>NW_020664418.1:11041405-11152274 GCF_002925995.2 Terrapene triunguis | reverse complement strand
GGGGCTAGGGCGGCACCCCCTGTCCTCTTTTTTGATTGTTGAAATATGGTAACCCTAATTTATAATAAAATCAAGAATAAGTTAATTAACAAGGAACAGAGATTTAAGTGATACCGAGTAAGGATAGTTGAAACAAAATTGATTACAAATACACCAAAAGTATAACATGCTTCTAAGAGCAGGTCAGAGGCCTTGGCTAAAGCAGTTTCTCACCACCGAAGTCTGTCTGCAGAACTTGCTTGTTTTCAGTTACAACCAGGATTCATAATGGCCGCGAATCACTCCCCTCCACCAAGAGTGTTCCTCAGTGACATGAAGAACAAAATATCTTCTTGCTTCTCCTTATATTCCCCCAAACTGGTTGCTTTGATCTCAGAGACAAGACAACCCCCTTGTGGTTTTAGTCTTCGATGTCTTCCCATGCTGATTTCACATCCCGCCCACCCACCCCCGTCAACCTGGCTTTTCCTATTGACTCGCATGCAAATGCAGCTCCCATTATGTTTTGTTTTTTACGATGCTAGATTTACATCGGAGACCTATGCAGACAGGTAAATCAACATTCTTTTGTCTAGAACAAACTTGTTATCATCCCTGCCTGGTCACATGCTTTCAATATATTTTTAGTAAATACATATAACTTCTTAATTATCACCCATACATACACCACACAATACTTACAGTGACCATGTGATATAAACTTTTGATTCTTCACATGACCTTCTGACAGGCAAATACCATGACTGCAATGCGTTAGGTTTAATGAGTTTGTCAGGCCTTATGGGCCTTGCTGACACCGACTAGTGACCCACCAAGAGGTCTCTGTGCCACAGATGGGGAATGAGCCTGAGACTTGTACTGGAAACTAGTGAACTCTGAGGGGGACTGTGATACGTCCAAGGGCCTCAGAAGTAAGAGGCAGCATTGTTACTGAACCTGTCTATTGGTTTTCTTTGCCATCATGCTTTTATTTAACCTTGGTTTCCTGGCTGTGTGGACTGTTTTGTTTTCTTCACCTGGGACCTTGAGAGGGAAAGAAAGAGCCAGGAGGCCATGACTGGAGAGTTGAGTGTCAATTTGTTAGGATGCATATGCACCGACTTTCTAATTTCCCCAGGGGTGCTCGACCCCCCCTCTGCCCCAAGCCATGCCTCTTCCTGCCCCGTTCCTCCCGCGAGTGCACCCCGCCCTTGCTGTGGCTCTTCCTGCCCCCAGTGCCTCCTGCACACCGCTGAATAGCTGACCACCAGCAAGCTAGAGGCGCTGGGGAGGAGCTGATCAGTGGGGCCCACTGGCGGGTAGGAGGCGCTGGGCGGGAGCAGGAGAGCTGATCGGTGGGGCTGCCGGTGGGTTCTGAGCACCATGGGTTCTGCTCCAGCCCTGGCGCACCCACGGAATCTGCACCTATGCTAGGATGGAGATAATTGAACCCACATGTTTGCACTCCGCACATCTCCTAAAGGGGGCACACTGCCAAGGACAGATTTGTGACATGGTGTCTCAGGGACAGCTCCATCAATGTTGAGAACAATGGACATCTGTGGAGACAGCACTTGGTTTACTATCTGGACCTGGTGGAGACTGGGGCATTTACAAAGACAAACCCCAGAAGAGCTCTTTGAAGCGTGGGGCTCCCTGGGCTAAGAAACAATAAACTGTAGCTGTATAAGAGCAGAAGAAATGGCCCAAGAGAAGAAACTCTGCCAGTGGTGGGGTAGAGTGTCATAAAAGGTGGATCCCAGCTCTTTAAACTGGACCCGCACTACAAGGATTGACCTGTGGATGCGAGAGACCTTATTAGACAGGAAAGGAACTTGTTAATAAATGTAGGCTATAGTTTGTGTTTTATGTTTTTCCTTTACCTGTAACCTTATGTTTCCAAATACTTTTACTTGAATCTTTCTCTCAGGCTCTGTTAAATAAACTTCAATTTGGTTTTACAATAGCCCTGTCTAAGTGCCTTGTGCTCAGGAGAGTGTTAAACTAAGTTAAAACCAGTGGGGTGTTTTTAGGGAGGCAGCAGATTGGTGCCCGGTGCGGGTGTCCAGGAGATAAGGACCTGGGCACCCAAGTGTAACAAAGTGGGGTGTGGAAATGGCTAACAGGAAAAAATGGGGCTCACAGATCGCTTGTGTTGCTAGCACTGGGTAGTTGGGAAAGGTTTTCCCTGGAGGCCACAGACAAAGCTCTCGCACACTGTAAGCAGGTGGCAGCAATTCATCCCGGACACCTCAGATAACCCTGCAAAGTGTCACAATATCACCATCACAGACACAGTGAGGAGATTGCTGCTGGGTGGGACTATTAGCAACTGCACCACTGCGGGGCATGGTGCTAACGACTGGATTAGTACTGGGCAGAGCACCAGGGCCCCGGGCCACTCCTTGGCGGGAGGCCAGGGCCTTGGGCCACTCCTTGGCGGGTTGTGTGACGTGGAGAAATCCAAACCTACGAGCTTTACCTCCTAAAACCCAATTTATAAATAAGCTTTCCCTTTCACTACTAAGCTGTTAACAGCTGCAACCCTCGTTTTCCCCTGCTCGGTCAGGGAACTGGGACTTTCCACATGAAAGGGAACATACCCAGACTCCTACCTCTCAACACACACACGAGGACTTGCCGTTGCGACTGTGCCTCTGGATGCATTCCCTACTTGTCTCTCTCTAAGGGACTGATCCAAAGCCCTTGAAATCAACAGACAGCCTCCCCTTCCCCCCCCCGATTTCAGCAGGCTGTGGGGCTAGCCCTGAGAGCCCTGGTACTAACAGCTCTTCTCAGCAAACCGGAACCAGCCAGCAGCTCCCAGTCAGCCCATGACTTCCACCACCAATGGCTCTGACTGCTGCTCCCAGCCAGGGCCGGCTCCAGGCACCAGCACAGCAAGCAGGTGCTTGGGGCGGCCAGGGGGAAGGGGCGGCATGTCCGGCTCTTCGGCGGCAGGTCCCTCGGTCCCTCTCGAAGGGAAGGGCCTGCCGCCGAAGTGCCGCTGAAGAAGAAAGCACGGCGCAGTGGAGCTGCCATCGAAGTGCCGCTGATCATGATTGCAGCTTTTTTTTTTCCCCCCGCCGGTTGGGGCGGCAAAAACCCCGGAGCCAGCCCTGCTCCCAGCTGCCACAGCTCCTACCACTTCTAATACGCCATCCCTTCCCCTGCTAAAGGGGCATTAGTCCAGTCACTCCCTTGCAGTCTGAACACAAGCACAAAGGGAAAGACTGTTGCTTTTCCCATTTTGACCTTTATGCCTCTGGGGCCACCTAGCTCCAGTGTGATGTCCAGAAAGAACTAGCCTAGGGAGCGTTTCACCACTGCACCAAATCTGTCCCCACTCTAGAGTCTCAAAAAGATGCTCCCCCTGATCCTGCTGGGTGGCTGATGAGAAATGAGTTGACTACCCCAGCCCACTAAACAATGTCAGATGGGAACATCTTTCCAATATGCCCCTTCCCAATCCCCTGAACCAGCCAGCCTCTCTCATTCTCTCATCATCCCATACATCTCCCCATCGAAGGGTTTTATACTGCTGCCCATCCCTGCAGCATCTGGGCACCTTCCATGTAAAATCAGTAGCAAAGTCCCTTGTGAACTTCTTGGAGTCTCCTGTCCTGCTCAATATGCTGAACCCAGTCTTAGCTGGTGCATCGCCCTGTGGGGGCTAAACGCCCAGCACTTGGGTGCACAGCAGATTTCCTGTGCTGTTTAGTTGGGTTTGTTTTTCTAGGTTCATTTACATGGTTTCTTTTGTTGTCCTTTTTGGCCCTTGTTTCTAGGACGGGGATAGGCTCTGTGAAAGTAGAATGAATTATATTGTAAAAATAGAATGGATTAAAGAAATGCTGTATATATCTTTAAGCAGAAATAAGGAATGCTGAAATACAGGTGTCAGGAAAAGGAACATTTAAGGCATAAACAATGAGTCCACTTAAGCTAATGGTGGAACATCAGCCGAAGATCTGTAAAAGTTAGTATGTAATTGAATATGTATGTCTAGCCTCGGGTAAACTTGTCAGTTCTGCTTTCTTTGTCCTCTTGTTAAGTTCGCGCCCTTTTTATCTGTATAAAATAAGGCAGTGTGGGTCATGGAGGGGGGCTCACCTTATCTGAATGTATTAGCAGAGCGCTGTGCTAATAAAACAGAGTGGTCTGACAAACTGTGAGTCCTGAGTCTAACTTTGACAGCTCCTCTGATGGAAAAGGGGAGCACAGATCTAAAGCAGAGAGTCCAAGCCTCTCTCAGGAGTTGCTTGGCACATCTGCCTTTTGGGCTGACCCTTTCCATCACTGCCCTTCTCTAGCACCTCCCAGCTGAGGATCTCAAAGCACCAATGAATCCTCCCAACTGCCACCTGTGAGGGAGAGGCATGTCATCCCCTTTTTACTGACAGGGAAGCTGAAGCCCAGAGAAATGAAGTAACCTCAAGGTCAGATATATCAAATCAATGGCAAAGCCAGTAATAGAACCTTGGCGTACTGGGTCCCAGTCTCTTTCTCTAAACAGAGCACCCAGGAAGCCCGAGTCTCATTCTTCTGCTCTACTCGCTGGAACACACTCCCGTCCAGAGCACGGAACAGCCCAAAAGGCCTGACTCCCATTTTTTCTGCTCTAACCACTAGACAATGCACTCCCTCTCCCCCTCTTTCAAAGCAATTGTGCACATCATTCTAAGCCAGTTTCTGAGAGGCAGCTGGTAAAACCATCTGAGAACTACAACTAGTAGTAAAGAGACAGCATGCCTAGTGTGCTTCCCTGGGCCTGGATGGGAACATGGAGTGACATGCGATAAAGTCCTTTTCCCATGGGGATACAAAAATAATACCCAGTACATTCCAGCTTCCCCAATAACAATCAGCGTGAGAAGCAGGCACTGTGGGAAAGGCTCAGTTTGTTTTTCCTGGGTATTATAAATAGCGTTCCGGCTGCAGGCATGACATTAAATGAGGAGGAAGCGGGAAGGGCAATAATGGGCTCCGTTTGAACTAGGACTCTGATTAGATTTCAACTTCCTGCACAGTTGCTGGTCACTTCCTGCTGGGTGAATGCAAAAGTGCTGCTGGGGTGGAAGCCAGCAGGCCCCAGGCCCAGCAGTCAGCTATGGGAACCTGGAGTCCTTTGGGAGCAGTACAGTAGATATTGTCTGAGTTGTCATGTGCGCTGAGCACTTGGGAGTCTGTTCTATTCCCAGCTCTGCTACTGCCTTGCTTTGTGATTTTGGGGTAACAACAGGGTTGGATACTTTGTCTTCTGAAGGTGGACCACTTCAACACTCATGAAGGCATCTCTGCTTCTACCGTATCACAGTTCTGCTGCCAAGGTCTGTACCTCTGACTTCAGCATCACTTCTGCACCAAGAATCTTTCTCTGTGAAATCCCACAAGATTCAGTTTAGGCCTTTTCCAGTTTGCTCGTTACCTTCTGTCTGGATCACCTTTAACTTTATAATTATTACCCAGGGTTACATTAATGGTCCTCAGTTGTACATAACCCCATTCCTAGAGCTTATGTACATATTAATTCTCCCCTCCCCACACACAAAAAATGTCAAAGAACATTACGGTTGCAAAGTCAAGCACTCCTAAGTTAGGAAATGCCAGAATGAAGGCTGCCCATGCAACATTATTTCAGTCCCCTGTTGCATTATGTTAATTACATGATCACATATTGTTTTCCAAGGACCCCTACATCACTAGCACGCAGGATGTTTGGTGCTCACTCAATGAGTAGCTGTTCAATATTTTATTTTAGCCTCATAATCCAATGTCGTCCAATGCATACTACACTCTATTCAAACCCTGCACTGAATGCAAAAGTAGTGATCTATCCTGGGCTTTTCTATGGCGTGCATGACTATAGCATATGAGTGGTTTGCAAACATTAGTGAATTTATTTTCACATGAAGGCTAGAAACTTACTCTTGATTTTAAACAAAAGCTGTGATTCTCACGCAATCTCTTCTTTCCAGCATCTGGGGTTTGAAGAAAAGATGCAAATATGGTGAGACTCTTGGGACTTGGCAACACTGAGGTCTTACTGATTTAGGTCCTGTACCTGCAATTGGATCCCCATGAAGTGCATGGGTCTGCCTGGGTAGAGCAGCTTGCAGGTTACAAAATGCTCCAGTTCAACCAGAAGTTCTATGCTTGATGCAGGAGTCTGGGTGAGGTTCTCTGGACTGTGTTATGCTAGAGGCCAGACTAGACGATGATCACCATACTCACTTCTGTCCTGAAAACCAATGAATCGGTTTCTTAGCTCATGTCAAAGCCAAGCTCACAGTTGTGCTGGCAGCCCAAATTCTGTCATGGATTAGAGTGAAAAAACGGGATAGGAAGCAGACAGTTCACCAGAGCTCAGCACAAAGCATTAAGGGCTGAACACCTGTCAGAGAGGCCGCAAGTGCTATCTGTGGGGCACACACCAGCCTTAACAGCTACAAATAGAAACTATGCGGTCTACAACCCTTTGCTCTTCTCTTCAAATAATAGAAAGCTGGAACAAAGCAGAGGAAAGGTGTTCCAACAGCTAGGATGTTAGCCTGGCTGTCAGAAGTCCTGGGTTAACTTCTTTGCTCTGCTACAGGCTTCTTGTGTGACCTTGGGCAAGTCACTTGGTCTCTCTGGGGCTCAGTTCTCCATCTGTACAAGGCAGATAGGAGCAATGCCCTACCTCACGGGTGTCAAGAGGTGCTCAAAGCCCACAGTAATGGGTGGGGGTGGTCATATAGGTAGGTCACATCTGCAAGCCTGGCCCTAGACTGCAGCATTGCCTATGCTTTAGATCAGAGGTGGGCTAACTACGGCTCGCGGGCCACATCCGGCCTGCGGGACCGTCCTACCCAGCGCCCGAGCTCCTGGCCCGGGAGGCTCACCCCCAGCCCCTCCCCTGCTGTCCTCCCTCCCCTGTAGCCTCAGCTCGCTTGCTCCGCTGCTGGTGCAATGCTCTGGGCGGCAGGGCTGTGAGCTCCTGGGGCAGCGCAGCTGCAGAGCCCGGCCTGACCCAGTCTCTGTGCTGTGTGGTGGCAGCAGTGGCAGCATGGCCCAGCTCCAGCAGAGCGGCGCGGCTGTAGCGCCACCAGCCACCGGTGCTCCAGGCAGCGCGGTAAGGGGGCAGGGAGGGGAGGGGGTTGGATAGAGGGCAGTGGAGTCTGGGGTGGTGGTCAGGGGTGGGAGTGTGGATAGGGGTCGGAGCGTTCGTGGGGGAGAACAGGGGGTTAAATGGGAGCAGGAGTCCCAGGGGGCAGTCAGGAAGGAGGGGGGGCTTGGATGGGGCAGCAGGGGGCAGTCAGGGACAGACAGGGAGAAGGGGTGGTTGGATGGGGCAGGGGTCCCAGGGAGGCCTTCAGGAATGAGAGGAGGGGTTTGATAGGGCAGCAGGGGTCCAGGGGTCATCAGGGGACTGGGAGCGGGGGTGTGTGGATGGAGCAGGGGTCCTAGAGGGGCCATCAGGGAACGGGGGGGGGGGGGGGAGGGGGCGGGAAGCCCGGGGGGGGCGGACGGGGGGGGGGGGCCAGGCCACAACCCCCTCCCCTAACCGGCCCTCCATACAATTTACAAAACCCGATGTGGCCCTCAGGCCAAAAGGTTTGCCCACCCCTGATTTAGATATTTGGTGTTCTTAAGCCCCAGCTCCTGGAGTCACGTTATCACATGAGCCTCTCAGCTGCCATTGGTTACAAAGTGTCTAGCCCTGGTGACTCTGCAGAAACACGTGAAGCCACAAACCCTGAGGGCTCGGATCCCCCCAGGCAGCTCAGGGTACCCCGCAGGCATTGGCTTTGCAGCCTCACTAGAAAAGCCAGCCCAGGGGGCCCACGCATCAGAGCTGCACCCCCGGGCGGGCGCGGCCACGCAGAGCGCTCACACCCCAGCTCCGCGCCTCACCCCCGCTGCTTACGCCGGGTGAAAGCCCCCACAGCGCGCGGTACCCGGGGAGTTCGGCGCGTGCGCAGCGCGCGGAAGAGGAGGGGGGTGGAGCGCAGCGGTGCCTTTGTTTAGGCCGCGGTTTCCCAGGCGCCCCGGCGGTGGGGGCGTGGCCCGGCGGAGAGGGGGCGTGGTCGCGGCGCCGCGCGGCTCAGTCGGAGCTCGGCGCTCGGAGCGGGAGGAGCTGGCGTGCGGCCTGTGCGCGGAGCGGTCCGAGACACAGCGCGAGCCCACAGCAGCCCGGCACATCGGCCGGCCCCACAGGAGGAGGAGCCGCGCAGAGCCCGCGCCGCGCGGAGCCGCCGAGGATGATAAACACGCAGGACAGGTACCGGCCGCGGGCGCCCTGCGGAACAGGCCCGGGCCCTCCGCGCCAGCTCGGGGGGGCTGCCGGGCTCTGGTGGCCCCGGCGCGGCCTTAGCCGGGAGCGCTGGGGCGGCGGAGGAAGCTGCGGGTCCTGGGAGCCCGTTTGTGCAGCGTGACACCTCCTCGGGGTGCGGGCTCGCAGCGGGGGCCGGAGGGGGGGACTGGGCCTGCTAGAGCTGAGGGGCCGTAGCCCGGCCTTGCCATTGGGCTGCGCTGCTAAGCGCCGCCTTTCCGACCCCTGAAATCGAGGGGGCGTTTTAGGGGTGGGTTTGTTCGGGAGGTGGATCCGGCTGCGGGAGCCCAGGTTTGGGAGGGTACCCAGCGCTCGGCCTCTCAGCGGGGCTTGGAATTACTGCCATCAAACCGAATCATGCCCCGGCTTTGAAAGAGGCGTTAGAGAGACTCGCATTTCCCCCAAGCAAAACGTTAACTCGTTTGGGTTGAGGTTTAGAAGGGCGAGCAGGATCGACGCTCTGATGGCCTGTCTGCAGGACAGCTTATCGCTTGCACTGGAAACCAAACGTGACAGGCGCTTTTGAACATATACTGCATGTTTGGCAAAGCAGGAAGGCATTTTGTTTATGAATGTTCCCCTCAAGCAATTCTTAGCTTTTAACCTAAGCTGAATGCTGACTCAGCAGTATTAAGGGGGTCACACCTGTTTGCTGTCTCTGACTGCAAACTGATAATAAAGTGTCACTACTCTTGGAAAAATGATCTGACTATGACTCAATAACCACCTTTTTGGTATAATCAGGATAGACTCTCAGAGGCAGCTGGGCATTCAAATAAAAAAGGACATACTAAACTAAAGGGTTCTGCCGTATGAGTATTAATTCTGCCATTACATCGGGGGTTGGATAAGTGGTTTCTAAACATAAAAAGGTGTGATAAAACCAAAATGACTTTGTATATGAGACTTCTCATCACAGGGCTTTTGGGGAAAAAAACTCTGAAGACCCTAAGTGTTACGTAAACAATAAATTAATTCTATCCAGGGACCTAGAAATCAGGTCAGCAGTGAGGTGATGATTTTCGCTTGCATTCACTAGAATTAGATATGAACACGTCTACACTTACCGGAGGGTCCGGCGGCAGGCAATCGATGTTCTGGGATCGATCCCGGAAGTGCTCGCCGTCGACGCCGGTACTCCAGCTCGCCGAGAGGAGTACGCGGCATCGACGGGGGAGCCTTCCTGCCGCGTCTGGACCCGCGGTAAGTTCGGACTAAGGTACTTCGAATTCAGCTACGTTATTAACGTAGCTGAATTTGCGTACCTTAGTCCGAAGTGGGGGGGTAGTGTGGACCAGGCCTTAGTCTAGCTTTTGAGTGTCCACAAAGGGAAATAATTCATTTTAAGTCTTTTATTTTCAATCCTATGTAAGGCATGAGAAATGTCATGCTGTTGTACACACATTTTTAAAGGCTTGTTACTTAGTGTTTCTTAATGTCTCGCATTCCTTTTAAACGTAACTAAAAAAATTAACACCCAAATTTACCCATATATTCATCCTGCATATACATTCTGTCCTGAAGGTACAACCCAGTTCAAGGGATTATAAAAACTACAGCTAGAAAAGATTTATAGGGCCATATTTTCAAAGTCATGCCCATGCAATTTTACTGCATACATTTGGGTGCCAGGCTAATGTGCCCATGCATGTCAAGTTATTTGTGTATGCAGTGTTACTGTAGCTATGTTGGTCCCAGGATATTAGAGACAAGGTGGGTGAAGTAATATCTGTTATTGGACCAACTTGTGTTGGTGAGAGATACAATGAGAGTTCTTTGTAAACTCCAAATCTTGTGTCTCTCACCAACACAAGTTGGTCCAATAAAAGACATTACCTCACCCAATTTGTGTCTGGGATACTTGTGTGCAAGTTAACATGCCTAACTTTGAAATTCTGATCTGGTAGGTGATCCTGTCCATTCCTTACAGAAGCAAAATTGAACCCTTCAGTAACTTTCTTATGAGCTGGTTCTTACAGCTGTATGACTTAATCTGTGAAATATCTAGAGGCAGGTGTTTACTAATGTGAAACGGATAGTGATAAGTGGAAAAACAAAATATCAACTATTTAACACTTTCCCTCAGTCTTTCCTGTTTTTCAAAAATTGATCTTCCATTAGGTGAATGTCCCTTATAAAACTAGCGTATAGTATTCTTTTTGTATCCTGAAACTTGAATCTCTGGATTTCTTGTTAAACCTCAGTCATCTTAAAATACTTTTGTGATCTTGTCTGTCATGGGGTAGGCGTTGTGGGTCACCAGAGAAAGTATTCCTGTTTCCTGGGAGCATCTTATGTGCGTGAGAAAAAAGAAGTGTTCAAACCTTTCACTAATGGTGATTGCTTATGTTAAAGTGGGAAAAGTGGAGGCTTCCCACAGAGGCATTAATGTGACACAGGAATGAGTTTTACTTCTGCCCAGCACAGTATGTACAGTGAGTTGACTGTCATATGACTCTCCCCTGGCAAGTAATGGAAACCAGAGAGTATTAAGCCTTTGGTAGTTTTAAAAAGAGAGCTGATGTTAAAAAAGCAAAAACTTTACAAAACAGAATCAGGACTGCTTCAGAGTAGGAGATTCTTTCCTCTGCAAATTTGGGATAAACTTATTTTATGCATGGATTTTTCCTGTATGGATTATTCCTGCATGTGAGGTGAGAACACGTGGAGAATATGTATATTTCAACTAGTGGTTTTAGTGGGATGATGCAATTACTTTTCACACTTGAATGATATACAGGGTACTGCATGTCCCTAGAAAAGGCTAGCATTTTTCTCTTCATGTTGCATTCTAAACTAGATATGGAATGGTTTGATTTTTTGTAACTAATTCTCTTCCATTCCAGGGCTGATCTTCTCTATTCTCCCTTCAGGCTGCTTTTTTCCAATTCTGGTACCAAGATTATAATGCAGATCTAGTTGTTATCTTTTAGTTAGCAATTCTTGCTAACCTAGTTAAATTTTACTCATTAGATGGTGAATAAAGCTGAAAGTCAGAGCAATGCTTAACTTCTGAAGGAGCTTCTAAAGAGAAACAATTTTCAAGCCTCATCTGTAGAGCCCTGTGTGGATACAAAATTTGTATCTCCATCTGATCTGCAGACATGTTGGCAGATATAAAGCAGAAAACCACAGATTTGCAGGGCTCTACTCATCCAGTGAATAAAGATTGATCATATTGTCAGCTGACAAAAGTTCATAATCAGTAGTGATACATTTGCCCAACCATATCTTCAAGTGTAGTGGTTTCTTTTTCAGCAAGGATATTTTTTTACTTGGATCAGTTCATAGTTTTGAGTCCTGAATAAACTGTGTATTGGTTCTTACAGTTATCAGAATTGTGCAGACAATAATAGAGACTGGAGGGTGTATCTGACTTATTTTCTGTGTGATATGTTTGAAGAGACGTTCTATGAACATGGTATATCTTTTTAATATTATTTAAAGAGACAAACAGGACACTTTATAAACTGACTTGTTAGGGTTGAGTAACGGACTAACATCTTCTTTGTTAGGAGCGTGTTCAAAAATGAACACTCCCATATCTACCCAGAACCTATTATGTGCAGTTTAAAAAAAGTCTCCATGGTTAATTCCACCATAGCGATGTGGAAATCCAAGTGGAAAAGATTCCATTTGGAAATATATCTCTATTTATATATCACATGGATTTCAAGAGCCAAACAGGTATCTTGGTGGTGGCCATGGATTAGAAAGCAACCTAGGTGCTTGTGGTGCAATGGATCCCTAGGCACGCTGTGGAGTTGACCCAGTCTGGGATCCAGAGTTGATGAGCTATCGCTCCAAATGCCTCCCTGTTGTCCAGGGCAAAGAAGCTTTTGGGGGACTACTGTCCTACCGGTATTTTGGTTACCAATTTGGGATATGTAAAGGTTTAGCAGGATAAAATGATGTCCACTACGCACTGATGCACACTTGAAAATAGCTCATATTTGGCATGGGACTTAACACAAAGAAGTTTATACTTAGAAGTTAGAGAGTACATGACATATGCTTTTTAGACAATCTAGTGTCTTTTTAGCTAAAAGGCTTTATGTCAATAAATACACAACTGTATGTTGTAACTGAAGGAGTGCAGTTTTTTACAAACAAAAAAGAGCCAGCACCAGGAAAAGAGAAGGAGAAAGGCAGAAGCAATAGAGAAGAGGATAATCTTCATGGTGTTCAGTAAATGAATGCAAAGTGAAAATGTGATACATTTAAGAAGTGTATAAAAACATTGTTGTTCATGAATGCTGGGAACAAGACACTGTGTTTCTCAGATGGTTTGAGGCTAAGACTTGTATACCATTCCTTCCAACGCTGCCATTGGTACAGGTTTGGGAAAGTGAGAAGATGCTGCTTAATCTGCTCCTTCCACATCTACTTCCCCCTACAAGGAGAGCTGAGTTGCCCCATTGTACTAACCCTGCATGTAGCAGGAGGTACAGCTTTTGTACCCTGGCTAGATTGGTTTGGGTCTTTTTCTGGGGGCATAGATAGAGTGGAGGATGGGGTGGGGGGTGGCAGTAGTATGCAGGTCCAAGAAAACATAGCAGTGGAAGAGGGCTAATAAATTGCTGTTCTGTAAACACTTTGGCTGAGCTTTCTGGGTCCAAGCCGTGGATGCTAGTGAAGGGCTGGCATAGCATAAAGGATTCAGGTTAGGAAGTATGACTATCCCCTGTGTAATAAATTCCACACTTACCAAGAAAAGTGAAATTAGGAAATGTTTCATGTGAGTTACTTTGAGTGAAAATAATATTTGGTTTTTCATCACTTCACTTCATTATTCAGCTTCTTGAAACAATGATCATGACTTGAAGGGGGAGTTATCAGTGCTATACTGCTCACTGGTGGGGGGGGGGGGGAGGGAGAGGGGAAGATAACAAAACTGCCAACAGCTTTCTTTGTGGGAGGGAATGGGCGATGCAGAGCAAAGCATTTTGTCATGCAGCTCTATGTCAGTAGCTGCTAGAGAGGTGTGACAATCAATTGATTGTTCCATTGATGTGGGTGGTGAGGAAGGACCCGGTTAATACAAAATGCAACTGAGCATGTGTGTAGAGGAGCCTGCCATACATCACTGCTTTGTGACTGGTGACAGACAGTCTGTTGAAACAGAGTTCATTTCTACTGCCCCTTCAGAATAGTGCCAAAGCATGTTGTATGTTAAAATATTTGAAATGGTGGAGGGGAAGAAGATTTAAATTCTGCAGTATTGTAGTAGTACTGTAGCCAAAGTTTTTCAGTGTGTATTTTGCCAGAGTGTTTACGGTTGCCTTCGCAAGTTAAAATTTGGCTCTTTTGTAAATGTTTCATCAGTCACATGATATTCAAACAATCCCCTTTCATGCAAACAAACTGGTTTGGACAGCCCTGATGTAGAGTATCATTCAGGACTCAGTCCTTGGAAACTTAGATGATTCTTGCATAGCACAGAGGAGAAAAAATTCTGGAAAACATTACTTTGCAACTAGATTAGTCTGTACAAAAAGTGTACGAAAGGTGTGGGAGGACCTACTGCAAACTTAGGATCTTTAATGTGGATGCTGCTTTTTGCATTTTTAATGTGTTGTGTTCCTTACTGACTATCCCTCTCCAGAGCTACTCAAACACCATTGTTTTCAGTGGAACCATGAAGGTGGTATTTATATAACCTCATTCTGAGGTTTTTCATAACAGGAATCGTAAAGAATGACCTCCTGCTTCTTTGCATGGTTTCTGCAGGTTTTGTTGGTGTAATGTTGCTAAGCAGTGTCCCAGCAAAAGGAGCTATTATTACAAGGCTAGTGGAAGAAACAACATTCCAGAAGTAAAATAGTTGCCCTCATTGACTTGCTAAAAGTCTTAGACTATCAGGTAGAGTGTGAAAGAGACTTAGGCTATGTCTGCATTACATACAGACATATGTCGCTCAGCTTATGTCACTCAGGATATGACTGAGCCACCCCCCTGAGTGACATAAGTTACACTGACATAAGTGCTGGTGTGGACAGCGCTATGTTGGCAGTAAAGCTGCTACCGCCGCTCATGGGGGCTGGAATAGTTAAGCTGACGGGAAAGCTCTCTCCCGTTGGCTTAGGCCATGCCTATACATGCAGCGGCACCGCTGTAGCACGTCTGAAGAGAGCTCTCCCATTGGAATAATAAAACCACCCCCACAAACAGCAGTAGCTAAGTTGACAGGAGAAGGTCTCCTACTAATATTCACACCCCGATCAACATAAATTATGCCAACATAGGCTTTAGTGTAGACATAGCCTTAGAGCAGCTACACAGAGTTTACAGCTGCATTGATGCAGGTTCACCGTTGTAAACTTCCTAGTATAGCCGTGCCCTCTGTCTTTGCTTCAGTGACCTCTAGCTATGTTTTAAAGCATGAAGTGTGAGGGAAGGGTTCTTAACCCAAGGAACAAGCTTCTGAACTCTCTTCTCTCTTGTGCTCTCCCCACAAGAAATCAACAACATTTAGGGGACAAGTGCATGTGGAAAACTTTGTAATTGTCCTTCAGCCTGACATTGGATCTCTCATGAGGCTTCATTAGAGTATGAAAATGTCAACACCTTAAACATTTTATAGTACACTTACAATGTTTTGAGAACTAGCCCTCTCGTTCCTCCTCCCTCTTGGAAAATGTGAAATTTAAACCTCCCTGTTCTAGATCCTATCTATTTGTAGGTGTTTGTTTATCGAAAATGTGTGCTTATCTGGTCCTGCCTTTCCAGCCATCTGCTATTGGCAGTTTTCCAAACTTTCCTTATTGGTAGGAGGTTGCTCAGCACACTCCCAACTTTTCACAAGAATCCCCTCCCCCATTTCAAATAACACGGTGCAGTTTTTCTGGTAAAACAGAGTTCAGGTATCTTTGATTTGCACGTCCAAGTGTTAGAAACATGAAATTTGTCATTGACATTCTGTCACCAGTGTTCTCGAATTGTCATTTGGAGTCTTGACAGCTGAACCACTAAACATTTGCTAATATAACTTTGTGCTGTTCTTTCTCTTTTGCAGTAGTATTTTACCTTTGAGTAACAGTCCCCAGCTACCATGCTCCAGGCACATTGTTCCAGGGCCTCTGTGGTGCTCCTGATGCCCCTCACCCACTGTCGAAGATCCCCGGTGGGCGAGGGGGTGGCAGGGATCCTTCTCTGATATATAAGGTGAGCCTGATTCGATATGTAGAGAGCTAATTACCTGTTTTGTTATAATTGAGAGCTCTGGGTTCTCCTGTGCACTTAAAGAAATGCTACTGTTTTGTTATAAGCAATGCTCAGATTAGGGGGTTGTGGGGCTGGGCTGCCTTACTACTTCTAGGGGCTACCCCACTTCGGATTTAATCAAAGGCACAGGCGGTAGTGTGTTGGCACTTCTCCCTGTGCAGCCAGGAGCAGGGCGTGGAGCAGCTGCAGAGAGGTCAGCAGGTGCTCCTGCCTCATGGCAGTGGGAGCTGGGGCACCACAACGGGATGGTCTGCGAAGAGACTGGTAGGCTTTCCTGTGTGATCAGGGGCCCCGGTGCCACCACTCTGTTCGGGGGAGGTCTTCCCCCCCCCCCCCCCCCCCCCCAAACACAGCAGGTCCTGCTGCCCGGGCTCAATGCTTCACTGGAGTCTCTCAGGCTCCGACGCTCTCCTCTAGAGAAGCCCCTTCATCCCAGCAGGAAGCGAGAGGTGCTGCCCAGCACCCTGGCCAGCTGCTTGGCAGAGATCGGAGCAAGCCTGCCGCGTCCTGTCCCAACCGCTCCTCCTCCGGCCATGGGCTGTGAAGAGGTGGATGGGTGAAATTGCACAAGCCAGGAACCCTTCAAGAGGGAAAGAGCAGAAAATGGCAGCTGCCACCACAGGAGATGAAGGGGGCAAAGATCCATCCCTGTCCTTTTTAGGGACCTACACGTTGGAAGAAGCAAGAGTGGAGTGGGTAGTCAGAGTGGGAGGGAGAACCCATAGACAGGGCTCAGGGGAGCTAGGAGCAGTTGGGTGGGTGCAGAGTCTGGGGAAGTCAAGGGCAGTAGGTGGGGTCAAAAGGCAGATGGGGTGTAAGTGGTAGTGGCAGGTAGAGGGGATGCTGGGTTGGTGCAGAAGGGGGAGTTATGATTATGGGAAGAGGTGGGCCAGAAGGTTGGCAGTAACAGGTAGGAGTGGTGATGGAGTTAGGGGTAGGGCAGGAAGGCCTATTTTGGTTAGAGGAAGGGCAGTTGAGGTTAAGAAAAGAGGCAGGGCAGAAAGCAGGGGATGGGATGGTGAGGGCAGAGAGGAAAAGGCAGTCTTGTGCAGCTGAGCTTGGCTTGGCTGTGCAGAGGATGCCAGCACAGGAGCAGGCCAAGGAATACCCTGGCATCTCACTTGCTGTGGTGTCCCCATTCATTAATGGCTACCCTACTTCTTTCCACTATAATTCAAGCACTGGTTATAAGGTAAATAAACTAGGTAAATAAGGTAAGACCCTTAAAGTGATACTGCCAGGTTAGTCAGGTAGAAATGCTGGCCTGAATGCTGTTTTGTTTAAAGAAAAAACACCACCTACTAACTGAGAAATAGGTGGGTTCTCCCTGCTGGTCTGCTTTGAGTAATTAACTCACCAATACTATTCCCAGAGCACTGTGTTCCTTGTGGTATCCATGAGGCTGGTGTGTAAACACATGAAGTAACTTTCTAAACATCTTCTAAACAATAGGAAGTAGGGACCAAAAAGATAAAATGCTAAACCGGAGTAGCTGACAATCTTACAGGTTAGACAGGAATGCTGTGTCGTAGAGATTACTACTGATAGCAGTATGGAAGGGTGCGGGCTGCTTCCCCACTTTCAACCCCTACCCTAGGTATTGTTTGCATTCTTCTCCTATATACGTTTCATAGTAAAACATCTCTAGCTGGAGCTTTTGTTTTAAAGCAACCTCGGAACCATTAGCGATTCTCTCAGAGAACTCATGGAGGATGGGCTAGGTCCCAGAGAACTAGAGAAGGATGCACATAATACCTGTTTTAAAAATGGGAACAAGGAGGACCGGGGGAATTATAAATCAATCAGCCTACCTTCAGTGTGGACAGACACTGGAACAAATTAGTAAACAATCAATTTGTACCATCTAGAGGATAATAGGGTTATAAGGAATAGCCAACATGGGTTTGTCAAGAATAAATCATGCCAAACCAACCTAATTTCCTTCTTTGACAGTTACTGGCCGAGTGGATGGGGGAAAGCAGTAGATGTGATGTATCTTGATTTTAGTTAGGGTTTTGACCCAGTCCCACATGGCATTCTCATAAGCAAACTAAGGAAATGTGGTCTAGATTTAATTACTATAAGGTAAGTGCACTACTGCTTGGAAAGACCATACTCACAGTAGTTATCAATTGTTTGCTGCCAAATTGAGGGATAATATCTAGTGGGGTCCTGCAGGGGGCAGTCCTGGGTCCGGTACTAGTCAGTGATTTCGTTAGTGACTTAGGCTACGTCTTCACTAGGGGGGGGGGGGTCGATTTAAGATAAGCAAATTCAGCTACGCAAATAGCGTAGCTGAATTCGACGTATCGCAGCCGACTTACCCCGCTGTAGGGACGGTGGCAAAATCGACCTCTGCGGCTTCCTGTCGACGGCGCTGACTCCCACCTTCGCTGGTGGAGTAAGAGCGTCGATTCGGGGATCGATTGTCGCGTCCCGACGGGACGCGATAAATCGATCCCCAAGAGGTCGATTTCTACCTGCCGATTCAGGCGGGTAGTGTAGACCTAGCCTTAGATAATGAAGTAGAGAGTGTGCTTAGAAAATCTGCAGATGACAGCAAGCTGGGATGGGTTGCAAGCATTTTGGAGGACAGGAATAGAATTCAAAAGGACCTTGATGAATTGGTCTGAAATCAGCAAGATGGAAATTCAATAAAGACAAGTGCAAATTACTGTACTTAGAAACAAGGAATCAAATGCACAACTGCAAATTGGGGAATAACTGGCTAGGTGGTAGTACTGCTGAAAAGGATGTGGGCGTTATAGTGGACCACAAATTGAATGAGTCAGCAATGTGATGCAGTTGTGAAAAAGGCTAATATCATTCTGGTGTGCATTAACAAGAGTGTTGAATGCAAGACATAGGAGGTAGCTGTCCCACTGTACTCAGCACTGGTGAGGCCTCAAATGGAGTACTGTTTCCAGTGGAAAGATGTGGACTAATTGGAGAGAGTCCAGAAAAGAGCAACAAAAATGATAAAAGGTTTAGAAAACCTAACCTATGAGGAAAGGTTGAAAAAACTGGGCATGTTTAGTCTTGAGAAAAGAGTAACGAGGTGGGACCAGATAAGCCTTTAAATATGTTAAGGGCTGTTATAAAGAGGAGCGTGAACAATAGTTCTCCTTGTCCACTGAAAGTAGGACAGGAAGTAATGGGCTTAATCTGCAGCAAGCAAGATTTTTAGGTTAGATACTAGGGGAAACTTTTGAACTATAAGTGTAGTTAAATTCTGGATTAGGCTTCCAAAGGGGATTGTGGAATCCCCATCATTGGAAGTTTCTAAGAACAGGATAGACAAAAAACAGTCAAGGATGGTCTAGGTTTACAATACGTGGTCCTGCCTCA
Source organism: Terrapene triunguis (assembly GCF_002925995.2). Taxonomy (NCBI): domain Eukaryota; kingdom Metazoa; phylum Chordata; order Testudines; family Emydidae; genus Terrapene; species Terrapene triunguis. The sequence goes on along the minus strand of NW_020664418.1, from coordinate 11,133,409 downwards.
GTATAGGGGGCTGGACTTTGACCTCTCAAGGTCCCTTCCAGCCATAAGTCGATCTGTATCTTTCTTTGTTTTTTTGCCCTTAGTTCTGTTTTTTCCTCTTCAACTTCCGGCCATTGAGAATTGTCTGTCTCTTCCTACGAAGTCCATCAATAGCATACTCCTTAATAGTTTTATGGGGTTATCTTTGAGTGACAAATGTTTCTCCTTTATGGGATAACCTGCCACAAGACACCTCCCATCAGCCCAAGGAGCAAGGATCTATTAGTGATTGGAATCCTGAAGGCATGCTGTGCCTACCAATTCAGAAATGTTTGATTTGTCCTTTGTGCTAGACAGATATTTAACTGTGTGCTCTTTAGGAAACATCTACTTTGACTGTGGGGGGAAAAATAGGCCCTGTATCGTCACAGTCACAAAAATATCCTGCTGGAATCTTTGAGAGAATAAGACACTTCAGTCATTTTATCTGACCTATTTTGGGGATGACTTTTCTTTTAATTTGAGCACGGTGAACTTTTTAGTTTTTTTTTTTTCTTTTGTGTTCTAGCAGGAGGAGCTTTTTGTGGTTAAACATTGTGCTGTGCTATAAATGTCAGCTTTGGTAAGCTATATAGCTCTTTGGTACTTGCAGAGAAGGCAATATAATGCTTGCTAGGTTTATTAATCCAGTAGTATGAGTGATTCCTATGGGCCATGTCTATTACAGCTACCTTTAAATAGTTAACATAAAAGTAACAGTTGATATCAGTTTGGAGAGAGGAAGAGAAAAATGATAGGGCGTCAGTAGTGGACTTTGGAGGAATTCTTGGGTGTCGCCTAGAAAACAGTGGGTAGGAGATCAGGGGGCTCTGAAGAGCGTTCACTTCGCCAACCCCATTGTCATTCATTCACTAATCTGCCTCAAGCTTTTTTTGCGTATTCCACTGACAAAATCACTTGGAATGAAGCCCACTCTGGAGAAGACACTTTTGAAAAACATAATGGTTTGGGAGGGCCTCTAGTGTTTAGAATTGCTCTCGCCTGCCACTGATACTGAAATGATTTCCAACAGGGGTGTTGGCATTAATTGCTGTCTAAGAATACATGTCTTATGTCCCACATAAGAATGGCCATACTGGGTCAAACCAAAGGGCCATCTAGCCCAGTATCCTCTCTTCCAACAGTGGCCAATGCGAGGTGCCCAGAGGGAATAAACAGAACAGGTAATCAAGTGATCCATCCCCTGTTGCCCATTCCCAGCTTGTGGCAAACAGAGGCTAGGGACACCATCCCTGCCCATCCTGGCTAATAGCCATTGATGGACCTATCCCCCATGAACTTATCTAGTTCTTTTTTGAACCGTGTTATGGTCTTGGCCTTCACAACATCCTCTGGCAAGGAGTTCCAGAGGTTGACTGTGTTGTGTGGAAAAAATACTTCCTTTTGTTTGTTTTAAACCCGCTGCCTATTTTCATTTGGTGACCCTTAGTTCTTGTACCTGTATTAAGTTTTAATTCCTTGGGTGCTGTTGGCAAAAATCCATTTAATCTTTGCTCCTATGGGTTGTCACAGGGCCTCTGTTGAAAGCAAGTAATTCCTTATTAACATGGTTTATTCCAGTATGGCACTTGGGTTGGTGCAAAGTAGCTGTAAATGAAATGTTAACTTCTGACCCTGGGCATCTGTTCCTGAGAATCTGCCTGCCCTCCCTCATTTGAGACTAGAATATTAAACGCATGGTATTTGTATCCAGCAGTATTATAAATTGAATGGGTTAGGCTGCCTTTCTTTATCATCATTTTTCATGTTAAGAAACTTAAAAGATTCAACTCTTTAATCAAGAGGGCTTTACCGCACAACATAGTCAGCGGTCAGATCTGGTATTGTATTGCAGACAGTGACTTGTGCTGAAGTACATGCTCTGGGTGGGTAAACTTGGCAGGAGGATGCGGGTGCTGTACATGCCAAGAGGAAACTACACACACGGGGTTCTCAAGTCATTTGGCTCTGGTGGATCATAACATCCTTTCTGCCCAATAAACTGTCAGTACGCATTGTCCTTCCTGCTGTTCCTCTTGGATTAATGAAAAAATATAACCAGATTAGATGTCTCGTGCACAGTAAATTCTCCCTAAAATGGAAATTTATCCTTGAGCCTCTAATCTGAGAGATTTAGTTCAAGACTGTAGTAACATGAGGTAAAGGGTTTGTTTTAAAAACGTCCCTACCTTGACACCAACTCCTCTAACACAGTTTTCATGTATCCTGCTGAGTTGACCTGAAACCAAACTTTAGTGGCATAAATAGAACTTCACTTTGAGCAGATTTCAGAAGTCTCCTGATCTGCTTCCCATTACTGGAAACCAACTTTTTTCTTCCCGACTCCATGTGGTTTTTGAGCTGGGGAGATAGTGGTTTAATTGTATTTTAATATACATGGATAAAGAAACGGCCACCTGAGAGAGGGCTTATATAAAACTTAATTCCCAAACAACTGGGGGAAACTGGCCCAAAGTTAATCCATGTAATTATGATGCACTATTGGAATAAACTGGGCCAGGTTATGACAATAGAGTGTGGGGATGGGGGGGTTGTTTTGCAGGAAAGAAACTTAAGTAGCTGTGATGAGGTGTGTGCAGCCATGCACTCTCCCTTCACATCTAATGACTAAACCTGTTCCCCATAGGAAAAGTCTTAGTAAATGTCAACCCATTTTTCAGCACTGCTATTCTGTGTTTTGTGCATTCAGAACAGATGGTAATTCCTTTTCTCAAGTTAGCAAACCCAAAACAGTCTGATTACATGTGAGAGGCTATCTGATCCAGCATTGGATGCTATAATCAAATACAATCCTCTGAGTTTTAATAGAATCAGACACTGGTGATCTGATCTTAATACCATCTTAGGACAGAAGCTGACTAGTCAGGATGTAAACTTAAGGCTGACACTCCTCAAATCCATCTGTAAACAAAGGCTCAGTGCAGTTGAGTTATGGCTGTAGCATCCACCTTACTGTAATGCTTAGACCTGGGCCATTCTTTGGTTGAAACTGTGCTAGCAAGACATCTGAACAGTGGCTAGCACAGTCACACTGAGGAATGCACACCGTTTTGTTTTGTTTTCCCTAGCAACTGTTAAAACTGTGCTGCTTGACTGCCTGGGAGATTAGTATGTACCACAGTTTGGCTTCTGTAGTTATGTGGAGGTGGAAAATATCCTAGTTCTCATTGGTTCTAAACCAGGGGTCTCAAACTCAAATGACCATGAGGGCAACATGAAGACTAGTACATTGGCCCGAGGGCCGCATTACTGACACCTCCCTCCCTGCTGCCCTTGGCCCCGCCCCCACTCCACTCCTTCCATGAGGCCCCGCCTCTTCCCACCCCTTCCCTGCCCCCATTCCAACCCCTTCCCCGAAATCCCCACCCCAACTCTGCCCCCTCCCTGCCCCCAGGGGGTGCAGGTGGGGTGTGGTGGGGACTCAGGGCAGGGAATTGGGTTGTGGGGTGCAGGAGGGGTGAGGGGTACAGCAAGGGATCAGGGTGCAGGGTGTGGCAGGGGGCTCAGGGCAGGGGTCGGGGTGCAGGGTACAGCAGGGGGTCGGGGCGCAGGAGGGGTGCGGCATGGGGCTCAGGGCGGTGGGTTGGGATGCAGGAAGGGTGAGGGGTGAGGCAGGGGGTCGGGGTGCAGGAGCGGTGCAGGGTGCGGCAGGGGGCTCAGGGCAGGGGGTTCGGCTGCAGGAGGGGCTCGGGGGGCAGGATCTGGCCCGGCGCATACCGGGGGCAGGGCAGGCTCCCTGCCTGTCTGCCCTGCCCCCGCAAGAGGCTGGAACGTGGGGAAGGGGGGGTGGAGGGGCTGTGTGTTTCTGTTGCTTGAGGCACCGCCTCCAGCAGCTCCCATTGGCCGCGGTTCCCCATTCCCGGCCAATGGGAGCTGCTGGGGGCGCTGCCTGAAGCAACAGCCACACACAGCCCCTCCGCCCCCCCTTCCCCACGTTCCAGCCTCTTCCCGGAGCTGCACAGGGCAGGCAGGCAGGGAGCATGCCCTGCCCCCGGTGCATGTCCGGCCGGAGCCGCTCTGGTAAACACTGGGGGAGGGTGGGGGGGATTTTCGCAGGCCGCAGAAAATCACCCCGCGGGCCGCGTGTTTGAGACCCCTGTTCTAAACTATACTAGCACTTAAAATTGATTGTCACCAGCATAGTTGCCACTGTAATGTGGGCTTATTGGCTAGAATAGATGCATACTCCTGACAATACTTTTTTTTTTTTATAATGGCTGTTTTCACAAGATGGTGTTTGTATCAGTATTGCTGTGTTTCATTGCCGTGTGCGCTGTATTAGGTCTGGCTAATAGAATAAAATGAATCAGCAGCAGGTGGGAGTTCTAGTACTGATTTGGTGAAGTAATCTGACATTTTAAAAATAAGAGTCCAGCATAAGTTATGACATTGGCAATGGGTTTTTTCACTTCTTCAGGTTACATCCTCTTCAGAGGACTATGCACTTTGTTGATTGACTGAATGGTCTCCAAGTGTGCTTATCTAACTCTACACCATCATCCATTGATACCATCAGGGAGTGAGGGGGCATGAGTCTCTCTGGGGGGGTCTTTTTTTCCCCCCCTCCTCCTCCTTCTGTGATTCAGCAGCAGATTTGTCCTTAGAGTCTGCCCCCTAAATTAGAAGTTGGCTGCAGATTCTAAACTCTTTCCCAGATTAGATTTTAGCCTTTGGGGTTGCACAGATAATACCCATCAATCATGTTTGTAATGTTTTTGTCTTCCTGAGTCTGTAACCGGACAAACTGAAGCAATAACCCTCAAAGCTGTGAGTGGCACCATTTGTCTCCAAGGAGTGTTGACTCAGAAACCTAACGGTGACTTCAGTGCCATCCTTAACGATTTCAAAGCTGATCATTTAGCAGAAAAGTGCAGCTGTGGTGGTTATCTATGACAAATGGGGTGAAGAAGTGATTAGGGTTGGGAACCATGGAGCAGCTGGTTGCCGTCGAGAGTTGCTGGGTGAGAACTGAGTTGAATTCCCATTAACAAAACAAAACTCACTGACTATCCGATCTTCTCCTGTCCACAAGGGAGATGGGAAAGATACCTTCCCCAATTCCACAATATTCCTCCATCTCCTGGGTGCTCAAAATAGCCTCAATAGCTGAGAATGCTTTTTATCTTCTACCCCTGGCCAGGACCATTCCTTGTGGTTGTGGGACCTCTCCAGGGTAATCCATGCCTTGTCACTGCCAGACTGGATCACCATCATGTGCTCCAGATGGTGCTGCTCACTAACATCACCAGGAATCCACCTCCTGCTTGCTTTCATGATGGTGCTTGAAAACAGCATGTGACACCTGTATTCCATAATCAACACAGCTTCCCATTAATGTTTGGGTACAGTACAGTGTTGGTTTTAACCTGTATAACCTTAACTGGCTTAAGCCCCTCAGAGACCATCGCTTGTGGGAGGAGGGTCAGTTGAGAGCAGGTGAGGAACTTGAGCAGAGTCAGCTGGCTTAGTTGGGAGGGTTTTTGAGACAGTTTGGAGAGGAGGGTCCTTCCAGAACCCGAATTTGCTGACTATTAGATCGTGTTGTAAAACTAGCGCTTTCTCCCAGTCTTTTGCTAGGAAAGTATTAGGTGGGGCGCCAGGTTGGGAGGATTTCCTACTTTGCAGACTGCTTCCAATTTTTTGTATTAAATGTTGTTCATGTGTACATGCTTCAGGTGGGAACACTTTCAAAATAAATTTCATTAAATAAAAACCCAAACTGATGCCCATCTCTTCCCAGTGGCCAAAGCCCCAACTGCCCCTCTGCCCAGTTGTCAAAACTCCAGCTTCCCCACTGATTTCTAGCATACCTGCATTGTCCACACAAAGCAACTGTTTGAAGCCGAGAATGCAAGGCAGTATCTCAGTTACACTTGACACGCTACCACCAGGAGTTTGTGTGCTGCAGAAAGCAGCACTGCTATGTTGTAGAACCTCACCGATGAACTTGAGTCTAATGTGCTGTAGAGTGAACAGAACCCTGCCATTGAAACATTCCTCTTAATAAAAGCCTTTCTTCCTTGTAAGGGGTGGTATCACATGTTTTTCCCAGACATGCTACCTTCTGGCTGAGGAGTGCTGGATGCTGTTTCCTTCTTGCCAGTCAACTCTCCTGGATCAGCTAGGAGTCTCTTAGCAATGCAATGTTCCCAGGCCTTGCCATAGCCTCACTTTCAAAACTGATGCTTCCTTTCTATTTGTTACGTGATTGGCATCTCTGACTTCATTAGTCTCGGATGACTTAAGCTGTTCTTGGTGTTTCCCAAGAGTTTTTTCTTAGGCAAAATCCAAAGAAAGCAACACTGTCATCTCTTTCATGCTACAGTAACTATATCTGTAATAGAGAGGAACAGTGAATGTAAATTTTCAGCCGCAGGAAAGTCTTTAAGACAAATAGGCCATTAATAATTAAAATTCTGTTAATTGTTCATTTTGTTTACAACTGTAACTGGCAGTTGATATATTTGAAATGGCATCTTTTTGGACATACATTTGAAATGTAGAATGCATCCAAATAGTGTTTCTGACCTGACATCTTTGTCAGTGAGATGTCACTAAACGTGAATTCTGATAGCCTGCCTTTCATTACCGCTTCAGTTCAATTTGACCGCTAAAGAATTCTGTGTGGCGTTTAATACTCATTTGATGCCCCCTGCTTTGGCAGTAAGTTCTGGGAAATGCTCTTGAGTTCACTCACTCACGTTATATGCAAGAACAGGAGTTCAAAGAACCCGAACAGAGATTGACCATCCGATGCATGTGCACTGGAATTGGCCAGTGGCTTCAGATTTAGGAGCTGTAAATCTGACTTTGGGCAAATGTTTTGGAATGCCACTGGGCACAGAACTGGTCAGACCTTAGCTGATACTCTGAACTACTAGATGAGTATTGGGATTGAAGAGAGCTGTGTTCTCTGGGACATAGTTAATTATACAGATTTGTCAGTGTAACCTGTTGTGGAGTGAAATGGCATTACTGCTGTTCACAAGTGTAATTCTGAACATGTGGTATCAGCAAAACAAGTTATAATTGAACTGGAGGGAATTTGAGGAAACTTGAGTTCTCTTTACGGTGATCATTATGGTATGTCAACACAGTCTACTCTAGGATCAGACAATGTTTAAAAAAACACCCTAAAAATAGAGTGGATTTTTTATTTACATGTTCTTTACCTATTTATAGGCTTCAGTTGCCAAAATGACTGTTTTCTATCTGTTTGAGTTTTTAATTATTCTTTCCTAGTTAGAATTTCAGGTTTTACGTCACAATTCTTAGTAGTAGAAAAAACCCTATATTAAATGTTCATCTTTCTGAAGTTCATATTTTAGGCTAGATTGAAAATAGAATATTCTAGAAAAGCATTGGATAGGTGTATACTATTGGTTTTAGGCTTTAAAGTGTCCAGGAGAGCTTTAAACCTAGCTAAAGTACTGATCTCGCGTATGTTTCTAATTACATGTGCCCAGACCATGGCCAGTCCAATCATAGCTAATACAACTTTTCAGTGAAAGATTCGAATCTTCTAGCAAATTCTCTGCAGTTAAGACTAAGCACATGTTTACCAAGGGATTTGGCAAATTCATTCACTCACTTAAAATCATAGAATATCTGGGTTGGAAGGGACCTCAGGAGGTCATCTAGTCCAACCCGCTGCTCAAAGCAGGGCTAATCCCCAGACAGATTTTTTTTGCCCCAGATCCCTAAATGGCCCCCTCAAGGATTGAACTCACAACCCTGGGTTTAGCAGGCCAATGCTCAAACCACTGAGCTATCCCTCCCCCTTACACTGTGCTAGATGAATGTAGATTAAGAACTCTTTTTGGCCTTAATTTCTCAAAGTGGCTAGTAATCCTGGGTGTCTCTTCTCACAGGTGGGTACTAGCGCGTCGGGCCTTTATTTTTAGAAATAAAGGGAGTGGTGAAGTCAAGGGGAAAATCCTATCTGGAAAAATTTGGAGCCAAACAGTTTTAGTATTTTGTTCTTTACCTGCAGCAATTTGTAAAATTCAAGCAAGACCCCATTCAGTCAGTTCTAAAAAAGCATTTCTATTTTAGTTCATTATAAATGTTAATTTAAAAGCCTTTAAAGCCTTCGGACTGTATTTCACTCTTCCCTTTTTTTCCCCCCATCAAAACCTGAAGGACGAGAAGCTCACTGTTAACCAAGATGTCCCAGTGCATGAAGGGAAACCTCACATTGTCCACTTCCAGTACAAGATTACGGAAGTGAAGATCTCCTCCTGGGATGCAGTGCTTTCCAATCAGAGCCTTTTTGTGGAAATCCCTGACGGCTTATTAGCTGACGGGAGCAAAGAAGGGTAAGATCCTGAAGATGTTTGAGTGGCATATGCAGGGTTAACTGCCTGTGGAAGAAGGTATGGCTTATAGCCAATGTGACACGGGGGATTGCTTTGACAGGATAAAGGGGGAAGGGATTTATGCTATACCTCCATTCTTAGATTGTAAATATAAGTATTCCATTATTCCCTTCTACACCAAAGCTTCCTTATTCTTGTGGTTCTGCGTGTATTTTTTTTTCGCCTAGGGATCAAAAGAGATTTGCCCTTCTCCTTTTTAGCATAAGAATTCAAATAGTATAAAGGATCAACATGATTATTTGGTACATAGTATTTCCCATTCCAGGTCAGACCAGTAGTGATCTTGCTCTGGTAACCTGCCTCTAGCAGGGGCTGGTGAGTAGATGCTTATGGGGAAGGGGTTATCTCCCCAAATTTTTGTCTCTTGAGCAATTAGACAGGCTTTTGGGGGTGAACATTTTTATTTCCCTACAGATAATTACATTGTCCCAAAGCATAATTTTCCTTTGTCATCAGTTTGTTAGCCTGCTCTTAGTGGAGCTGGCGGTTGTTCTCCTGTAGCCATCCCAGAACCCTTTAAAGTATCTCTGAACTCTGAGATCCCATAACTTCATGTTGAAGTGGACAGCACAGATTAATTATACATGTTGTGTGTAAATTTCATTTGGCCCTTAGCAGGCAGTATGTCAGGATCTCCCTTTCTCCTCCATAGCCTTCCATCATTTGCCTTCCCACTTCTTTTGTTTGATCCCAAATCTAGATTTGTGTGCCTTAAAAATTGGATCCAACTTATATACTATCTAAACATGTTCGTACACAGTCTAGCAGGGTATTCAGTGTACACCAGCACTGTATGTCATACTGCACAAATGGGATCTGGAGAAATCCTTGTATTTTCTGTAGTTTATAAATATTCCAGCTCTCCCAACCCCCACAGGCACAGATTCTTCTCTGAGGGTATTTGTCTGCCCAAGTCGCCACAATTTTGTAATAGATTATTTTTAGTTAGGTAAAATAAGCCTTGGAGGTTATAATTAAAATAGATGATTATCATATTAACAAAATCCCTTCCAAGTTAATCCCCCTAGGTGTTCTCCAATCTTGCTGGCTGCTGTTTAATCAGGTCTTGAAATTCCTATTAGTAAGTGTTCCTGTGATACGGTACTAGAGTCTCAGGTCAGTGACTGGTGGAAGAGTACAGACTAAACTGAACAGTGGGGCTGTGGTACTTTGGATCAGCGCAACTTATGTTTTACTAGTAGGTAGAAAATATTTCAGAAGTTTTCTGCCACCTCACCAGGATGGCACTGATAGAAAATTGCATCATGAGTAGAAGACCTGTTCTGTGAACAATATGCAAAAATTCTCACTGGCTCAGCGAGGCAATTTTTCCTCTTTGCCTCCTTCCCTTCCTCCCCCCTCCTTTTTTGTAAGGGAAACTTCACATATCATTTAAAGGTTAAGTGGGGAGCGAACAGGGCACAGGTTGGATCAATAGCAGTTTACGTATGAACTGTTGCTTCTGAACTATGGAGCTCTTGGTTACTAACCATTTCCCTGCCAGCTCAGACTAAAGGTATGTCTGAACCATGTCAGCATGTCCGTGCCGGCAAACTCTCGTAGCATAGATGCAGCCTACACCGGACAGAAGGCTTTTCCTGTGGGTGTAGAAACACCAGTTCCATGAATGTAGTTAGCTATGTTCTCTTCCACTGACGTAGCTGTGTCCACCAGGGATGGGCGGGGGGATTGGCATAGCTGCGTCAGTCAGGGGCTGGCTTTTTTTCACACCCCTGACCGAGGTACCTTTGCTGATACAACTTTTCAATGTAGATCAGGCCTACCTCCCAGACTTTAGCCGTTGTTCTGGTGGGACAGATATCCGTGCCTAGTGCACTGGCATGAATGTGGGAGAGCTCACCCTGTCTATTGCCAAGGAAATTCATGAACACTTCCCTCATGTGCAATGAAAGGGCTGGAAGACTCATTCAGTGACTCATATTATTAACTTGGATTACTGTGGTGCTTAGTTATGGATCAGGACCGCAATACGTAGGGACAATAAAACAACAAAAAGACAGGCCCTTCCTCAACAGGGCTTCGTCGCAGGATTTCTTCCTCCAGCGTTAACCAAAGTGCATAATTCCCAGGTATCAGTGCGAATGCATCTCTTGTGCCTCAGAACACCTTAGCGATTCCTCCTCATAAGTCAGGCTGACAGCGCCCAGTTGGGACTGATAGCTTGGTGTGACTGATGTGCCCTTTGCTCCTCCCTGACAGATTGCTAGCGCTGTTGGAATTTGCTGAAGAGAAAATGAAAGCAAACTACGTCTTTATTTGCTTCAGAAAAAGCAGAGAAGATAGAGGTGAGAACTTTCGCCTCTGTGTGGTTTTTTCCTCCCTCGGAATAGACTGAAGCAGCAGCTGCTCTGCGAAGTACTGTCATCTGCAGGGCTTCACCAGGCCACTTCCGCCAGTAGGAAGTTTCCTGTTGTGATCGATCTCTGCACAACAAGCACTGTCATAATTAGCTCTCTTGCAAATTACTTGCCCAGTAGGAAATTATTTCTGTTGACTTATTTGAATGCCTGATTATTTCTTGTAAAGAAGGGATATTGGATTTCTCTGTGGCTGGAAGTCCATTGTAACTTGCATCAGTAGGAATTGAGCTGTCAGACAGGCTGCCACACAGAAAAGTGCCCTTTCCCTACTACTTCAGTAGCAATGCAGGATCGCTAATATCTTTAGTCAAGACTCATTTAATGTTTCCTCCCAGCAAGAAATTAAACTGCCAGGTTCACGTGATTTGCAGTGGGGTGGCTGTCCTACCCCACGGGGGAACTAAAGCACTTTTAGTGATGGTTGTGCCTGGCTCTGTGCCCTGGTGTTGATCCCTTTCATCGTTTCTGAGCGGATGTTTGACCAGTTGATCTCCCAGCACTTCTGTTCTCTTCCAGACCTGTGGGTAATACTTATCCTGCCTGTAGGTACTCATGATTTAAGGGGGATATGCTAGTATCTAAAGATAGATGTATTGGATAGGTGATTAGAACAAGGAAGCCTGGGGGAATTTATGGCAAAGCACAAGGTTATGAATAAGCCAGTATTGAATCTGACAAGACATGAGTGAGTGACTATCTAGTAATGAAACAGCTTTGTGATGGTAGGAGTAATTAATAGATGCAACAAAATTCTTCTTACAAGTCCAATATTAATCCTCTGCTTTTCAAAAAAGGATTATTCTATATGTCTTCCTGCATCACTGTTTTATCTTCAGATTGGTCAGAGCTCCTCACTTGCACTAAACACAGGAAAATATTTTTTAAAAATAGGTTAGCTGACCAGTGTCTTTTTGGGAGTGAGGAATTTTTGTTCTCGTGAATAGAAAGCTGGCAGCACACTTGAGTTACCCACTGTGGAGGCCAGTAATAGCTGGTTTCTGGGAGGTGCAGTGAAATTTCTTACCTGGTCCTGAAACAATTAACTGTCGGTGTTCAAACCCTTTCTTCCTCGTGTGATCTCATGTGATCTGGAGCTCACATTACAGTTGCTAAATACTTCAGTACACAGAACAAATCTGCCACAATGAGTCTTCCTCTTTTTAAAGTCCTGTGGCACAGTTAAACTGAGTGACTCCACACGGAGGTTTTAGAATGTCTAATTGTTACTGGTAGGTTAGTTAAGGAGTACTTGGGAGTCACCCCGGTGTAGATACTAGAGGTAACAGTGCTGTGGTTTCTTAGGCTTGGTCTACACTAACCCCCCAAATCGAACTAAGGTACGCAACTTCAGCTATGTGAATAACGTAGCTGAAGTTCGAAGTACCTTAGTTGGATCTTACCTCGGTCCACACGCGGCAGGCAGGCTCCCCCGTCCACTCCGCGGTACTCCTCTCGTCTAGCTGGAGTACCGCAGTCGACGGCGAGCACTTCCTGGTTCGACTTATCGCGTCCAGACAAGACGCGATAAGTCAAACCCAGAAGTTCGATTGCTCGCCGCCGAACTACCGGGTAAGTGTAGACATACCCTTAGTAACAAGTGTATCCATTGTACCCAATTATCTGCCTTTGTTTGTCCATAACTTGTCAAAATATGGGTTTCTGGGCTAACCCCACTCTGCCTGAGTTGTATGAATGATGCCTTGGTGGCAAAATCTGTACACAGTGCGGTAAGACCGCAAGCTGCTTGGCTGGAAGAATGTCCCAAACCATGGTAAATAATCCCTGTAATTGTGGCATTGCCAGTAAGTTCCAGTTGGCAGCCATCATTGCTTCAAGTGACCTAGAAAAGTGGGGTCAGTCATCACCCCCACATCTGCCTGTCCCCCTGCCCAGCAATTAATTCTGCCCCTAAAATCAATCCTGTTTTTCCCCCCCCCCGCACTCGCCACATCAGTTCTGCCTCCTCCAGCCTCACTGCTGCAGCTCCAGGGGGTCCTCACTTTCTTTCCCAGGCCTGGAGTGGCTGCAGCAGGGTCCTCTCTCCTTCTTTCCAGGGAAGGGGGAGGAACAGCTCCTTGCTTGCGCATGAGGGAGCGGAGATGCCCGGAGATGCTGGGCACTTCCTTGTTCCTCTGGCTGCCATCATTAGTTGGTCCTTAACTGCAACAGAGTGAGTGTGACCTTCATCTGGGCCCAAAGGATTTCATCACAGGCAAGCCCACTAAGTGTGTGTCAAATGCCCTGTGGCACTCACAGTTCACGCCATTGCTTCCCATCTCAAATTTGCATCTGCCAGGGAAGATGTATTCAGACGCCCAATTAACAGTCTGGTCTACAAATAATATTGTACCTAGTGGTGTGGAGTGACTCCACAATAGCGTCTTCCAGGCAGCTGGAAGAAGCAAATTACTACTTGAACTTGTTAGACACAAGTTGGGTGAGGTAACAGAAGCTGATCCAATAAAATATATTACCTCACCCACCTTGTCTCTCTAATACCCTGGGACCAACACAACACTGCACACCTGAATTTGTTAGCAATAAATGTGTGGCTTACGAAGACCACAGCGAATGTTGGGAGGCTTGTCCTTGTTACATATTAAGTATGTGAGATAAAATGAGCAGGGACTGACCCATTGCCCCCTCTGCAGAGGCTAAAAGGATTTCTTTTAGTTTGTTGTACAACACCCACTGCTTTCGTAGGTGATGTAGGAAGATTGCACTGTGTTAGGGTGTATACTACACTTTAGAGTCTACCAATAGATGTAGCATGGGCTTGAGTCTAAGAGCGCTGGACTTGGAGCTCTGGGGAATTTGTGACTACCACAGAATCCTTGTACCCTTGAGCAAGTCACTTAATCTTCCCAGGCCTTGCTTGCCCATCTGTAAATATTTCTCACAGCCTCCCTGGGAAGTAGGGGTTAGTTCATTGTGAGGTGCTACAGTGATATTACCACCTTCCTATTGGGTACACAAATTTTCTGCAACTGTGTGTTGCATTGGCACCTAGAGTACCCGGTCCGGATCGTGGCCTTGTTGTGCTAGGCACCGTACACTCAGTCCCTGCCCCAATGAGCTCTAGATACCCAAAGGAGTGGAGGAAGCAGGGAGAGGGAAATGGAGATAAAGCATAAAGAACAGACGAGATACAGGTGAAGATAGAGACTTAGGGAAAGGACAAGGCAACCATGAATCTTTGAGTTTAAAAGGTCAGCCCACCGAAAAATTCCTTTTTTGGTAGGCAGTGCAGCCCTGAAAATGTGGAGTTAGCCTATATGCATGTTGATTCCCCACCTGGACTTTGTGCTGCGGAATATAGCTAACAAGGTGTTTCGTTCCTAAGGTTAACGGTTTCTCTCTCTTTCTCCCCTTGGGTAGCTCCACTTCTGAAGACATTCAGCTTCTTGGGCTTTGAGATTGTGAGACCTGGCCACCCCTGCGTTCCATCGCGACCCGACGTGATGTTCATGGTGTACTCTCTGGATCAGAACTCTTCCTCTGATGAAGAATAGCCCCTGTGGAGTACGTCAGCGTGACTTGAAGATGCTTTTGAGGGGAGAAGGGGTTAAATCTCCTTTCATGCAGAAAAGGAAAACAAGCTTCTGTTGGACTGAAACTGCATTTCTCATTGTTAGATTGGCCTGTATATCCTCAGAGTTGACTTTTCATTGAAATGTGTTACATAGAGATCTATATCTATATCTATATATATATATACATACACACACACACACACACACACGCGCGCGCGTAATCTCCAAATAGTAAATGGAAGATGTTTATGAACTGGCATAGAAGCTCTTTAAATACAGCTGTGTGGTATACTTGTTAGCCTAGCAGTGCCTCATGCTTGGGCTGTGAATGGAAGCCTGGCATGCCAGGGAGAACACAGTGGCTAGAAGCAGTATCAATTTCTTGACTTTTTAAATCAGTGTTGGTTTTTTTCCTGATCACCTGATGTGTGGCACACATTTTAAAGACTTGTCTATTTTTATGTTCACTCAGACTCTTAAATGTAAGGCATGTTTTGGGTGTAGACACACAGAAGGGACGTGCTTGAGTTAATTCTTAATGACACTACATTTAAAACCCTATACGTTTCTGCACTGGGGTAACCAATGCTATATACAGCTTACCCCTCTTTTAAAAAAGCTTCTTGCTCTTCCAGCTTTGGTTTAAACAGTCTTACTCTGCGCTATGGCAGCATTCAACAAAGGGGCATTCAGGTTAACTTTACCCAGCTGGTGCTTTATTTTAGAAGGAGAAGAGCCTTTTCCTAGGCGTCTGGCAGTGCTGCAGTGGTACTCTCCTTGCATTGAATAAAAGGAGCATTGGGGCACTGCCTCTGGTTCAGGTGAGCTCTTCTTTGGCTGCTCGTGTGTTAGTTGTGTGGAGCGGTTGGGAGTCCTTAGGAAAGGTATGAGCTATCCTGGTCTGAATGTGGGTCACTGGCTTTAAAGTCTCTGGTGAGACTGGTTAAGGAGGCTTTAGTTTTTAATTAATCACTTCCTTCATGATCTTCCTCATCTCAAAGCAGAGGTCTGTGCCTCTGTTACTAGCTCCAGAGAGGCCCTTGGAGACTTCAGGCGCTGCTAACACAGGCTCTGTATCAAATACCAAAGGGAGCAGAATGCAGCGCAGCAGGACCACGATGGTGAAGGAGACTCCATCTGTACTGCCTTCCTCCTCTCAGATCAATTCCGCAATTCTCCCCACCTGTGACTGTCATTGGGGACGGGACGGGATGGGAGGAGGGTGGAACTGCTGGCTGTAGTTTGTCTGTCTCTCTCCACCACTTCTAATGTTGGAGAAGAGAGTTAAGCTCTTCTGTTGATGCCATTTGGTTTTAATCTGACTGGCTTTCTTTGACTGCTATATGAGAAATATATATTTATAAATCCTCCATTTGGGATGTATTGTGAGCTCTCTTGCTGACCTGGCTGCCTTATCCATTGCATTGTCCTTGTATGCTTTGTTCTGATTTCATGTTTATGTGGAGGATGTTGTCTGAAAGCTGAAGCCATTCCATAGACTTTCATAGTCACTGTTTATTTGGGGGTGGGGTGGGGGGGGGTGTTGGGTCACATGTTGTTAGTGTGCGAATAAATGATTTTAAAGTTGGCGTCTGTCTCCCTCATTCACCTCCCCCCCAAGATGGAAGTGTTTGGATGCTGGCTTGGATGTCCAAGCCTTCCATGGCCGGGTGTGGATTGGCTGAGTTTCGGTATTGACAAGGGATAGGGGATACTTCCACATCTCTCTCTGTTGTAGCCGGGCCAGGTTTTCCCGGGGCTGAGCTGAGTGTGAGACTTTTGAAAGGCATTTAACCATCATCCTCTAATCTATATTTTACAGTAAAATTATTCTATTATTTAGTCTGCTCTTATGAGACTTCCTTCCAGGGCAGCTTACAAAGCTGTTGAATGGTCCCATCAGGAAAGTGGTAGGAGCTGTAAAACTAAACTCACTGAAATGTACTGAAGGGACCAACCCTGCACTGTCCCTGTTGAGACTGACTGACTGGCTGATCTCCTGGATGAGAGGCAGAGCAGTTTAATGTGTAGTGGAATTCCACGCTGTATTAACTCGCACACCCAACAATGTATTTTGTCTTGCAGAGTTTCTTGAGTAATGAGGAGATTGCAGATTTCTCTCCAAAACCTAAAATTCTCCACTGTTAAAAGTATCTTACATTTATTCATATAGCATGAAATGTGGCAGCTTTTAAAACCTTGGGGTTTTTTTCTGCTACTTAAATGGTTTTCTCTGGATCTTGATAAAATTGCTTGGTAACTTCCTGTGTAAAGTTATATTGTGATGGATGGGTGTCACCCAACAATTTAATTGTAACTAGGTGTGAATAGTGTAGCATCCAAGTTTGGAGCAGTAAGCAGTGATGATTGGCCATGTGTGATTGTTCTAATATCACCTTCAAAGAGCTGGAAGATAAACTGCACCTTAAGGCCTTGTCTACTCTAACGAATTTTGTCGACAAAAGCTGACAATCAAAAATCGGTATAATTATGTTGCTTGTGCATGTTCACACAACCTTCCTTTTGTCATCAGAGTGCGTTCATAGTTGGTGTTCTAGCATTGACAATGAGAGCAGTGCATTGTGGGTAGCTATCCCACTGCTACTCACCACCTTCTGCAGCTAGGAGTTGTTGGAAGTCGGAGTGGATCACAGTGTGTCATGGGTTTTGACTCTGTCCCATGATTCAGTTCTTTCCGTCCCAGCATTCCATGGGCTTCCGACTGTGTGTTGCGGCATATTTCAATGTGCCCCTGTTTACTGTGCGCACACCATCTCTGTGGGAAAAGATGGATCCCGCCCTGCTGTCTACTGTTGTGGTCACTGTTATCAACACATCACGGATGGTCATGCAGTATATAATGAGCTCTGAATCTGAACAGGAATCAGAGTTGCCTGACCTGCTGTGTGCCATGGAAAGAAACAACACTAGATTACTTTTAGCATTCACTGAGCAGTTGCATACGGTGGACCGTCGCTTTTGGCTTGAGAAACTAGCACTGAGTGGTGGGATTGCATCATTATGCAGGTCTGGGATGATGAGCAGTGGCTGTAGAACTTTGGGATACAGAAAGCCACCTTCCAGGAACTGTGTGTAGAGCAAGGACACCAAAATGAGAGCTGCCCTCTTGGTGGAGAAGCTTGTGGCGATCACTGTGTGGAAGATGGCGAATCCAGACTGCGACCGGTCAGTTGCAAATCAGTTTGGAGTTGAGAAGTTGACCATTGGGGCTGCATTAACGCAAGTGTGCAGAGCCATTAATCACATCCTGCTATGAAGGATGGTGACTCTTGGCAATGTGCATGAGATAGTGAATGGCTTTGTGACAGTGGGATTCCCTAACTGCAGAGGGATGATAGATTGCACGTGTATTCCAATTTTGGCCCCGGACCATCTTGTGATGGAGTATACCAATAGAAGGGGGTACTTCTCTATGGTATTGCAGGTGCTTGTGGATCACTGTAGCCATTTCACTGACCTCCGTGTGGGGTGGTCCAGAAAAGTGCATGACGCATGCATCTTCAGGAGCACTGGCCTATACAGAAAGCTCCAAGCAGGGACTTCCTTTCCAGACCAGAAGATTCCAGTGGGGGGTGTTGAAAAGCCCATAGTGATCCTGGGAGATCCAGCATATCCCTTAATCCCATGGCTCATGAAGCCTTACACAGGAAACCTGGATAGCAGCAAGGAGCACTTCAACAATAGGCTGAGTAGGTGCAGATGACCAGATAATGTGCCTTTGGCAGATTAAAAGCACACTGGCGCTGCCTTTATGGCAAGTTAGACCTAAATGAGGAAAATATTCCTATGGTCATAGCAGCCAGGTGTGTGCTCCACAATAGTTGTGAGGCTAAGGGTGAAAAGTTTCCCCCAGGGTGGAGGTAGATCACCTGGCTGCTGAATTTGAGCAGCCAGATACGAGGGCTATTTGAGGGGCACAGCAGGGGGCTATTTGAATCAGGGAGGCTTTGAGGCAGCATTTTGACAATGAGCATCAGTCCTGTGTCTTTCTATACAGCACTATGCCATGCTTTGTTAACTTGCCACCTTGCATAAAAATTGTGATTCCTGACCGGGATTTGTAGTCGTCAAATGATCCACTATGTATGTACCATGGAGCTGAGCAGCTGCATAGGTAAGTTGACTGGGAAGGAGGACTCAGTAGTAGAATCCAGGGGAGGAGAGGTAGAGTTGTGGAGACCTCCCATTCTCACAGCAGTCTGGAGATGTGTGGGACGTTGGAAGAACACACTCTTCCCCAGTAACTGGTAGGAGTTTGACCCTTACCATACATACTAGCCAGAGGCTGAGGTAAAACATGGAGCTGCTAAGCAGGGTCTTGAAGGACTCCTTTCACACAATGGTGGTAGAAGACTTGATTTGGGGATTGCTCCTGGACAGTCCCACAGACCAAACCTCTTTTATCCGTCTTCTGCTTACTCCTTTGGCAAAGGTATCTAATAAAATGCCCACATCCTAGGGGAAATGGGTGTGTGTAATGAGCTAAACTAGAAAAGTCCAGTGGAAATTTAGGGGACGTAGAGGGGGAGAAAACACGAGGAGGTATAGAACACACCATGGGGAGATGAAGACAACATAGGAAAAGATTTATTAGAGGGAAGAAAAAAACAAAAACACCAGTGAGGGTAAGCTGGAGTCTTATTCCTTTGCATTGGGGTGGGGGGAATAGGCTGCAGGCATTCACCCTGATCAGTAGGGTTTAATCCTCAGGCTAGTGCCAATTCAGTACATTCTTTTTCCAGCTTTCAGGCCAAGAGCAATAATGGTTCTCTGCAGCCTGAGCGCAGCTTGGGCTCAATGTGCCTTATTTCTAAGCTGCTATCAAAACATGATCTGGGTGGTAGAGGCTGCAGGGTGGTTTTCCCCAACCTTTGTACTGTTACAGTTCACTAGTAATTGGCTGGAAACCAAGAGCTTTAAATGTGTTGGTCTAATGGCTGGAATGCTTGGCTAAAAGCCATGGACTCAGGGCACCTCTTATGCAGGGAATATTGGGGTAGTGATTCCTCCTCATGGTCAGAAGGTGGGGGGTGGGGTTGGTTGAGCATTCAGTGGGGGGAAATTTTCCCCCTCGTTCAAAAAAAAAAAAAAAAAAAAAAAAGGGGGTTGACTTTGGCCTGCCACTAGTCTTTAGAGGATCAGTGCATGGCCTTGTTTGGGAGGAAATGACTGATGACAGCACATTAGGAGTGTTTGCAGCCATGTGTTTTTGGAGCTTAGCAAAGTAAAGGAGTCTTTCTAAGGAATGATGCGATACAAAGGGGAGCTCCTTTACCTGTGTATTTAGCTACTGCATCCTCTGAATTGTTACAAACCAGCTGTGGGCAGCACTTCAGCTCATGCAGCTAAACTCCAGCTTAAACCCCTGCAGTGAGAGGAAAATGAGGTTGTGTTGGGCTGAGCTCTAGAGGAGCTTGCCCCCTCTGGCCTGAGATGGGCAGGCAGGCACAATGGTGCAGGTTTCATAACTCCTACTCCAATCCTACATCCTTCCTAGCACTCGGTGTGGTTGTATCAAGCCTGGAGCCAGCTGCTGTGGCTTTATTCCTCCATGCCACAGCCCTGGTCAAGACAAGTGACATGGAATTCATACACTGTCTAAGAACCTTACACCTAAAGCAGGTTTTTTGGACAAAGTAAGGAGCAACTTTGTCCCCTTGTGCATATGCATTACCATGTTGTATGTAAGGAAAGGGTCATAGACTAGCTCCTAAATATAGTACTTCATAGTCTTTCTACAAGCTGGAGATAAACACAAAGCAGCTTGTAACTTGTTATGCTTAGTGAATCAGCGTGACAGTGAAAATAGGGTATGGTTAACATCTGTTCTCAGGGGTAAGGAGCCCCACCCCTGCTGTCTGCTATTGGGATGGGGCATTGGAACATAAATAGCAACAACTTCTCACCTGAGTGAGGGTCAGGCACTTGGTCTGTATCCAGCAATGCAGCCCTTCCAAAGGTGCAGTTCATGGTAGGAGGCACTTCATAAAGCTAGCTTAGCTGTTCACCTAGACTATGCATAGCACAGCCTTTAGCTACAATGCAGGCTCCTTAACTAGGCCAGTAATGTAGCTGTGAATTTAGATGACCTGTACGAAAGGGAGTTTAGTGCTGCTGGTTTTCAAAAACTGGCAGTAGGGTAGCACTATAGATAACTTATACCGCTGGGACTGGCCTGTCTTACACACTACTGGAAGACTGTAGCAGGAGCCCCCTCTCCTATAAAGGGTAGAAGCTTCCTGCCTTCACCTTTCCAATTTAAATTAAAGCTAAATTTGACCAAATCCTAATTGTCACTGTAAATGCAATCTGTGGAGTAGCTACAGCCAAGTAAAAGGGTGGGTGCTTGGTGTAGTCTCCCATGCTGCACGCCATCTTCGGCTGCTGACTAACTCCATAAAGTGCTTGTGATTAACAGTGAGGTGTCTTCCACTGTCGTCCATGCTATGGAGTTGGCTGGAGCTTCTCTCCTCCTTGGCCCATGTGCACTGATGCTAGACTCTGTGGAATACAGCTACAGGCATTCAGACCTCTCGACTCAAAATCTGTCAGCTTTCTGAGAACAAGACCCGGACAGAGACTGTCGGTGCAATACACCACGGCTCACCACTGTCCAGTCAAAACAGGCTTTCAAGAGAACCTTCTCATGCCTTTCTAACCGTGGACTAGTTCTATAGCTGCAGGGCTGTTTAAAGAGGTCATAGGTATATTTTTACAATGCAGAAACACATCTCTCCATGCTCCCCTTTTCATATTCAAAAACAGCTGGCCTGTGTCCACTCCAACTTCCAACACCCAGAAATCTCACGCTCAGCCCGGGCTAGGACTTGGCTGGAGTAAGGGGGTTGGCACTGGTATAAATGACTACAATGAGAGCAGTCCCTAAGGGGGAGAGACTGCAAGAGGGTGAGTGCCCTGGTGACTTACATGGGTGAGTGTAACCAGTTCAGGGGTTGTACATTGGTGCAAAAACCCCAAAGCAAAGCCATAGGATGAGCGTAAATGTGAAGGGAGCGGAGGGACAGGCTGGAGAATCTGAGCCTGAAAGGTGAAAGCTTTGGGAAGTTGTTAGCAAATGCAAACAACGTTGCATAAAACGTTCTACTTTAACCTTCTGTGTGACTTCTCCCCTTAAAGGGGACCTGCAAAGGCAAATAAAGTCTACACTGCGCACCTTACAACAGCACGGCTGTGCCGCTGCAGCTGCGCCAGTGTAGGGTGAGCTGGATGACTGCTCTTTACTGTGGGGAGAGAGCTCTCCCGGTGACAAAATAAAACCACTTCTACCCTGGGGCGGGCTGGGCGAGCCAGCGTCTCTGCTCCCACCAGCTGACAAGTGATTGGGTTAAAAGGGGGTCAGCAAAAAAAAAAAAAAAAAAAAACCCCCAAGGGTTCAATGGGGGAACTAACAATCCCTTCCTTTCTATTCCCCAGGGGGCACTTGAAGTGCATCAAGGTGGGGAGTTGGGGGGCTAGGAGACTTAGGCACCCATTTCCTGCTCAGTGGTGATTGGAGTTAAGCCTCCAAACCCTGTGAGCCCCTTGAAAATTCCAGTCTACAGCACTAGCTGTTTTTTCTAGGGAGTATAAAATTCACACTCTGCTTGTTCAAGTGACAAGACAGCAGGAATGACTGACTGCTAGAGTTACAGGGGAGTAGCACAGGTGAGAAAAGTATTTTCCTTCCCTAGCTGTGCTCGTTGCTGGGGCTGGAGGAGTTTTTTTCTCTTCTTACTAGGTATTGCTTGTGCACCAGTCATGCTGGTAGCCAAAGTCCTGGCAAAACTCTGCAGTGGCAGGTCTGCTGAACCTCCTGGGCCCATATTGGCCCCAATCGTATCTGGAAGAGTCTGGTCTCCAGATCATCTCCCAGCACCACCACACTCCACGAGGTCAGGGTGGAGGCTCTGGTCCCTCTGCTATCTCCCAAAAGGCTCTATGCCTCCAAGCAGAAAAGACTGAGTATAGATTCAAGCCTGCCTGTGTTACCTTTCACCTGTCTCACTGCAACCAGCAGCTATTCTAGGGGATCCCAGACAGCTGAAAGGCAGAGTAGGGCCACTGCAGCCCCTTGGTGGGGCTTGAAATGTTTTAAACTCTCCATTAAAATCCCCCCTGTGCCTTGGGCTATTTGGGCTCCTTGTGAAGCATGCAGTGCAAGTGAGGCTCGGTCTTTTCAGGGAAGACTGTTTTTCTAGAGAGGGTGACTTTGGCTCACAGAGCAAGAGAGCTTCAGGCCCTAGTGACTGATCCACCATGCACCTGACTTTGTGAGGCCTCCGCTGAGAAGTCTGAGAGTGTGTTAGTTCCACTTCTGTGAGCCTGTCGGCATCCTGGCAGCACTTTCCCTGCCTGTGCCAGAGGGGCTGTTTGGGGCTTGCTTGCGACACTGTGCTGACACCAATCCGGGGGGCAGCGCTGCTCCTAAGGGGGTGTGTGTATGGATTGAGCTAGCGAGGGAGAAACTAGACCCTGACCTGACATGGGCCAGGAGGATGTCTCACTTCCCCTTGGCCCTAGCATAGCTCCTCCAGGATCTGGCAGTGGAAGAGCTAAGGGAGTTGTGCCTGATTAGCACTGAGGGACATCAGGAACCGGACTGAGACTCCTGCAAGGTGGGACCTTCAGAGAAGTGGCCTGTCCAGTGGGAAACCTCCCTTTGCAGAGTCCTTCACCTCATCAATGCATCACAGGGAGGTGGACTGGGCCAGGAGTGTCAGGTCCTGAAGCTGCAGGGAAGGCAGTCCTGGGCACGGGGCAAGCCCAGCTGATCAGTTCCTGAGACAGCATGAGAAGCCACTTCCACAAGAAAACTGCACGTGTGCAGAAGTTGAGGGACAAGTGGCTGCGGTTAGTGTGTGTGTAGGAACAGGCCTGCTTGTCCTAGCCCGTAACAACTGCCAGGAAAACAGGAGCTCATTGATCCCCAGTGTGGCTTTAATTCACCTCCCACTGCTCAAACGAAGGTGCTTATTGCAACAGAACTTCATCTTCTACTGCCTCTTCCTCTGCTGCGGCTTGTGTCCTTCTCCTCACACCCCAGGCTCGCTCGGGATTGCCTGAGCTTCCCTCGGGTTGTGGCATGGTGGGGTTCTTGTGTAGGCAGCACACGAGCGGGTAAGGAACAACGGCAGACAAATTTTGGGCACCTAAAGCTCCATGATGAAAGCCCAGGTCCACGATCATTCCAAACAGTCCTGGCTATAGGATCTGTGGAGTGGAGTCCTGAATCCAGCTGCTCCTCACCCACCTTGTGCAGTGGCTCAGGAGGGGCTATGAAAAGTGCTGACTGGGTTCAGTTGTGATAGTTCCCAGCTGGGAAGTGGTGGCGTGCATGAGGGGCTTCCTTTCTGCATGTATTCCTCTGCGTGCGGAGCCTAACCCCTCGGAAGGGCGTGGGTGGGGTGTGTCTATTTAATGGCACTAGCTCTACCACTGCAGTGTGCATTAGATGCTAACATCTTGCTGTACCTGGTGCACATGTAGCTGTCTGCACCTATAGCTGTGGCCAGGTGCTCTGGGGGGAGAGGCTGGCACAACCCTGCGGCCCCCACAGGGGTGTGAGCAGCAAAGATACAGGAATAAAATGCAGCGGCAGAGTTAACCCACAATAACTGACTTCCAGTGTCTGCCCCTGGCCTCCTCCCCCAGCGCCCCAGGGGAGCAGAAACTGATGGGAGGCCGCATTGACAGAGCCATGCTGCCAGCCTGCCAGGATGGCCCCTCCTGGACCCCAGGAAGTGGTACCTCCAGCTAGCCAGCAAGGGGGGAGGGCAGGGTGCACAGCCTGCAGCAGCACAGCACCAAGGGGGGGGGGGGGCGCAGAGGCTCAGGGAATACTGCCAAGGGGGCAGTGTCGGGGAGCCCTGAGGAGAACATGCAGAGTGAGGCCACTAGTCCCCTGGCACAGGCTCACAGACAGGCCAGGTGAGGTGGCTCCGCCCTCACCCTCTGTGTCAGGCTGTGAGGAAACCGTTCTCGGGTGCCAGTTGCTCTTCTCCCTGTCCGCTGGCTCTGCACACCAGTGCGGTGGGTGAGTGCGGTGTGGGGGCTGGGCAGGAACATCCCAGGACTGCTCTGACCAGGCCGGTGCTCCCACTGCTGCCCAGTGTGTCCAACTGGCCAGTTTTTCTACTGCTTTGCTGGCTGCAACATTCCCTTTGTCCCCACCTGTAAGCCAGGTGCATGCATGGAGGGGAGCTAACCCCCCCCCCCCCAATTCCAGCAGGGCAGGGCCTGGATGCCCCCATGAAGTACGGCATAAGCCCTGGTGCAATGGCACCAGCTGAACCTGAATGAGAAGCACAGAGGGCGTCAGGGGCTGTGCGCCACGGACGGACATAGGCGGGTGGGCGAGCGGCTGGCTTCAGCCCGTTACGCAACGCTAGGTAAGCGCCTTAATTACTCCACGGGGCGGCTCAGGAGCAGCCAGCGCTAGCACTTTGACGGGATTGCAGCCCACTAAGCCTTGCTGCAGACGTCACCAAACCCTCTTAACCTTTGCACTACTGTGTGGCGGAGTCCTGCTTGTGCTCCAGGTCAGCGGGGGCTGACCGGCACGTTGGGCCGTGGGCCGGCCAGTCACTGAGGAGTGCCACAGGGCCCTGGCTAGCACCCAGCATCACTGACTGGGTAGGAGGCAGAGCCCACGTGCGTTACAGGCCCATGCACAGAGCACCTCACTCAGGCACCACTCACCCTACCGCATGGTGGGGGAGGGAGCCTAGAGACGCAGGGCAAAGAGTGGCACGGGGCGGGGGATCTGAACTGGGGCACAAACCAAGCGGCCCAGGGCAGGTCTGTGCATCCTCCACCTCCTCCTGCCCTCATGTGTTAGTGCCCAACACCTGGCAAAGCATGAGGGTGGAGGATGGGCCAGCGGGGCTCCCAGGTCAGGGCTGCAATGGGACCTGGGCACACAAGCGCTGCGACATGCCTGGGACAGATGCCAGGGCAGTTGCTCAACATACATCACACCTACGGTTTCTCTCCCAGCCTGCCCTGCCAACGCCCCCCATGCTCACACCACAGGGAGCAATTCTGCTGCTGACACCTGCGCCGGGGAGGGGTGTGTGTGTGCACTCTACACGGCTCCCAGCACCTGGGATTTATTTGTGTCCCAAAAGCCCCCAGGGACTGACTGAGCGACCTGAGGGCAGATGGACCATTTTGCCAGGCCCTTTCCAGCCCAGCCCCTCGGCCGGGTGCCCACACTGGAGTGCACCGGGCTGGGCCACAGGCCATGCGGCAGTGGCGGGAGGCAGCCAGAGTGGGGACACAGCGTCCATGAAGCAGCACAGTGCTAATGGCAACCCCCAGCCCAGCGGCAAAGTGGGACAGGCCCCCTCCCTGCTCCATGGCACAGTTCATGTGTAGCCCCCCCACACACACACAGCAGTGCACCCATGGCAGGCTCACAGCTGAAACTACGCCCTGACGTAACATTCCAGGAGGCTTATGGGTGAAAAGGGATTTTGTTCTTTAGCTGCGTGCACCCGCTCCCGAGGCCCCAGCCATCGCAACACTGGCCCATCAGCCCAGAGCCAGCCCACATGCCCGCCCGCCTCATCCGCCAGCGTGCCAAGGAAGTGTGGGGAGCTTCAACAGGTCAGCTTCGCCAGGCCCTACGCCGCACCTGCTGCTCTAACTGCCCACGTGCCCCCCCACCCCAGTCCTGACTGCTTGGGCCCTCAGCAGCTTAGCCCCATGGAGCAGGGCAAAGGGTCTGCACTGGGCTCCACGTAGCTCTGCCTTGTGGGGAAAGGTGCAGAGAAGAGACAGCTGCAGGTAGGGCCTGGCCCTGATGGTACAGTTCATGGTAGGTGCAGGGACATAATGGATTCAGAGCTAACACTGGAAAACGCCACAGTTCACAGCTGCACAATTACCATACGTGGCCCCTTGAATGAGCTGACGGGCCGGTCACACCGCTCAGCCAGTGTTTCGCTGCAGGCGTTTACACAGGCATCAGGTACACTTAGGTCTCGGTTGTTGAGGTTATTTTCTTTACACAGACCGGCTAGACCTGATTTTTTGTTTGGTTGGTTAGTTTTTTAAATTAAAGCTGAGATGCAGATGCAAATGCCATGATCAGACAAGCTGGGTGAGGTCAGAGCCTTTATTGGCCCAACTTCTGTGGGCGACAGGGCCTAGCCTCCGCGGGACACCGCTCACGTTCAGGTCGGGTAGCCGTAGTGCGCAAAAGCTTAGCTCTGTCCCCAGCAGAAGTCAGGCCAATAAATGCTGTTACCTCCCTTACCCACTCAGCCCTAGGCCGTCTGGGACTACAGGGCTCCAGCACCAGCGCCCCCATGCTTGCGGGATGGCAGAACGTGCAGGGGTACACACAGACGGGGCATGTCGCTCTCATACGTCTAGCACCATGGTGCCGACCTCCAGTGGTCCCAACCCCACTGACACTGGCCCGCCTGGGCACCAACTGCTGCCTTAGTTTCTGAGAGCTGAAAGTCCTCTCAGCGTAACCCAGGAACATGGGCCCCTGGAGCAATTTAATGTTTTAGAAATGAAATGCCAAACTAAGGGATCTGGGCAGCTGTTAGGGCAAGAATGCTGCGTGTTTGCCAAACTACACTCAATAAACCCTTAAACCTGGGCCAGATCAGCTGCTTCCAGTCCTACAATTTCAGCTGGGCTTCTAGTCTAAATCTCTGCAAAATTACCACCAGCTGGGGTTGGAGGGATGAGTAGCCAAACCTCTCACCCGCTTCAGGCCCAGCTATGCAGCAGGCTCATTACAGTCAGATACACAATTCCCATCACAGGTAGCTGTTAAAAAGATGCTGTGTTCCAACCCAGAGGTGGCTGCATTTTGTGGTGCAAGGAGCAGTTCCTGTGTACAAGCATGCGGTTTATTTAGAGGCATTGCTACAACAGTCGCCACCACGCTAGCTATGCTCCTTGATTAAGGCAAGAGAAGGGCGTGACTTGTCCCAACTGACAGACCTAAGATCTCCTGCCTCCCAGCTCTGTGCCTGTCTGTAAGCCCGTCCCTGGGGATTGCTGGATGGAGGGGCCACTGCAGGCCAGCAGCATTTACCTGCAGGGGGATAGCTTGCATAATCCGCAAACACACCTTTGTGCATCCCCCAACCTGGGCCTCTCCAGCCCCCCATCACCTGAAAACCCCTCTAACAGGCCATTTGCAGCACTTGCCACAAGTTCCTCTCCTCCTACTCCATCCTGGAGCCCCTCACCCTAGCCTCCAGCCTCTCCACTCTGCAGAAAGAGCTCTCCCTGAGGCCACTGATGGCTCTAGTCCAGCCTCCTGCTCCTTGCCCTCTGTGGCAGGGGAGAGACTTGCTCATACACCCCCCTCCGAGATATTGCCCTCCCTGGCTCCTGTCGCTTCTGGTTCTCCTTGCTCTGCAAACTCTCCCCCCCAGTTGCAGGCTCCTCATCTGCTCTCCTGGGGGGTCCTCTTCTCGCTGCAGCCTCTTCCCCCATCCAGTCCCACATCCCAGCCTGGCCCAATGTCCCCTCCTGGCTGCCTCGCCATCAGAATGGCCCAAGCCCACCTGCAGGTCTCTCCTACTCCCTATCCCGCTCTGTCATTGCCAGCAGCCCCATCTGCCTTGTGCTCAGGCCCGTATCGGGTGGGTGGCCTGTAGCACCCTCCCTCACTCCATGCAACTGGTGAAATCCAGCCCCTTCTGCCACAAGAGTCCAGCGTGCAGCTTTCCTCCCAATCCAGATGGGAAACATTCCAGCCTGCACCCTCTTCTCCAGCCTCCCCACCACCCCCAGGGCCTGCGCTTGGTACAAGGCAGCGCAGTCACCTCCCTGCCCCATTGATCTGATCACTTCACCCCCATGCCTGGCTCCCTGCTCACACTTCATCATGCTCAGCTTCACAGCCCTACGTAACCACCCCCAGACCCCTGTTCTGCCAGCACCACCAGCCCCTCCCCATTTCAGCTGCTTCACTCTGCCCAGTGACCCAGGCGCCTTCTTCCAGGCCCCCCAGTCCATGGATCCTCCTCCCTAGTCATGCATGGCCACTCCCCTCTGCTCCTCAGAGCCCTCCTGGAGCCCCTCGGCTTCTCCAGCCACCATAGAGACAATGTGGTCATGCCCCCCCCCACTGATAGCAATGGAATGAAGGGAAGCACAGGATCCTCTGGTGCTAAAAGCAGAGGGGAGCTGCCCCTGGCTCGGCTACACTGTGCCCCCTCCGTGAGGGTAGAGGTTTAGCACTGGTCAGGTTCTGGGGCAGCTTTCAGACTTCTCAGATCCCACAGCCCTGCTTTCTGCTCCTCTTGCTCCAGCCACATTCACAGCCCATTCTCCCAGCCAACACCCCTTCCATGCCCCAAGCCAAGGACACAGAACTAACAACTCAGCACATGGAGCTGCAACAAATGAGCCAATTCGAGCTGTACCCAGGGCCCTCCAGACTTGGGCAGGTTTTGATCCCACTCCCCTGTCCGTGTTCCAAACCTGCTGTAAGATCACTTCCCTTTAGGCATCTCTGCCCTGGCTCAGATCCAGCCCTGCTCTGCCTCTGCCAGGGAGGGCCGGCCCCAGCCTCCTCAGGGAGCAGCTGAAGCCCTTGGGAATCCGTCCGTTCTTCTGGACTCACATGGCCCAGCCCTTCTCTGCCACACTGGCCCCCTTCCAGCTAGGCAGTAGGGTGCTCAAATGGAAGTTACAAGGGCAGCACATTCTGCACCCATTCCCTCTGTCTCCTCCTGTTTCACATGGCCTCTGCGTGGCCAAGACTGACCGTGAGAGCGGAGTACCAGCCGGGGCCTGCATGTCAAGGACTCTCAGGCTCCTTTGCTGTTGCCTGAGAGCCTGCAGTGCTGTTTGTGTAGCTCTCACATGAACTGAGCTATGAGGCCTTATCTTCACTATTCCAGCTCCACAGCCAGCTGAGAGCCTCCACTCACAGGACACCAGCTGTCACTTTCTCCATGGAGAGAGGACAAGGTTACTTTATGTGGATGCCTTTTCTCGAGAAGGGACCATCATGCAAAAGGCAGCTAAAATACCCCACCGAGCTTTAGGCTAAGGGCGTGTCTACACAGGGACATCCAATGCAAATTAACTAAAGGAGTGGATTAGTTAAACCACATTAAATCCCTGATTGGATGCTGCTATTCAGAATTAAAGTGGCCTTAGAATCATAGAATATCAGGGTTAGAAGGGACCTCAGGAGGTCATCTAGTCCAATCCCCTGCTCAAAGCAGGACCAGCACCAACTAAATCATCCCAGCCAGGGCTTTGTCAAGCCAGGTCTTAAAAACCCCTAAGGATGGAGATTCCACCACGTCCTTAGGTAACCCATTCCAGTGCTTCACCACCCTCCTAGTGAAATAGTGTTTCCTAATATCCAACCTAGACCTCCCCCACTGCAACTTGAGACCGTTACTCCTTGTTCTGTCACCTGGTATCACTGAGAACAGCCTAGCTCCGTTCTCTTTGGAACCCCCCTTCAGGTAGTTGAAGGCTGCTATCAAATCCCCAACTCTTCTCTTCTGCAGACTAAATAACCCGTTCCCTCAGCCTCTCCTCATAAGTCATGTGCCTCAGCCCCCTAATCATTTTTGTTGCCCTCCGCTGGACTCTCTCCAATTTGTCCACATCCCTTCTGTAGTGGGGGGCCCAAAACTGGACACAAAACTGCAGGTGTGGCCTCACCAGTGCCAAATAGAGGGGAATAATCACTTCCCACAATCTGATGGCAATGCTTCTAATACAGCCCAATATGCCGTTGGCCTTCTCGGCAACAAAGGCACACTGCTGACTCATATCCAGCTTCCCATTCACTGTAATCCCCAGGCCTTAAATTGGTTAAATTTAATTCACTTTGCAAGTTAATTAAAATAAACTGAATTAAAGCCACTTTAATTCTGACTGAGGATGTTCACAGAGATTTATTAACGCAGTTTAAATAATCCACTTCAGATTCACAATTTTGGTTAATGTGAATTAATTTTCCTGGATGCTCCCATGTAGACAAGTCCTAAGTCTCTTCCTGGATCACAGACACATTAGGTCAGGCTGACCTAATGTTCAGACCCCTTTGTGCAGCATGCCCTACTGCAGGAGAGCATCACAAGGTGACATGCACCGTCAGTGGCACAGCCACTCTTGGGGCAGGAGAGCTGGTTTATCAGGCTGGATGTGCTAGTCCTTGGCTGGATGGGGGGCATCTCTCTCCTCCAAGCATTCACGGCCCATGCTTCTCTCTGACCTAGCTGTGGCGGTTTGGATTCTGTGCTGATCAGCCAGCAGTTGCCCAAGCTGTGTCCTCCCCAGAAAGGGCAGGGCTCAGCCGTAGCTGTTGGATCTCCCCTTCCAGCACTGGCGGATGTTCATGAACACCCAGTCCCATCTGGAGACTCTACCCCATAGATGGTCACGACCTCAGTCCCAGAAGCTGCCCCTCCCCCTTCCCCAGATAGAGCCCAGCCATGGTGCAATAGCCATCTGTGGTGTGAGCGCTGGAGAGGAATGAGAGGGAGGCTGGCAGTGTTTTTTCTTTGGGGGACTGGAAGCAAGTGACTTCCCAGCACCTACTTGGGAAGGACTGGGAGAGGTGGTGGGGGGGGGATGACATGCCCACTGTATTGGCCCTATGTAAGGGGCAGCAGAGTGGAAGGTGATGGCAGTTTGTGAACTGGAATCTATTATAAAAGGAGCCAAGTTCAATCATGCTAGATGTACGAATTCTTAGGTGAAGTTCTCTGGCCTGTGCTAGACAGGAGACCAGATTGGCTGGTCAGCAGGGTCCCTTCTGGCCTTGACATCTATTAGATGGCAGCTGCCCATGAGAAATGAGGGCTAATGGTGACAGGAGAAGAGCCCAAAGCCAGAGCGGCGGGTTAGCCAGCGGTGCGCAAACTGGGGGGTGCAAGAAGTTCTCAGGGGTGGGAGGGAGGTGAACAAAGAAACTGGGATCCCGTGGGGCCCACAGCCATAATAGCAGGAATGGGATAAAAATAGAGTGGGTATTGTGGGGCGGGATTAAATAAAAAGTCCTCCTGCGCCACAAACGAACGCCCTGGTCAGCAGCTGCTGCTGTCTGGCCGCCCAGCTCTGAAGGCAGCACTGTGGAAGTGAGGGATTACTTTGGATGACAAGTAATTGGGGGTGAGGTGGCGCGGCTGAACAAATTTGGGGTGGGGTAAGCCACCCCAAGCCTAGCAGTGCATGGCCTAGCCATTTAGCTCTTGCTTTATGGCCTCCAGATGCTGCCTAAGACGACTGTACGGTGAGCAGCAGCTGTAACACGGTAGAGCCTTTGGAAAGGAAGGGAAGTCCAGCAGGGAGGCTTGGAGTTCAGGAACACTGCGCAAGGCACCAGCCCTTGGAAAGCAGCCAGCCTGCCTGGGGATTTAAGCCACTTACCACAGGCTCCCTGTCCACGGCCTTGTCCTAGGCAGGTGGGCAACAGCCCTTGGAAATGAGTGGTGCCTCCGGAATCCACCAGGCACATTCTGCTCATGCCGTGCTGGACATGGGACCAGCGTTTTCTTAGGAGCAGCCTGGCTCTGCCGCTGCGCAGGGGTGACCAGCTTGGTCACACGACCCCTTCGGAGCATGTGGGTCCTGCCAGGAACGTCCAGCTGAGGCAAGCTCCCTGCCAGCCTGGCAAGCACAACGCCATGGGGCTCCTGGTTTTAGCCTTGCCTATGGTCACCTGCAGGAGGCGCACTGCCGGCAGGGCTCGTGAGCATTCGCCGCAGCGTCGGGTCGGCAGCTGCGGGAGGGGAGGGGGAATTTGCTACAAACAGCAAATGTCACCCAAACTCTGCAGGAGTGTGGCGGACGGGAGGAGAGTGTGGGAGCATGTGGGGAATGGGCAGAAAGAAAAAGCAACCCTCATATATTTGTGATTGTCTCTTAAAAAGATTTATTCTCTCTCCTTGCCTGACTGGCCCCGGGCAGGGAGAGCGCAGGTTGTGTATATATATATTTATATATATATATAAAAAACAAGGAGCTTGGTAATAATGTACACTTTACAGAAGGGCAGAATCAGGAAGACTGAAATTAAACCCAACACAGCAACTCCAACGGAAACAAGAGCTAGAACATCAATGCTTCACCGCCCTGCTGGGACCCCTGATTACAGTGCTCCAGGGCATGGGGGGAGTAACTCACTGAACAGACACTGCTACAAAGGACAGGACCTGCAGCGTCCTACCCAGCCGACCACCCCACTCCCCAGCAGGGGGCGCTGCTGCTGCAGCAGGAGCCCACTAGGAACATTGAAAATGTCAAACCTCAAACTATGGGTTACTACACCGTTGCTTTAATTAACACCTAAGGGCAGGTGGCACTTCCGAAAGGGGGACTGGGAAACCCTTTGCTGCGATTGTTGGTAGCAGCTGGGCACAGGGTGCTGAATCATCCCAAAAGCCCAAACCCTTCCGTTTTCAACCATGCCAGAACCCTCTCTGCCAGCCCACCACCACCAAGTGTCTAGGCCAGGAGCTGGTGCTGCCCAGCCCCAGGAGATCTCAGGCCCGGCAAGGCTGCCCGACGGTCTCCCAGCTGCCGGAGCCAAGGTGCCTGGTGGGGGCCAGCTGGGGAGCAGGCTGGTGACACCACCCCAAGGTACCAGGAACAGACCAATCCCCAGCCCCACCATAAGGAACCCGAAGACACCTGACCCGGACCATCCAACCCCCTCGTTGGTACCAACACACACAAATGGGTCTCCGCCCCACTGCTGGGAATTGGGCTCCATGGGCCTCCATGGGCCCCCATGGCCCCCCGGTGGCTCTGCAGGGTCACTTAATGCCAGCAGCTTGGGAGACGCTTGCCTGGCCACATGCAGAGCGAAAGGCTAGGCCCAGGACTCCCCCAGGGATGGGGCTCTGCCTCCCAAGCACCCCAGCCAGGCAGTTCCCGCCCTCCCTCCCCTGACAGGCCCTAGGAAACCCGCCTGGGCCCCAGGCCATTACACCAGACAAGTGACCAGAGGGCAGCTGCTCTGGGCGGTGGCAGGTGGATTCTCTGCTCTGGCTGCGGCCAAGCTGCGGGTGTCCTAGAGGTGCCGGGGGGCAGCGCAGCATTTCCCAGCCTCCCGCTCCCGAGAACCTGGGGAAAGACCACCCCACCCTCGGCCCTTTGGCTGAGCCCTGCGGGAGATGGGGGAGGCTGGGCTGGCCCCTCCCATCCAGCAGACAGAGCCTGGCCGTAAGGGGAGCAAGCGCCCGGGTTCCTTTGACAGACAAAATGAAAAGGTTAAAAGAATCAGTCCAATGAAGGGTAGCTGCGGGAGGGGGCGGGGCTGCGCGGCCACTCTGCCTTCATTGGACACCAGGGCTGACACATTGAACAGCAGCTCCTCTTTGATTGCACCTGGGGGGGGAGAGGGAGGGCTCCTCCCACAGGGAAAGAAACAAAAACCAAAACAACAGCTTTCAAACAATTCCTTTTTACAGTATGTACAGTGCCCGCGGGCGGCGCGCAGCCCGGGACAACAGCGACACGGGCACCACGCACACAGCTCCCAGGGGCAGGGACAGCACAGCTCACCAGACACTGCACAGGCCGGGGGTGAGCCTACAGTGGGGAGCGAGCCAGCCCCTGCTCCACTGGGGACCTCCCAAGCCTCAGAGTGAAAGCAACAAGCGAGGGGTGGAACAGGCCGGCTGGGATCAGCTTCGAGTGACTGCTAACTCCTGGAGATCAGCCCCTCGAAGCAGCACCCCCATGCTGCCTGTAGGCCAGGGAGCGCGGTCCTTACAGCACATCAGCAAGGCCAGCTGAGGGAGGAGGGCAAGGACCAGTTGGGCTAACGGAGCCTGGCAAAGCGGTAAGAGTGCTACATCCACTGCCTGGGCATCTACGTCCATGGGGGAGGAGAGGTTCACAGCACACACACACCAGGGGCAGGGGGATGGGCCCAGCTGCGTCGGACCCACTGCTCTGTGCTCTCACCACCCACGGCCCTCACAACTCAGGAAACCGAAATTCAAAACCTGCCAAATGAACTGTAGTTTGGCATGCCCAAGGCAGAGGCCCCTGCAGCAGCCAGGCAGAGATGCTGGTGCCGCCACCAGCTGCTTCCCTAGCCCGGAGCAGACCCGTCCCCCATCTGCACAGACTGGCCAACCTCTGGAGGAGACTCGACTTCATCCAGCGTCAGAGGAGCCTCCGGTCCCCCCACCCACACGTGCGGTGCCGAGAGCAGGCCCGGCACACCCCCACCCTAGCGCTCGCACACACACACTGCCGCCTACGCAAACATAGGGGGCGCTAGGCCTGTGCAGGGAGGAACAGCCACCCAGCCGATCAGCCCTGCAGGTGGAGCAGGGGGCAGAACGCTCACAGGACTCAGAGAGGAAGAGCCCACCCAATGGCCTTGTTTGTGTCAAATCAGGGTTAGTCTGTGCCACAGCAACCTGTGCCCCCTGCC
Organism: Terrapene triunguis; assembly: GCF_002925995.2. Taxonomy (NCBI): domain Eukaryota; kingdom Metazoa; phylum Chordata; order Testudines; family Emydidae; genus Terrapene; species Terrapene triunguis. Next base: position 11,098,662 of record NW_020664418.1, on the reverse strand, counting down.
AGCAGGGAAGGCGGGGCGGGGGGATGGCAGCTGCCAGTGCAGCAGGTCTGAGGAAGATAAGTGGAAAGGAGGCAGCGAGGAGGAGGCAGGAGAGACAAGGCTGGCAGGGGCGCTGGGAGCCTGAGGGGAGAACCCCTGGCAGCAGAGCACCTGGAGGGGCCAGAACAGCAATTGCCACCCTGGCCGGTGACGCCTGTTCACCCCCCAGCTGGACTAGTCTGGGCGCCCAGCACCTCTCTGCGCTGCCTGGACACAGACAAACCTGCCCAACACAGGGCATGGCACTCGGGGTACCAGCCAAGTACACGGACAGAGTGTGAATGCGCCACCCGCTACACTGACCCCCCCCCACTGCACTGACGCACGCTCGCCCCCCCCGCTACACTGACACGTGCTCTCCTCCCCACACTGCAGACGCACGAGCCCACTTGTCCCCCCACTGTGCACTGAGCCCACCCCCACACTGCATTGACACGTCCGTGGGCGCACGCAGGCTCGCTCGCTCGAGAGACGCACCCCCCCACGCTCCTCGCTGGTACCCTATCAGCACTACTACAAATGAAAAGAGCCTTAAACTTTCTTCCCTGGGACTGCGACTGGGGCCAGGAAACTCGACTGTAGCGATCTGGGCTGTGCTCCCACGGAGCCAAGTGCAGCTGGCGGGAGGGCTGCATGCTGAGCAGGCCCGACTGGCGCGCCCTCCCCACCCCGTGTCCTGCGCTGCTGTGCTGCTCAGACCCTGGCGAAGCAGTGACCTCCAGAGGGACACTGAATCAAATCCACCGGAAACCCTCTCTGCTTCCATTGCCTCTTCATATGCACCAGGCAGGCGGGTCGCTTCCCTTCCCAGGGACGGTGAGCAGAAGAATAAATATTCCTGTAGGTTCCAGCTCCCCGGCTCACAAGGAAAGGGGCATGGAGGGGGCGGGGACTCCGTGTGTCCCATCGGGAAGAGGAAAGTCTGCCTCAGATTAGGGCAGGAACGGTCAAACAGAACAATTAACACCATTCAACTGATGTCTAATGGAATTTCCAGCGCTTCCTCATGTGAGCCAGTCACATGACTTGGTACAGACTCCGTTATCCAATCACGGCGCGTCCTGCCAGAAAAATCAAAGGAGAAATCACTCCAGTGCCAACGCTGCTGCATCCACCAAGGGGCGCCCCAGCCACAGGAACCGGGAGACACGGTTCCTCCTCCTTCCCTTCTCCTGCGGCAGCTGCAGAGTCCCAGGTCCCAGAGACGGGTGGGCAAAGCAAACAGCTGCCGCTCACACAGGCCCTGTAACAGTGTTTACTAAGCAGTCAGGAATGGCTGTTCAGGGAACTCCCAGGCTGGGCTAGCAGAGGCTGTGGGTCAGGATTGAGGGGCACCAGCAGAGCTATGGGGGCACCGGGCAGCCCAGGCTGGGCTAGCAGGGGGCTGCGGGTCAGGAGTGAGGGGCACCAGCAAAGGACCTAGGACAGCCCCTGCCCACACTTTGCCTGGTTCTACCCTCTGCCCCGAGACCCCAGGCTCTCCCGACCCCACTGCGATGTTACGTTTGTCCAGCGGCTCGAGGCTCTCCCTGCTCAGCTGTTCCCATGCCCTGGGTCTTTCTCTCCCCCCATCCCCTTTGCGGGAGTGATGCAGCAGCCTTACCATTCTCACCTCCTGGGAGGCGGGTACAAGGAGGGAGCAGAGCCCTGCTGGCTGGCCACGATGGCTGTCGAAGAGAGACCTGCAGCGAGAAGCAGAGCCGGAAAGTGACCTGGTGCCTACAGTGGTGCCACGGGAAGGTGGCAGCTCCAGGGCGGTGCCAGGGGGCGAGCTGGCAGCTCAGCCACCCTCCCGTCATCGCCACTTGCTCTGAAGTGTGCTCCGGGATGCGGACGGCTCTGGGGCTGAACCGAGAGCAGCCCCCTGCCTGCTTCAGCCCTGGGGTGGCAGAGCCCCGCACTGGGAGCTATTCACCATGTACATCCAGGGGAGGTCTGAACTACTGCATTCCCCAGCTCAATTCCACACCGATGCGCTGCTTCACAGAGATCAGCCAGGAGGAGGCGCTCTCCCACTGCTTGTATCTGCATACCCCGCTGCCCCAGCTGCAGGCCCACTAACACCCGCTGCCCCACCCCAGTATTCCCAGCCTTCCATCCTCCCTCCAGCCCTTCTCTTCTCCGGGCTCCATACCCCAGGCAGACACGCCGGTGTGCCTCCCCTTCCCACTGGGAGCTGTGCCGCAACTCAAGCCCAGCAAGGGCTGCCCGTGCCGCCGCGCGAGACGGACAGGCTGCTCTCACCTGTTGCATAGGGCAGGTTGTACTGGGCTGGCAGCAGGGAGTACCCCAGGTGGTGGTGGTGGTGGTGTGTTGACATCAGGCGTTGGGAAGGGGAGGTCCGGGGCCGATCTACGCTCCTCTCTCCTCCTGCTGCTCCCCCAACGCTGCTGCAGCCTCCACCCCCCCCTACCACCCCGCAGCCGCCACGCTCCCTCTCTTGAGACGCCTTCTCGCTGATCTGGAGAGGAGAGCACAGACCCCGGTGAGGAGGGCAGGGGAGGAAGAGCCCAGCCTGGGAAGCCGGCAGCGGCAGGACTCCCACCCAGTGAGATCAGAAGGGCCGGCACGGTGCACAGGCCACCCTGGGGGAGACGATTCCAGCCAGCCGTGCCGGAGCAGTTGATGCTGTCCGAGTCCAGAGCGCAAAGCACGGCCAAGCCAGCAGCCAAACCCCTCCCCACGGCTCTCCCCGACAATGTGGCCGAGACCAGAACAGTGCCAGGCTCAGCCAGCTCACTCCACCCGGGGCGGGGCCTGGCCCAAGCCGCGCCAGGGAGGCCCCCACACAAGGACTCATTTGGGGCACTTCTCTCAAAGGTCCCGCTGCACTGCCAGGGGGCGCTGGGAGCTGCCAGTCCAGTGGGACCTTGTCTCAGCAGAGCCCAGTGTTTTGGCCCAACTGAGACAATTCTACTCTTCCCCACAAGTGCCCCTACCCAGACAAAGTATTCTCCACTTCCTGTCCGACAGGCTGTGCAGTGAAGTGGGTGGCTCCCCCGAGTGGCGGGGGAAGGGGTTGCAGGTGGGCCATATAGCACCATGGCAAAGGCACGTTCGGCAGGTTGCACTAATGCAGCTCCCGCCTGCCCTCCGTTCACCGCTTGGCCTGTAGGCCCCAGCGAGCCCATCACTAGGAGGTAAACGACTCCAACCCGCAGCCCTTGTAGGATGAGTCGCAGGAGGAGCCTCTGGGCTGTGCCGCACCAAAGGAACGTCTCCCCGTGTCTTCCAGGAGGGATCCACAAACCTAGGCGTTCCCAGGGACTCCCAGCCCCAAGCTGGGCCCAGCCTCCCCCAGGGCCGGAGGGGAAGCCATGCCTGGTGGTTAGTGCATGGGACGGAGTAGCCCCGTCACTGACTCACTGGGTATCCTGGGCCTTGGTTTCTGCCCTGCAGACTGGGGTTACCACCCAGGGTGCCATGGGCCAGCACATGCAGCGCTGGGGTCCTGGGCCTTCCAGGGGTCCCCGTGGCGGGTCTGGGACAGGCTGTGCCAGAGTAACTCCAAGGGCAGGAGAAGGGGCCCATAAGCCCCACCGCAGCCGGGCCAGGAGGAAGCACTGAGTGCGGTTCTCACTCCCAGGGCAGCTGCAGGCAGAGGGGCTCGGACCCCACTTCCCATCAGGGCCCCAGGCCAGGGAAGCCCCGTCCCACCCTCACCGTGGGAGACTTGCTCTTGTAGTGGCTGGCATGCTGCTGCAGGATGTCCAGGGCCTTGGACTCCGAGCTGGGTTTGCAGCTCACGCTGGGGCTGGCTCGTGCCTTGTCACCATCCTCGCTCCCGGAGGCCTTGCTGCCATATGGGGAGAAGGAATAGCTGGAGGGCAGGTAGGATCCTGTGGGGGAGAGGCCAGTCAGAGCCTGGGGGAGGGAACGCCAGCGCCAGCCTCCCCCCCCCACAGGCCTCCCACCCCCAGGCTGCCTGCTGGGCAGGGGGCTCCTGCCATCTGAGCCCAGGCTGACAGCAGCATGCGTCTCTGCGCCAAGGCAGAGAATCAGACACATGGGCTCGGCAGGGACGCTCCCCCAGGCCACCCATAACGAGGGCCATGAGCCAGCATGGACCTCCTGTGCCCAGGGACGTCTGCCCGCCCAGCTAGCCGGCTGGCTGACAGCTGGAGGACTGGCTTGCAGCCCCTGCCCTGCAGCACATGCAGTGCTAACAAAAGCTGCTGCACCATCACTCTGCCACCCTGCTACTGGGACTGGGCCTTTGGCAGGGCCATGGGCACCCTGGAGAAGGGCCGAACCCCCCACCCCCACCCCACCCCACCCCGGCATTCACTTCTGCAGCCATTCCAGTCAGAGTCAATCCTCCTCTCCCCGCACTGCCCTGAGTTGCCGGTCAGTTCCTGCGGCTGTCGGGACCCCTGCCAAGCTCAGCCGTTGGGGACCCTCCCAGAGGCACCAGTCTGAGGCTGTGTGGTGGCTGAGTTATTGTGGTGGGACTGCACTACAAGCACCACTCAGCTCGCTGCACCCAGCCCCTCAATGGTTGACTCAAGCCCCGAGACACACACCCAGGGCAGGGGAGGAGACGCAAGCCTCCCCCATGGGGTGAACTCTCCCCGGCCTGCTGTCTAATCTACTCCTCTGGCTGGGCCCGGGGCCAGCGGGTAGCCCCCAGCACAGTGGCTGCGCCCATACCTGGGTAGTTCTGCATCATGACGGTGGGCATGCCCCGGTAGCTGGGGTGGTTGGGGTCGTACGACTGGCTGTAAGAGTAGCCGTGCATGTAGGGGATGTAGGACTGATGCTGGGTGAGGGGCGAAGACACGGGTACGTGGACGCTGGGTCTGGGGTCTTTCCCCACCATGCGGGACTCCTCGGGGGATGTCAATTTGCATTCGGAGCTTGTGCTCTCCTTCCCATCCTCCTTAGGGCCGGCCTCTTTGCTTCGGCTCCTTTCTTCCTTCAACTTCCTATCTCTCTCCTCTTTCCACCTCTCGTCCTCGCTCTTGAGCTCCGAGTACTTGGCGGGATAAACGTAGGTCCACATCCTGGGCTCTGCTTCCTGTGTCAACCAAAGAGCTCATCAGAGTCGCTGCATCCCAGCGCTGCACCGTGCGGCCGTGGCCCCGGCATTTACTGCCGTGCTGCTCCCCGAGGCGAGCCAGAGGGCGATGGGCACCGCAGACTGCGGGCCAGACAGCGGCTAGGGAAGGAGAAGGTGGCTGCAGCCTCTCCCAGCCAGCATCTCCCCCCACTCCCAGCAAAGCGCTTTGCCATCACACTGCCATCAGCAAAATGACAGGCCGGGCACCATGGGCACCCACAGCTCCCTCCCACTTCAAGAGTCACTGACCCACCATACAAGGTGGGCAGCCAACGCCCTCCCCCCAACATGTCTGGTGCTCGCTGGCCTGCAAAGTGATAGGAGCCTTAAAGGGCAAGGGGGCAAACAGAGTGTGGGCGTGGAAGGAGAATGCCCCACCAGCCTTGTCTGTCTCCCCCACAGGGCAGATGGCTCTGCCAGCTTCTCTCCATTCTCATGTCCCAATTCCGACCTCACCTTCCCTTTGGGGCCCAGGTGGCCAGCGTGGCATGCAGCCCTGCAGGGGACCCAGCTGTTCTTGTCCCGGCACTAGTCTGTTGGCGTCCGTGGCCCCCAGCCCATCCTCACAGACTGCACAGGTTTGCTTTGCTGACCGGGCTGGTAGTTCCCATGCTCCTTGGCCAGCTGCTTTTCTGATGTAAATCCAGCTGGGACCAAGCTTGTGGAAACCACTCAAATCAGAGGGGAGTGAACATAAGAACGGCCATATTGGGTCAGACCAAAGGTCCATCTAGCGCAGTATCCTGTCTTCTGACAGTGGCCAATGCCAGGTGCCCCAGAAGGACTGAACAGAACAGGTAATCATCAAGTGATCCATCCTGCTGCCCAGTCCCAGCTTCTGGCAAACAGAGGCTAGGGACACCATCCCTGTCCATTCTGGCTAATAGAAATTGATGAACCTATCCTCCATGAACTTATCTAGTTCTTTTTTGAACCCTATTAGTGTTTTGGCCTTCACAACATCCTCTGGCAAGGCGTTCCACAGGCTGACTGTGCATTGTGTGAAGAAATACTTCCTTTTATTTGTTTTAAACCTGCTGCCTATTAATTTCATTTGGTGACCCCTAGTTCTTGTGTTATGAGGCGTAAACAACACTTCCTTATTTACTTTCTCCATACCAGTCATGATATTATAAACCTCTATTATATCCCCCTTTAGTCGTCTCTTTTCCAAGCTGAAGAGTTCCAGTTTTATTAATCTCTCCTGATATGGAAGCTGTTTCAGGCCCCTAATCATTTTTGTTGCCCTTTTCTGAACCTTTTCCAATTCCAGTATATATTTTTTGAGATGGGGTGACCATATCTGCACTCAGTATTCAAGGTGTGGGCGTACCATGGATTTATATAGAAGCAATATATTTTCTGTCTTATTATCTATCCCTTTTTCCTAATGATTCATAACATTCTGTTCACTTTTTTGACTGCTGCTGCACATTGAGCGGATGTTTTCAGAGAACTATCCACAATGATTCCAAGATCTCTTTCTTGAGTGGTAACACCTAATTTAGACCTCATCATTTTATACGTAGAGTTAGGATTATGTTTTCCAATGGGCATTACTTTGCATTTATCAACACTGAATTTCATCTGCCATTGTGTTGCCCAGTCACCCAGTTTTGTGAGATTCCTTTGTAACTCTTTGCAATCTGTTTTGGACTTAACTATCTTGAGTAGTTTTGTATCATCTGCAAATTTTGCCACCTCACTGTTTACCTCTTTTTCCAGATCATTTATGAATATGTTGAATAGGACTCGTCCCAGCACAGACCCCCCCGAGGTCACCACTATTTACCCCTCTCCATTCTGAAAACTGACCATTTATTCCTACCCTTTGTTTCCTATCTTTTAACCAGTTACCAGTCCATGAGAGGACCTTCCCTCTTATCCCATGACTTCTTACTTTGCTTAAGAGCCTTTGGTGAGGGACCTTGTCAAAGGCTTCTGAAAATATAAGTACACTATTTCTACTGGCTCCCCCTTATCCACATGCTTGTTGACCCCCTCAAAGAATTCTAGTCGATTGGTGAGGCATGATTTCCCTTTACAAAAACCATGTTGTTCTTTACTGTAGTTTCAACCAATTTGCCCAGTACTGATGTTAGGCTTACTGGGTTGTAACTGCCGGGGTCACCTCTGGAGCCCTTTTTTAAAACTCGGTATCACATTAGCTATCCTCCAATCATCTGGTACAGATACGGATTAAGTGATAGGTTATATATCACAGTTAGCACTTCAGTAATTTCACATTTGAGTTCCTTTAGAACTTTTGGGTGAATACTATCTGGTCCTGGTGACTTATCACAGTTTAATTTATCAATTTGTTCCAAAACCACCTCTATTGGCACCTCAATCTGGGACAGTTCCTGAGTTTTGTTATCTAAAAAGAAAGGCTCAGGTATGGGAATCTCCTTCACATCCTCAGCTGTGAAGACCAATCCAAAGAGAATTAATTTAGTTTCTCTACAATGGCCTTATCGTCCTTGAGTGCTCCTTTAGATCTCAATCGTCCAGTGGCCCTACTGGTTGTTTAGCAGGCTTCCTGCTTCTGATCTACTTTAAAAAATTTTTGCTGTAATTTTTTGAGTCTTTGGCTAGCTGTTCTTCAAATTCTTTGTTGGCCTTCCTAATTATATTTTTATACTTCATTTGCCAGAGTTTATGCTCCTTTCTATCTTCCTCACTAGAATTTAACATCCACTTTTTAAAGGATGCCTTTTTGTCTCTCACTGCTTCTTTTACTTTGTAGCTTAGCCATAGTGGCACTTTTTTGGTTCTCTTACTATGTTTTTTAATGTGGGGTATACATTTAAGTTAAGCCTCTATTATGGTGTCTTTAAAAAGTTTCCATGCAGCTAGCAGGGATTTCACTTTTGGTGTTGTACCTTTTAATTTCCGTTTCACTAACTTCCTCATTTTTGTGTAGTTCCCCTTTCTGAAATTAAATGCTACAGTGTTGTGCTGCTGTGGTGTTTTCCCCACCACAGGGATGTTAAATCTAATTATATTATGGTCACTATTACCAAGCGGTTCAGCTATATTCACCTCTTGGACCAGATCCTGTGCTCCACTTATGACTAACTCAAGGATTGACTCTCCTCTTGTGGGTTCAAGGACTAGCTGCTCCAAGGAGCAGTCATTTAAGGTGTCAAGAAACTTTATCTCTGCATCCCACCCTGAGGGGATACGTACCCAATCAATATGAAGATAGTTGAAATCCCCCATTATTATTGAGTTTTTTGTTTTTATAGCCTCTCTAATCTCCCTGAGCATTTCACAGTCACTATCACCATCCTGGTCAGGTGGTCAGTAACATATCCCTACTGCTATAGTCTTATTATTCAAGCATGGAATTACTATCCATACAGATTCTATGGTACAGTTTGGTTCATTTCAGATTTTTACTTCATTTGACTCTGTGCTTTCTTTCACATATAGTGCCACTTCCCCATGCCCCGCAGCATGACCTGTTCTGTCCTTCTGATATATTTTGTACCCTGGTATTACTGTGTCCCATTGATTATCCTCATTCCACCAAGTTTCTGTGATGCCTATTATATCAATAGCCTCATTTAATATGAGGCACTCTAGTTTATCCATCTTATAATTTAGACTTCTAGCAATTGTATATAAGCACATTTGTATATAAGCACTCCTCACTTTTTAGCTGCCTGCCGTTACATGATGTAATTGAATGGGACTCTTTTATTTGACTGGTTCTCATCAGATCATACCCTCTCCTGCAGGGGAGCCAAGTGGCAGGGGAGGTTCAGCCCCACCAAACAGCCTGAAAGCCAGAGAGAGGGGAGATATGGCCCCCATGGCCTGGCGGGGTAGGGGCCCCAGCCAGGCAGCTGCCCCACTGCATTGTGACGAGCGCCCTTCCTTCCTCGCCGGAGCAGACAAGGGGGACACGCTCCAGCTGCTGCAGGGAGGGACCGTGGTGCGGAGGATATGGAAGGAAAGCACTGCCCTGGCCATCCGTGCCCAAAGCCCTCTGCCCACCACTCCACCCCCTGCCAGCATCTTGCTGCCCTCAGTGTGTCCCCAGGCAGCAGCGTTTACCTGTCTGTACCAGAGGACGGGGTCCACCTCTGCCTGCCTGCCGCACTCTGTGCCCGCTTTGGACTCCACCGCCTCCTTCCCCAGGTGGCTGGCCTCGGCCAGCTTCACCTTGAGTCCCTCAGCCACCTGGCTGGGGAGCTTGGAGGAGTCCTCCAGCTTAGGGATGATCACTGACTTGGCCATGTCAGCAGCCCCCGGCTCCTTGGCCTTGCTCAGCCCCGATTTCACCAGGTCCGTGAGGCTAGGGGCTTTGGTGAGCGTGGGAGGGACGGACGGCTTCTGCTTCCAGTCCTCCTTGAGGGCCACCTCCCTCTCTTTCAGGCCCAGCTCTGCTTTCTTCTCCAGCCCGCGGGGCTGCTGCTGCTCCAGGCTCTGCCTTTGCTTCTGCTGCTCCTCGTACTGCTGCCGGTAGGCTGGGCTGGTGCTTAGCAGGTGGGCATGGTAGCCTTGCTCGCTGTAGCCGTAGGGGGGCACATAGGCGTACTGGTTATAGTAGAGGGACTGCATGTACATGTTGGGGCGCTGCTGGATGACTGAGGGCTGCTGGCTAGAGCTGCTGAGCTCCACCTTCTTCTCCTCACAGCCTTCACTCTTCACCTTCACCTCCGGGCTCTCTTGCTCCTCATCCTTCTTCATCTTCAAGGGCTGGCTCTCCACGGCAGCCTGGCTGCTGGGATTCATGGGCCCAGGGCTCGACTGGGGGTAGCCCGGGGAGTAGTATGCTTCAAAGCCTTGGTAGTAGGGGGAGTCCTTGCTCTGCGCCTGGGGAGGGAAAAGCGCTTTCTTTGCGCCTTCCTTGACCAGCTGCTCTGGGTCCTTGGCCTTCATGCTCTCCAGCTTGCCCTCCCCATCCTCCCCCGCATCCGAGATGTCCGAATAGGCCGGGCTATTGGTTTTCACCGAGCCCGCCTCTGCCCCGTTCTGGGTAACCACGTGCAGCGGGGTCATGGGCTGAGCTGGGGCGGCAGCAGCATTCTCCAGCCTGCTGGCCCCCCCAATGGATGGGCTTGGCGCGTTGTCCGTGAAGCTGTAGATCTTATCCGCCTCAGCCTTGATGCTGGCGAGCCGGCTCTGGTGCGGGTCAGATGAACCATTCAGGAGGCCTTCCCCTTTGGTCCCGAGCTCCCCCGATTCCCCTCGGAAGGGACTTTTGCCCTCCTCCGCTCGGCAGACCTTCCCAGGAGTCAGGGGGTTTTCAACCTCTTTGGACTCCTTCTTCTTCTTGTCCTTCTTCTTCTTGTCCTTGGAAGGGGTCAGGGCGGGGTTGACCGTGAAGGGCTCCCCCATAACCGTGGGCTTTGGCTGGATGGGCTTGAGCTGGGGGCTGCTGGGCATGGCCTGGACGACGGTGGCGGTCAAGGCGGCAGAAGAGCCGGGGCTGGCTGCGGTGAAGGTGGCCGTCTGGAAGGTGTAGATCTGCTGTGGGGGAATAGCAGGAGCAATGGGTCTGGCGGACTTTAAGCTTTTGGAAGGGAGCTTGTCTGGCTTAGCACCAGCTGGCTTCTTGCACTTCTCCTTGTCAAGGCATCTCTTCTCTAGCGAGTCAAAACCATCGTTGCTCGTCTCGTCCGCCACCGAGGGGCCGTCTTCGGAGCCATCGTTGGACAGGGCTCCGGGGTCCATGTCGCCTTCCCCACCCAGCTTCTTCTTGCAGGGGGCCTTGGTGCTGAACTTGCCAGATGGGGAGGGGCTGTGAGGCTCCAGCAGCCGCACCTTGGGTGTGGCCGATCGGGCCGGCGAGAGGGAGCCCTTTTGGGAGCCGTTGCAGCTGCTGACGTCGGCGTGAAGGGGCGGCTCCTCACCGCACTCACTGTCCCCGTCCGCCTCCGGCTTGCTGTCATCGTCCGTGTGTGCGTGGGCCTGGTGGTACTTCAGCCCGTTAATGTGCTTGTACTTCTTGTTACAGTTGGGGTGAGGGCAGTCGATGAGGATGGGGGAGGGGCAGTTCCTGTCCAGGCCTACAGGCTCCACCTTGACCCCGGCCGGGGGCGCTGCCGCCGAGCCCATCGAGCTGGTGCGGATGCGCTTGCTGCCCTTGGAGTCCTCCGAGCTGGAGTTGAGCTCCATGTCGGAAAGGGGCTTGCTTTTCCGCTTGGTCACTGAGGAGGGGCTGGCTTTTACGTCCTCGGCAGCGCCGCTGGGCGGGGGGCGGTGATCTGAGGAGGTCTGGCTCCCCCGGCGCCCTTTGCTGCTGGCCCCCGCCCGCGTCTTGCTGCTGTTGCTGGTCCCTTTGCTGTCCGAGGCAGCGGCCGTCTCGTTCACCGGCGTGTTGCTGTTGGGGCGCATGCGCTTGCCTCTGCCCCGGCCGTTCCGCATCTCCAGGTCGCTGGTGGGAGAGTCACAGAACCTGGGGAGGAAACAACACACGCTCAGGACCAGCCAGAGCTTGGCATGCAGGACAGTGCACAGGCACACCAGTGCCATGGCCAGAGCAGGGGGGGCACCCTGTGTAAAGAGCTTGGTCTCTGCTCAGCGCAGTCACCCTCCTCGGAGCACTGGGGGCTCCTCCTGCACCCCACAACACCCCGCGCTCCCTGCGAAGGAGGCTTACAGTACATGGGCGGGGGCAGCTGAGATGGGGGCAACAGCCACACGCAGGTCAACAGGCTACCGGCTCCCACTCCTAGGGTCTGCAGTGCAAACAGCACCAGCAAGGAGAGCTTGGGAGCCAGCCCAGGGGGACTGTAGATGCCTGGCGTTAGACAGACACACATGGGCCATGTGGCACCAGACAATCACTTGGCTCGGAGAGGGAGCAATGGATCGGGAAGGAAACCAGATGGGAAATGGAAGGGCACCCCCATTTACTGACCCCCACCGAGGACAGTCAGACACAGCTGACTCTGAGGCCTGTCAATGCCTCCCCAAGCCCAAGGCAACATAGGCACTGGCGAGTGACAGGAGGTTCTCTAAGAACGATGCCCGGCTGAGCACTGCCCGTCCCAGCTGTCCTGGCCTGGTCTAGCTGAGCCAGAGACCCCTCTGCTGACAGACGGCCCCCGGCCCTCACACACCTGGCGGTCTGCCCCCAACTCTTCCACTCAGGCCATCAAGGCTGACAGTCCAGAGCAGGGAGGCCAGGCAGTGAATGAGGGTCTGGGTGCTTGGGGAAACCCTTGGTTCCCAGCCTCCCTGCTGAGAGACATTACCTACCACCCTGTCTCCCCCACAAACCCAGCAGGACTATGGGGGGGAAAAGCAACCCCCAGAGCCTGCCTCTGCGCTTTCCCCAAAATGGCTAGCGGGGAGCTGCAGCCAGCCAGCAGAGCTCTGCTGCTGCTACTCACAGTGCACTTTCAGGGGGCCGGGGTGGTGTCAGGCCACCCTGAGTGTGCGATGGAGGGATGCCGAGGGACAGGACCCACCAGGAACAGGTTGAATGGCTTGAGTCAAGCCTAACTTCAGTGGCCCAGAGACAGCAGAGGAAGCCTTGTTCTTGTCCCCGAGATGGTGGCAGTGGTGGGGCCAGCTGAAAGGAGAAGTGCTGGCCCATGCTCTCTGTCGGTCTGCTTGGAGGGGCCTGAGGGCCCTGCAGACTGGCTGGGATGCAGACTCAGACAGCGAGGGCCCTGCCCATGCACACTGCAGCTCCAAAGCCCTTCTGGGGAGCCCAGAGAGATGCGAGGACACTCTACAGTCGAGGCTCCCTGGACCGGCACCTGAGTCTCCCGATGCTTACCTGGGGGGCGCCCAGTCGTGCTGTGTGCAATCCAGCAGCGTACCCACATACGTCTTGTTCCTCCAGGTCACGTTAACCACCAACATACCTGTAAGACAAGGAGACGGGTCACCCTCAGCCCCTCTGGGAACCGGGGCTATACACTGCAGGGGCCAGGGCAAAGAGCTCCACACCCACCACAGGCCTGCCTGTGCTCTGGGTGGGAGCTGGGATCAGCACCAAGCCAGGGCCCAGCTCCGCCCCGCCCAGTGCCATGGCCAGCACCACAGGCCCTGCTGTCCCCGAGGCTGCTCGGCGGCAGTGCGGTGGGCAAGGCACTGAACAGGGCACCTGCTTTGGTGCTCGGGCCCACCCCTGGCTGTTCAGCAGCAGGGAGCAGGGAGGGGAGTAGGTGGCCTGCTTGAGAGGGGCCTCAGCTGCATCACCAGTGAAGTCAGCTCAAGGGCCCACCCACTTCCCTCCTCGCCCTGGAGCTGTGATGGCAAAGCCTAGTGGTCACAGGTGGCTGAGAGCAGAGCTGGGGACACAGGGAGGAGGCGACCCCACCAAAGGGGTAGGGCCCCATAGGGAGGTGAGGCAGGGGACACACACAAAGGGAGCAGGGCCCAGAGAAGCAATTGGCTCAGCATGAGTGTGGGGGTGACACAGGAGTGCAGTGCAGCTCCTGAGCCTATTGCCCCCCCCCCCTTAGAGCCCCACAACTAGGAACACACTGACTTCTCCTCCTCCCACCCGACAAACCACACCAGAGCCCTCAGTGGGTTGGTGCCACCGTTGTGCAGCCCAAGGAGTACACACGCCATCTTAGCACAACTCCCACCATATACAGGGTGCTTCTGAAAGCCCCAGCTCCTGGAGTCATGGGAATACCCAAGAATCTCAGCAGGCTAGCCCTGTGGCAGGGGAGGAAAGCTGGGAAGTGACCCCCTAATAGCTTAAACACCAGAAGGCAAAGACGAAGACCCAACATTTGTTATTTTTAAACATCTTAAACATCTCCTGGCTGTTGATCTCTCGGGGCTGGCGACACCGTGTGAATGGTTGGGGGACTGAAAGGAAAAGGGATATTGTGAACAGCTGGTGAACGCAGAGTCTTCTGGCCACTAGGTGTCATGCTCTGCAACCAAATTCAGCGGAGGGCCAGCTTCCCATCCTTAGCTGCAATTCATTGTGTGCCCTGGGCTGCCCCTAAACCTGGCCAGGCCAGCAGCGCTGGCTGGACCGAGCCCATCACATGGGCACAGTGTGATCACACTGGCCACAGATGGTTTTCATGAGCCCTTCTGTTTCAAAGGCAGCCGAGGCAGGGAGGCCCCAACAGGGCGAGAAGTGAAGCAAAGTGACTGGGTGACGGCCCTACACCCCTGGGCTGCCTGGCCCCAGCTCCAGAGGGACTCTCCACCTATAAAATGGAGATATCTACTTCAGAGGATGAGGAGGAGGCTTAAGCACTAGAAAGCACTCAGCCCCCCTTGGCTGAAAGGGGCTGTAGAAGGTAGTGTGACCAGATAGCAAGTGTGAAAAAATGGGACGGGTGCCTATATAAGACAAAGCCCCGAATATCGGGACTGTCCCTATAAAATCGGGACATTTGGTCACCCTAATAGAAGGTAGTGTAGAGTCAGCAGGAGAAGGAAATACTGTGGGATGCGAGAGCTGCCCAGCCTTTGCTGCAGGTAGCGGCACTCTGTTCAGTCATCTTCCAATCTCTCCTTGCGTGCTGCATGGGGCAGCTAGTTTCACTCCCAGCCTGGAGTCCACTCCAGCAATCCCATCTTCTCAGGTCTCTTGTGGCCAGCGGGCTGCAAGTCCGTCCATAAGAAAGCAATTACACCATATAATCTCGGGCCATTAGCAGAGAGAACTCAAGTGGATATTTCCTCCCAGCAATGGCCTGCTCCGATTACTGCATAACTAATTTGAACAGGAGCAGAGTCCATTGAACGGAGCGCATTTATCTGCACAAGGTAGAACTTGGGAGATAGAAATCTCATTTACAAGGGCACATGAACGCAGCTAGATATATAGTCACACAGCATCAGAAGATGAATGGAGCTCAGCGAGTCCTGAACAGCTGTGCCTGGAGCACATTTATAAATCTTGGTCCGTATTTCCCTTGCTATAATGTGCCGGCAGACAGCTGAGAAATACTATGTGAATCAAGGGACACTCACATAGCTGAGACCCAAAACACAGGCTTTATTTTACCTGAGAAAGGAAGGAGCTAGAGCCCTAGCCCAGGAACAGACGGGGCTCCAGGGCTGGGGGTGCAATAGGAAAAGCCATTTTTTAGTTTTCTTTCAAACCTTTCCCGCATCACACTGGCAACGCAAGCAGCAGCAGGTGGAGGAAAGATCTGCATAAAGGACTCAAGTTCCATGTTCAGTGACTGGTTCTGCCATTAATTCCTGCGTGACTCCTCTGACCCTCGCCCATCAAATGGAGAGGGGACCTCCCCACCTCCCAGGAGAATTGCCAGGGCGTGCTGGTTAGCCGGTGAGGCACTCTGATACTAGAAAGATGTGAGCCAGGGAAAAGCCTATAAACCAGACAAACAGCACAACACTAACGCAGGGGTTCTCCACCTGAGGCCTAAAACCACCCTGCCTTGCCCATCCTGCTCAATGGAAGGGGGATCCACGCTCGATGGAAAAGGGAGGATGTTAGGGGGTCCCTCAATGTTCAAAGTCACCCTGGTGAGGTCTGAGAATCATGCAGTGAAACTGCTTAGAAAGAGGGAGTGAAACTGCCCACCTGAGTTTCCCAGCCCCGCGGCCAAACGCAAGAGTAAAGAGTGTAAGTGGGGAACCGCACATGGGAAGCTCATGTTCTCTCCATATTCATTATCAAGGTCTTGGGCAAGTGGCCCAAGGACAGAGATTAGAACCACCATCTTTAGCCTCTCACTGGCCCCTAACCTGTTAATTGTTACAGGTTTATGCCAAGAAACACTTCAGTGTCCCTGCCTTAGATGCACGATTTCAACCCCTGGCCCCTTTGTGGGCAGAGAGCCTCAGCACAGCTGCATGGAACTGTGACCCCTAAGCACAGGGGGAGGGACAGAGGCCGGGCACAGAGCTTGGGGCCTAAATCCCATAGGCATTCCCTTTACCACAGTCAGCGTGCGGAGACTCAGAGGGAGTCCTGCTTTCAGCCCCCTCGGGACCCGGGTGACATAGCTCCCGATGCCATGTTAACAGGCCCTTCATGACACCGGCAGTGTCTTCGGAGAGTGGAGGCAGCAGGAGGTAGGGCTGCATGGGATGACCTCTAGCACTGTCACAGTTACAGGGATCCCCTTTTGCTGGTCTGGAATTCAAGGGCGTGGTTGCAGACCCTGCCCCAGCCGCTCATTACAGCCTTCCAGCTCTCCTCCCATCAGCCAGGGAACTGAACGTCCCTTTGAGCCAGGATCAGCTACTCTCTGCCTCCCACCCAACAGGTCCCTAAGGAGGAGCCGGCATTCAGCACACGCCAGCTCAAGAGCTCTTTGAAGAAAACATGCCCCTTACGGCCTAAGCACTGGCTTCCTGCTCCGCTCTCCTGTGGAACGTCAGAAGTTAATTGTGTGACAAGACGCCAGGGGCTCCTCACATCCCTGCGCTGGCTGGCATGTGGATTAGGAAGGACGTTCTGGCAGCTTTCCCGCTGCCATGATCACAGGGGAGAGATGAGAGCTGAAGCAAGCCAGAGCCCTCAGCAGCGGCTGCAACGGCCGCCTTTCCTTCCACAAAGACACCCTCGCAGAGGGCTACCATTAACCCTTCTCACACACACTGCCCTACGTTTAATCCACAGTACCCAGCTGCACAAAACTCACCCTACTCCTCCAGTGGCAACGAGCTAGGACAATGTAAACCCCAGGGATGGCTCGTTAGCAGCTTTATGCTGAGCCAGTGCCATCAATCCCGCCCTGCCTTCCACAGCAACTCACAGCACAGCGCCATGGCAAAGCGTCACTGAGGGTACTTCGTTAGAACCCCTCGAGCCAGCAGATAACGAGGGCAGCGTCCCCGGGGCCCCATGGGGCAGTCTGATTGCAGCGGGCAGTTTGGGACTAGTGTGCCTCCAGCCATCACAGCTTTCAATTGCCCTCTCCTGTGCATTAACAACTCCAGCGTAATCCTCCCTGAAGGCAGGCTGCTCAGGCACAGCAAGGCTCGGCAAAGGCAGGATGCAGCCCCACATGCCACCATCCACCATGGGATGAGGGCAACAGCAGCCGGGGAGCCATTCCCAGGCAGCCCACCCCAGCGGGATGCTGGGGCTCGCAGGAACTCTGTGTTTGTGGGTGTTTCTAGGGGAAATGCCAGTGGGGTGTGGGAATTCCAGACCACCTCCCCTCCCCTTCAGAGTGCCTGGAGTGGGCCCAGTTTGGGGGTGGGGGGGGAAATCAGTCCCATAGGAGCAGCTCAGAGGGAAACCAGTGCAGGGGCCCAGGCCATGAATGCTAACACAGTACTCCCTGCGCACTGGTGCAGGAGGAACGGTGCTTGAGGAGGGGTACAGAACAGAGCCCTCCCCCCATTGGCTCCTGGACATGGGGGGTAGGTTCAGGCGATGCCCCGGGAAAGCAGCAGAACGAGGCCAGCCCAGCACTGCAGTCCCTACTCAGGGGGGTAGGTGTTCCTTCCACTGATCAGACTCTGGGCTCAGAAGCACCCTCCTCCTGCATGGGGTGTGAGGGAGTGGAGGAAGGTCTGCTGGGGCCCCACAGCACAGGCCTCGTGGAGCAGAGACCGAGTGGCGATTCCCTCCCACAGCCTGCAGAGAGCAGCAAGTCTTGGGCAGGTGGGGACCTGCCCCTGGCTCAGAGCAGGGTCCCCTCCCCCAGCATACATCCTGACCTGGGTGGGGGGTGTTGGGACACTGTCTTGCCCTGACAACAGGAGGAACTGGCTACAGGCCTCCAGCTTGTTCCTTTGCTGCAAGGGCAGGTGGCCAGCAGGGCCGACTCTAGGTTTTTTGCCGCCCCAAGCAAAAAAGATTTTGGCCGCTCCCCGCCCCCACCCCGCCCCAGCCCTGGGCTCTCACCCCCACCCCACCACACCCCCTGCCGCCCCAGCCCTGCGGCATCTGCAGGCGGCTGCGTGTGCCCCGCGGGGCGGCCCCCAGCCCGAGTGTCCCTCGCTAGGAGCCTGCCCGACCCAGCCACACCACAAGGTGCGGGCGCTGCTCCCCCGCAGCGCGAACCGCAGCGGCCCCAGGGCGGCTGCTGCCAGGGCTGGCTCTAGACTTTTGCTGCCCGAAGCAAAAAAGAAAAGAAAAAAAAGACGTCCAGAATGCCACCCTTGAAAATGTGCCGCCCCAAGCATGTGCTTGATTTGCTGGTGCCTAGAGCCGGCCCTGGTGACCAGGGCCAGCTGTGGAGCCAGCAAGGTCACTCCAAAAGTAGCGCGTGCAGGGGGTGGCTCCTCTCCGGGAACCCCCTCTAGCATCCCCCAGAGACCAGCACGGTTCACTGCTCACACACTAACAGCACACAGCACAGTGGAGCCGTGTCAACACAATGGAGAGCAACAGTGACGCACGCGACCATGCAGGCAGGAGGTGTGGGCCTGCCCTGGACATGATACTGACCTTGGGGAACGGAGCTATTCTGCTCTGGGTGGCTCACGCAGGCTGTACTGTGTCTCTCCCCCTCCACCCCAACACCACGGTGGCTCCAGTTTCACCCCGCCCCAGGGCCCTGTGCTCCCCCTGCCTGGCTCTCCCCTTTGATTTGTCCACCCCGTTCTCAGAATCTCGCTGCCTGTCTGGTTCTCACGGCACCATTTCGCCCTACTACAGTCACCCAGTGCTGCTGGCTGCTGCTCCCTGCCCCTCCTCCCCCCGCCCGCTATGCTCCTTTCTCTTTGTCCTGTTTGCCCCGCTCCTCACACTCGTTCCACACCCTGGACCACGCCATCTTTAGCATGAACTAGAGCCATCTGCAGAGCTGCTCCAGGCTTTTGCCAGAGTCCTCGGAGAGCCTCATGACATTCAAGTGGCTTCCCCTGGGGATGACTGGGCCAGGGGAGCAGAGCTGCATCCTCGCAGCATCGAAGGTGCTCCACACGGCCCAGGGATGATAGCACACGCCCATGCAGTGGGAGAGCTGCCGGCCCTTTGTGGACAGGTGCAGCAGTGAGCCCTCATTGCTGATCAAGCGGGCAGGGGCTCGGTCTCTGCAGGAGGCAGGGGCTCGGTCTCTGCAGGAGGCAGGGGCTCGGTCTCTGCAGGAGGCAGGGGCTCGGTCTCTGCAGGAGGCAGGGTCAGTCTAACGCTGTGTTTCAGGGCAGCCATTTGTTCACCCATACTGATGGAGGCCTGGCCACAGCTGCAAGGAAAACGAACCCACAGAGATGTTGCTTTGGTTTCCTAGTCCCTCCCCTATATAGGGGGCATAAGCTACACCTGAGTGGGTTTGTGAGTGGAATAAGGCCAGCCACAGCATTCCCCGCCCCAATCCCACTGCAAACAAGGACAAAGGACAGGTCACAAGAACAGCGAACCTGGCTGCTGGCTTGTCTGTATGTGCTCGCCTCCTGCTCAGCAGTTGGGGAGCGTAGGCGACAAGGGGTCTATGGTAACCCAAAGCCCTCCCAGCGGTTTGTTGGAGAACTGCAGTGGAGGGTGAGGAAGTGTCATGCTGTTCTCCTTTCCCCCACTGCACACCCCTCTCCGCACAACAGGCTCCCCAGGCCTAGGCTGGGCGCAGAGAAGCCATTGCACATGCTTGTGCAGTCAGTGCCTCCCCGCCACGTACCTGGGCACAGCCCCTTGGCTCCTTGCCCTCGGAAGTGGCTGCATCCCCTTCCCCACTTCTACCCAGCCTCCCTCATGCTCCAGGAGGCAATGTCAAGTCAGGCTGACGGCATCTCAAGTGGGTTCCAATTCATGACTCTGCCTCCTCTTTACTCCAGATCAGTGCTTTTCTGTGGACACCAGGACAAGAAGCCCGTGAGGCCAGGCAGGGAACAGAAGGTAAAGGATGTGTGGTCCCTGAGTCAGAGTCTACATTCAGTGGCGGCTGTCCTCCAGGCTGCTCTTCCTTAGCATCATAGTGATGGCTGCATCACACCTGAATTACCGGGGATGCTCCTGCTTTCACAGGCATCTATTTGACACCTGTTCTCCTCTTCCTGAGGACACAAAACCACTCTCTGGAATGAACAACACCCGCCAAAGACATCTTGCTTAAAGTGTTCAGAGCTTACAGAGCTGGGGTTCCCAGATGCTAAGTGCTAATGCTGGTGCCGGGGGAGGGGAGGGTTGTGTCTGGCAGGAGAATGAAATGCCAGAACAAAGGGAAATGGAGAGACCCCTGTCTAGGGTCTGCTTAAGGCATTGATTCTAGGGCAAGCTACTCCCCGGCGGGAGACAAAAGCAGCAGAACATGGCAAGTCTGCAAGAAAAAGTGTAAATGGCAAGTCCCGGAGACAGTAGTGACCCAAAGTGAGCCAGCGGTGCCAGGGATGACCAGCTCCGAGTGGTGTAACAACACTGGGCATTTCTCTGCATCTTCCCCAGACCTCAAACAGTGAGTTATCTCCAATCTGCAGCTGGGGAACTGAGGTACAGAGAGGGGCAGTGAAATGCTGACGCTCACACAGTGAGGCAGTGGCAGAGCTAGGAGATTTACACTCTCTTCCTGAGTCCCAGTCCTGTGCTCGGACCCCCAAGCCCAATCTGCCCCCATTGGGGGCACTTCTGAGAAGCATCTCACGACCACTTTTGGTTCGTGACCTGATAAGGAGGGGCTGTCGGCAGTTTGCATCCTTCCACCCGTGCACACCTGCAGCACAGGAGAAACAACCTGCACAAAAGAAATCAGCATGCTGCGGTGCTGGGCGCCGTGTACTCAGGCACTGCTCCAGCCCAAAGGCAGGCTACATTTCAGCCCTTCAGGAAGCGACTCATATTTTCTGCTGAGCTGTGTTTTGCATCCACCTCTCTCCAACACAAGTGCTTGTGCACCATGACATCATACTCCCCGGTGCCAGCCGGCAGCTCCAGCAGTGCCTGCTCCCCAGGGAGGGAGATATTGTGGGGCTGCCAAACCCAGCAAATCAGGCCTCCTGGAACTTCCATTAAGTTACAGAACAAAAATAGAGCTCTCTTGTGATTCGGCTGTTACATTCCCAACCTGCATCGGCTGGGATTTATTAGCAATGACATCAGAGAGGTTTCCCAGGCAACCCGCACATACACCCGAGAGAGCCTCTGAGGTGGCGACTGAAGCAGCAGAACTCACGTTCCACGGGGCACGGTGCCCGCATGGCAGGAAAAGCAAAGCACTCACACTGTGGGGCCCCCCACCAGCACTGGTACATCTCAGGCAAGGCTGGTTTAAGGCCAGCGCTGGCAGCATGACAGAGACAGGGCTGGGCTCTCACCCTCCACCCAAGGTGCCCAGAGCATGGCCTGATGAGGCCTGTACTTGTGCCAAGGGTGAGAGCGCAGATCCAGGAGTGCTGCCTGCAGAGCTAACCCTTTGCTCTCTCTTGGCCCTGTTCTAGCTTCACTGCTCTGAACTCAGCCCACAAGCAGCTGCTAGGCAGCTAGCAGGGAAGATACCAACCAATGCAGTTAGAGCCACTTACACAAGGGGGCTGGAGGTGCAAAAGTGTGCTTAGGCTTCAGGCTCCTGGCCAGCTCCAGCGTGGTCCTGCTGTCAAGAGTCTGAGCAACCTGCTCTGTAGGGTACCTCACTGCAGCCTCCTGCCCAGCTAGGTGCAGCTATGCAGCCAGCTCCACAGAGATGGTCTCTGCTAACATCCCCTTGTAACACCAACACCCTGTGCAGGAGGCAGGACACCCACTAGCTAGAAGCCTACAGAGCAGCTGTGACGATGCAGGTGCTCTCTGGTAATGAACGTTGCCCCTGGATCGGACGGCAGCATAGGGGGTCTGTATCACATGGGAACAGTTCTGTTACCCGAGGGGGCTGACAGGAGGAGAGCCTGCCCACCCAAGGAAAGGGAGAGGAGGCCCGTTCTCACTGAGACTGAGCGGGCGCGGAGCCATCATGGCTCGAGCCTGGTTTGCCCCCAAGGTTTGAGCAAGGTGGGCCAGAGAGAAAACCAGGGGATGTGGACTTGTGACAGCAATGCACACTGGCTCGGTTCTGTTCCTGTAGCTGATCTCCCATAGCTTGTGGGGAAGCAGATTAGATGTGGTTAAATATGCAGGTTGGCTGGCGGGTGTTTTAAAATCCTTGGGTGGGTGGGTGTTTTTTTTCCTCTCTCTCTCTCTCTCTCTCTCAATCTTTGCTACAACCTAGCAAATAAAACACCTTTGTTTTCAGCAGGTTGTCGGCCACCATCACTAGTCACAGGTGCCCGAATTTGGCTGGGCCTGCCAGATGTGTACAGTCAGTACAATCAGGCCCTGGTGTGAGCGGCAGAACCAGAGAGATTCAGACAGGTCTGGGATAGAGGCCAAACACCCAAGGGTGCGTTCAGGGAGACCAGAACGGAGCAGAGGCGCAGCTATTCCTGTAACCATGACAGCAGCTCAGAGAGATCAAGGCAATGCTCATGTCCTTGTTGAGCACAGAGAGGCAGGGAGTTTACAGGGCAGAATTAAGCAATTGAAGGGCCTTAGAGCGAGTGACATCCTGTGTGCAGTAGAGATGGGCCTGACTCAAGCAACAGGAGAAGAGACAGGAGATGGAGGCAGAGGCAGAGGGTGCGGGGGCAGGGCCTGGTGGGAAGTGAGGACAGAGGACCGGGTGAGATGGCAGGTGAGTGGAGGAGGCCAGGGGTGAGTGAGGAGAGAAGAGAGATGGAGAGAACGCCTACAGCACACACCTGCTGCCCATTTGGCAAGGTGGAAGCTGGCACCACTTGCCTTTTCCTCCTGGGATCTATATGCAGGGGCCCCACCAGCATAGCCTGCATTTAACAAGCCAGGTGCAGAGCTCTCTCCCCGCACCGTTGGTCAGGGGAGGCAGTGCAGATGAAGAGAGGCAGCGGCTTGGTTTATAAGCCTAGAAGAAAGCGCGCTAATTAGAGCTGGGCTCCAGCACCCAGCGAGACAAGCGCTGACAGCTGAAGCTGCCTCAATGCCCGCCTGGAAAATTGTTCCATTTGCCTGCAATGATCTTTGAGAGCAGAATTGATCTCTGGTCACCTGAGTCTGCGCTTGGGGTTGCAGATTTCTGGGTGTGAGATGACAGTGATGGATCAGCCCCTGGGGGACGGCTCTCACTTAGCACAGTCATCATTTCACAGCTTGCAAACAGCAACTGTCTGAATGGGCCCATGGCTTTGAGAGCTGGCTGGACCAGGACCAGAGGGAGTGGGCCCTGGGTTCATCTTCATTCAGGGGCTAGCTGCTTGGCTTATGTTATTTCCAGCTTTGCTCCATGTCTCAGGCCATGGAAGTGTCTGAATGGAAAGGGGAAAGGAGAAACCAACAGCCTCAGTCCTGCCTGCTTGCAGGAGCCTCCACCCCCAGAACTTCCCCTGAACTCCAGGACCAAGGGCCTGCTGCAGGATGTGCAGGTGCACAGGCTAAAGACGCCCTCCCGAGGGATTTGGTCCGAGGCAGCGTGGCCTAGGGGCCAGGCCAGCTTGGTTCTAGTCACCGTGACACTCCCCTTCTCTGTGTCAAAGGATGGAGGGGGATTTCTAAGTAAGATCAATACAGAGTGAAGCAAGTACAGGATCCGTCACCAGTTGACCCGTGATTCTCCGGAAAGCCATGTAACCCAACCAACCCTCATTATTTCACACACACAAACACAGGTGACCCGTCTGCAGCCTGGCCCCACAGTACAGTCACCGCAAGCTTAGGAATGGCTGTAAAACCCTTCCAGAGAAAGCTGTCCAGGCATCCTGTGCTACTGCATCTATTAGCCTCTCTAGAGAGCTACTGCTGCCAGCGGAGAGCATCTGGCAGCCCAGGCTGGCATCTGGGTATGAGATCTGGGGCCTAGGAAATAGCAGAGCACCCTACAATACATGTGTGAAGACATACACCCCACCTAAGTAGGAGCCCTCCCCCTGGGGCACTGGATTCCAACTCAAGAGCCCTGGGTTCTGTGCCAGCTCTGCCATGGCTCACTGGGTGAGCCGGTGAAAGTCCCTTCCTCTCTGCACCTCCATCCTCTCCTGCCCGTTGCACACCGTGTCTATTTAGAGTGTGAGCTCTTTGGGGCAGCCCTGTCTCTTACTCTAGGTTTGCACAGCGCCCAGCACAACGGGCCTGGAGCTCAGCTGGGGACTTGGTGCCACTGTACCACCACTAACAAACAGGAGAGTCTTCTGGGCTAACCACTAGCCCAGGAAAGGAAAGAGGAGGCTGCTCGCCCCACCTCGGTCACAGGCTGGTGTGCTCTGCCCATCCCAAAGAACATGAGATACACCCAGGTGGCCACACCTTCAGCAATAACCAGAACCAGGCCAGCACTCAGGACCAGCGAGCGCCCAGAGAGGAGAGCAAGAGACCCCCCAACAGCAGTAACCCAGCGCAGCCCGCCTCTTCTTGAGCCCACCATGGGGAGGGGCTCTACAGTCATTTATTCGGTGGGTTTCATGAAAACCCAAGTTCAAATCCATCCCTCTAGAGCCCTTCTAGCTTCTCACCTGCCTGGAGAGACAGCTTAGACCAGGTCCTCACTGGCACCTTTGCTGGGACAGCAATGCTGGTTAAGGGTGCAATTTTTACACCAGCAAAAGCCCTTGTGTAGATGCAGCAAAGCAGGGCTGGTGAGGGAACAGGCATGAGCTGCCCCTGCAGGGCACTCTGTCACATACCCAGCCCTGGATGACCCAGAGCATTCCTTTGCTGCGTCTGTACTAGGAGGGTGTGCCGGGAGAGCTGCACTTGTATCTCTGCACCAGCAGGTAAGCGAGGCCTTAGAGTTGCAGGGGGATCACAACCCCAAAGCACCAGTGAGGAGCTCACCGGTGCAGGGCGTTTGGTGGTGCTTCCCAAGGAGCCAGGGAGGGATTTGGGGGGCGGGGGGATGTCAATTCTGCCAAGCAAAGGGCCAAAGTGATTGTCCCACCCTCCAGAGCAGTCTCCAGTGAATACACCCGGCTAGGAGAGCATCGCTTGGCTGGATCAGGCTCCCAAACCGCCTCTCTGTAAATCAGGGCTGTATGTAACAGGGTGGGCAGGTTATTGGGGGAGATGAATAGCTTTGGTTACCCCCGGACAAGCAGAAACAGGATACCCTGATGGCTGGGCCTGGTGCCCAGCAGCACACTTGCAGCAAGGACAGGAGGGCTGCAGAGCAGAACCAGCCCCTTTGCCTCACCTGGAGGCTCCCACCACCAAAGCCAGCGCCCCGTGCTGACTCCCTCACCAAGCTGCCCCAGCCCGCCGCAGACACACTCAAAGCGCCCCGGCTTTCAGCGAGGACAAGGAGCCATCGGGATGTTCTGCCAGATTTACAAGCTTTAATGGGGAGCAGGGGGCCCCACAATCTGAGGGGGATGGGGCTGGGATCAGTGGCGCCCCCAACTGTGGGACAAAGTCACCTGCCCACAGCACAGGGACCATCAGGGCCCCTTCAGCTCAGGAGGGCCAGGCCTGCTGCTGAGGAGAAGTTGTTGCTGCTAATGACTGCAACTGTCACTTTCGCAGTCTCCAGGCTGGGCTGAAGGAAACCACAGGGCTGCCTTCTATGAGACCTGTGCAGATGGGGCTGGGAGAATCCACCATGACCACTACTCTGTATTTGTCTCGTTTCAACTTCCTGCCACTGGATGGTGTTAGACCTTTCTCTGCTAGACTGAAACCCCATTTTTACATATTTGCTCCCCATGTGGGTACTTACAGACTGTCATCAAGTCACCCCTTAACCTTCTCTGTGTTAAGAAAAACAAACTGAGCTCCTTGAGCCTATCACTATCAGGCAGGTTTTCCAATCCTTTAGATCACTCTCGGGGCTCTTCTCTGAACCCTCTGCCATTTATTACCATCCTCCTTGAATTGTGGGGACCAGAACTGGACACAGGATTCCAGCAGCGGTCACATCCGTGCCAAAGAAAAGTACAATAACCTCTCTGCTCCTCCGCCAGCTTCCCGTTTACACGTCCCAGGATCACATGAGCCCTTTTGGCCACAGCATCACACTGGGAGCTCATGTTCAGCGGATTATCCACCACAGCCCCCAGATCTTTTTCAGAGTCCCTGGCTTCCCAGGACAGAGCCCCCATCCAGTCAGTATGGCCTGCAGTCTGTGTCCCAGATATTGTATTGAGATGCACACGGTTTGCCTGCGCCCAGGTTAGCAAGAGATCCAGGTCACTCAGTGACCGGTTACTTCATTATTTACCACTCCCCCAATGTGTATGTCACACACAAACTTTATCAGTAATGATCTCCAGGTCACTGATAAAGACATTAAACAGCACTGGGCAAAGCTCTGATCCCCGTGGGACCCCCTGGAAAGGAGTCCCTTTCTTCACACACCCCTGCCCAGGCAATTGGTCTCCCATGTCCCTCTGCCAGTCCTCAAGCCCACAAATCAGGCCTTTAGTACCAGGCAGATCTGAAAGGTTGCAAGCGCCTCCCTTCTGCAGGGAAACCCCTTACCAAACCCTGCAGCTAGTTGCCGTGGGGCCAGGGGGCTCAGAAGTCAGCTTCCCTGCTGAGGAGCCACCTGCACAGGTGGTTCTCTGGTGCCCAACCCTTGGGAGCTCCGTCCTACCACTACTGGCGAAGGGCGTCTGCGCCCTGCGCAGCTGAGCCAGTGCTGGAATCCGGTGACCGCATGCCAAGCACCAGTTCGGAAGCTGGGATTGAATCTCACTTCAAGGAGGGCTCAGCTCAGCCACACGCCTGCCTAGTGCAGACAGCCACGGTGTGGGCAAGTGGGGGCTAGAGGAGGGCTCGGGGAAGGACAAGTAAGCCAGTCATCCCTGCCAGGGGCGAGGCTGAACTGCTCCATCCTGAGGAGGACATTTACCCATTTAGAGCACGGTGCCCGAAGCTACCTCCACTGCCATCCACAGCCAGCACCTTCTGCTTCTCGCTGTCCTGCAGGCAGGGCAGACAGCAGCAGCATGGTGCAGCCCAGCAGGCTCCAAATGGCTGTGTCAGCTCCCGTCCCACAGCAGCCGACCCAATCTAGGTGGCAGCGGAGAGGAACCCAGTGCGGCTTAGCTGAGTCCCCAGCCTGGCAAGCTCACTGGAAAAGCATGGGACAACAGCTTAGTAGCACGGGACAACAATTTAGGGCCACTGATCTCCCTGTAAGATACCCAGTGAATGTAATCCAATGCTTAGCAGTTAAAGGAGGGGACCTGGACTCCTGGTCTCTGCTCCTCACTGACTGTGTGACCCTCGAGAAGTCCCTCCCCCAGCTCTGTGCTTCATTTCCCTGCCTTGATCCATCTCCCCTTGGGACAGCACAACTCCTCAGAGAGCAAGTGCCGCATCTCTGCTGGGCACTATGATTAGAATGGGGATCCCATGCTGGCCCTCAAATTCAGCAACTCCCGCTCCATGCTAGCCACTTTCCAAACACAGAGGGAGATGCTCCCAGCCCCTGCAAAGCTCCCAAACCTGAAAGACAGAGGAAGGCTGCGGGTAGCCCACCACACAGATGGTGTGATACGGGGGAAGGCAAGGACAGGCACATGGCTAGTTTGTGTTCAGAATTACCAAGCCTTGCTGCATAACTCTCAGCTCATTCTCCCACACCAGTTGTGTGTCCCTCTGGGCCCCTCCCTCCATAGACAGGAGGAGCTGGGCAGGTGAGACACGTGATGGAGCCAGCTGGTACCTTGTGGGCACTGCAGAAGCAGTAGGTCTCCAGGGGGGATCTAAGTGAGGGAAAGGCAATCCAGGCCAGCTCAGAGAGGTGTGCCATGCATATGGTGCAGCAGGCAAAAAAGCACAGAGACAGACAAGTGCGGGGAGGGGATAAGTTGAGGCTGCCATCACTAGCAGAGTGGGTAGGTAGAAGGCAATACTAGGAGATGAGAGGCAGCAGTACGCTGAGCCTGGAAGGCTCCAAGACACTAGTTTGATGCAGTGGAGAAAGGGAAGCCAGTGGGGCTGGAGAGCCATGTCAGACCAAGAAGTGGGAAGGTGCTCAGAGGAGCCACATTCTGTACTGAGGGGAAAGGGTGCATGTCCAGGCAGAGAGGAGGTGGGGGCACAGAAGAACAACACACGTTTTTACACATCCTTGCAATTTGCTCCGAGCAAGGGCTCCGCAGCTTTTCACTACTCCCTGTAAGCAGCTGTGTTCCTGACTGCACCTGCCTGTGCTGCTGGTCCCTAAAGCTCTCTGCCCTGCCATCAGAGCCCCCGGAAGAGGAGCAGCACTGATTCAAACCTGGGTCCCAGGTGTATTGCTGGAGCCACTGCCGTTCTAATATCAACAGAACCGCCACCTACAATAAATGGGGGGCCAAGGGAGAAAGCAAAGCCCTCTGCATCCCTCCCTGAGCAGCCCTCATCCTGCCCCTCAGAACAAACAGATCGGGGGAGAGAGCTCTGAAGTCTCCTTTGTGCAGCAGCTGCTGTTGCCATGAGGTGAGCCTTGTTGCTATGAAGGTTTGCATGTCAGACAATGGCTTGTTTTGGCTCAAAATGAAGCTGCTATTGGCTGAGGTGTTTCCACGGCAAGTCGCCATGGCACTGGGATGGGAAACTGCAGGAGTTGGCTTGGTCATGCCCATCACATCCAGGTGAGTGGGGGCCAGGAGGCTCTGCCCAGCTGGCGCACTCCACTCCAGGTGAAGTTAATTAAAGCGAGAGGGAAAGGAAACCCAGCAGCTAACGAGGCAGCAAGCAGAGCACTGCTTTCCAGTATAATTAGATCTGTTAATAGCTCCGGCAGATCGGAATCACACCTAACAGAATTAGGGAAGCTGCCAAGACAGCTGCTCCCATGAAAGGCATTTAACACAACACATTCCTGGGGCGGGCGAGAGAGGCAGGGAGGGGCAGCAGCCACTCAAAGAGGGGTCGCCCATAGTGAGGAGCCCAGGAAGTACAACCACTGCCATACAGCAGGGAGCAGAGTGCTGTGTCACACACAGCTAAAATCACAGGGATGAACCAGAGCCAACAGTTTCCAAGGGACACTGAGGCCAGTAAACTATGGCCATTCAGCGGCCTGCTCTAGGCCCTAGTTTGCTTTGCCAGGCATCTGTTTCTTCCAGCAGGCTCCTAGGGACCGCTCTCCTACAGCGCGATGGCTGTGTCTGCCAGTGCTAGTTGGAGGGGAAGGCTGAATGTCTAAGCATCAGTTGTAAAACCTTCCGAGCCCCTGGAATCCCAGGGTTACCTCCTAGCAGGGCTGACACCAACTTTTACCCTTCTGGGCTGATACAGGAGTTCCATGAGCGCTTAAAAAGCAGCCTCCTGACTCCACAGGACAGGGAGAGGCAATGCCCTCCCTTGGAAGGGGAGGCTGCTCTAGCCAAAACATCCCCTCCTCCTTCCATTGTTGTGTGCCTGCTGCTGTCCTTCCCAGAGGTGGCCAAGGCAGGCGGGTATCATCTGCCCAAATGCTACAGAAAGTCTATTCCAGCCACGAGTTCATGCACACAGCGCCCAGACAGTTCAGTGGTAGGCTGCAGACACAGCCCCCAGGAATGGAAGAAGGAAGTTATGTGACTGGATGAGCCCAAATTCCCTCTGCCTGGTTGGCACAATAGGATGTTAAGCAGCTCAGACTGGGAGGGACGAACATGCAGTCGGGAGATTTGAGCGTGCAGGAAGGCCTAGGTGGGAGTGATTACCGAGGGACAAGTCCAGTGCAAAGCCAGTTTGCCAGGGACTTGTCACACACCAGGTCAGAGCCTTCCACCCATCTCTCACTCTATGGGAGCACAGCATGGCAGCAGCACAGCTCCAGTGCTGCAAGTGTAAACAAGCCCCGAGACTCACTTGGGAAAGGCATGGGTCAGAATCCACAAGCGTACAGTGCTGGGAACTCACGACAGCTTCTTCAGGAGGACTGCGGTGAACTCAGAGCAAACAATGTTCTGTAGCTGCTGTGGGGAGGGAACATCTGGCTGCTTCCCCCAAGTACAGAAGCAGGCTGCAGTGATCCTGCTAGGAGCTTCTCTCCACCTCTGTCTCAGGTTTAAGTGCCTGAAACAGCCTGAGTGCTGCTCACCGGACGTCAGGAGAGGCCATCTCTCCCCGGAGTAACTGCTTAGCAGTTAAGTTAAGGAAGCAAGGCCCTTTCAGTCCTGTGCCTGGTTAGACTAGTCTTTATCCAGGCATAAAACAGCCCACCCACATACGAATCTATCAACCCCACTCAGGAAACAGTGCAAGGAAGCTGGGAACAGCAGTTCATATGTTGCAACAAACCCCTCTCCCTGTCACAGAGCCACGTAGCTGACATCACACACTTCCTGCAATCAGCTAAATGTGGGGCTGATATTTTAAGCCATGAACTTTAGCTTCAGACATACAGTAAAAGCACAGCCCCCGCTCTGTGGCTACTGGGAGTTAAGCACAGGTACCATGGGTGCTACTGCAGCCCAGAGCGCTTCCCAAGCAGCAAAGTGAAACTGTCAATGCGGGAGAGTTCCACTTGGGCAGGGCTAGGGGCAGCATCAGCACTGATGGACTAAAGAAGAGACACCAAACGCAGAGCGGAGGCGGGAGGCGGAGAAAAATTAATCAAGCAAATAAAAAGGGGAAGAGAGAGAGAGGTGCTGCCCAACCCACCAGCAGGGGAGCAAGAGCTCCCTCTAACCATTGGGGACATCTGGGGTCACGGAACAGTCACTCGAGATGCATCCGGGGCATTTTGCAAGCCCTAGCCTCACATATCATGTAAGCAAGGCGTGTGCCATAATCCTACAGCAGTACAGCAGAGCCCATGCACCCTTTCACTGTGGGCAGAGGCAAGGGGACAGAAGTGGAGTGGGTGTGTTCTTAGGGAGAGCTTCATCCAAAGAGGTTCTAGTCAGTTCTTCTCTATATGAAGTCTGCTAGCTACACACACGACGGGAGCACTGCACTGAAGACTGGGACTGGCCAGCGGAGACAACAGGACTTGAGCCCTGAATACCAGGTACACAGCCCCCGTAGCAAAGCCATCGCTCCTGACGGCAGGAGCCAGGCTGAGAAGAATCTTTGCAGAGTTCATTGAATTACTGCAGACTAAAAATAGCCAAGCAGCAGGAATTGCAGAATGCCTCCAAGGCAAAATCTGAAACAATAGTTGCCAAAAAAAGGGATAATGTGGAAGGACAGGCAGACAGGCTGCAGAACTGCACAGACTGGAGAGGCATGGAACAGAGGGGGAGTGAAAAAGAAATACCAGGCACTGAGGCTAAAGGAGTTGTTTAAGCCTGAATCAGAGAGGACTGGAAATTAGGGCAGTAGAAAGTGGCCACCTGTATGGAGCAGGCAGCCTGCTGCAGCAGCTTTCTCTGGCTAGGTCTACACTACAGCGGACTTCCGACCTAAGATACGCAACTTCAGCTACGTGAATACCGTAGCTGAAGTTGCGTATTTTAGGTCGGCTTACCTGGCGGTGAGGACGCGGGAAAGTCGACCGCTGCCGCGCTGCCGCCGACTCCGCTACCGCCTCTTGTCGAGGTGGATTTCCGGAGTCGACGGTAGAGCCATCAGGGATCGATTTTACCGCGTCCTCACGAGACGCGGTAAGTCGATCCCCGATAAACCGATTGCTACCCGCCGGATCGGCGGGTAGTGAAGACGTAGCCTCTGAGAGCTGTGGGTAGCAATCAGGCCTTCCCCTCCTCTGAATCCTGGAAGAACTCAGGAGCTTTCATCTGTTCCTTCTCCACCCCAGAGCCTCTTGACTATTCATGGGGCAGGGTGGGTTAATCTCCCTCAACCTCCTGGCTGCTGCTGTGAAGTTGGTGGTCTCCCTACTCAACCCTGCTTCCAGACTCTTTTTATGTTCCCCTCCCCTATGAATAGCTCCAGCGCTGCCTCTGCTCACGGCTTTCCTGACACAAGAGTGGGAGATCCAATTTGTCAGTTTCATGGTTGCTCCCAGGGCTCTCAAAAGCAGTGAACTAACCAGTCTTGTCAGCTTCATGCTGCTGTAGCCTGGGGAAAGCTTTGAGAAGCAGCAGAGGCACCGGGGCTATCGGCAGACTCAGGAACTCACTGCATCAGGACACACTGGAATGGTTTTCTTTACTAGTATCCCAAATTTTTCTCTTTTCTATGAAAGCTTACACTTGGCAGAAATCGATGGCCTTGGCTTCCCCCAATTCCCTCTCACCCACCAGGAAAGAGATTACTACTTACCACTGGTGAGTGGGTTTGTCAAGCCCTGCTTGGCCCTGATCTGAATGAAGAGTCCATCTCGAGTGAGAGGCTGACAATAGGGCTAGCACAAGACGCCTGCTCCTCTATAGGAACTAGGAATGTAAATATCGGTAAAAAAAAAAAAGTTAACTGGTTAAATTATCAAAATTATATCGTTTAACTGGTTAACCGTTAACCAAGGTCCTTCCAGCTGGCCTGGTGCGGCGGGGGCTGGGGCTCCTCCGGCTGGCACGGGGCCGCTGGGGTTAACGGTTAAGGTTGGTTAACGGTAAGCCTAATGCTTACCAGTTAACCGGTTAACCATTTAACCTTTTACATCCCTAATAGGAACGAAGAGCCTGACACTGGGACTCTAGCGGGAGGATCATGATCCTATAGGCAGACAGGAAATAAGTTTGGGGTAGGTGAGAGGGAAGAGATCTTACACACAGTGCAGCCAAGCTGCTTTTCTTCCAGGCCTTGCAGGCACAGGCGGCTTTTCTGAAATGTGAGGCAATGACTGCGGCATAGATACGTGGGACCAAAGCGACAGAGTACACGCGTGGGGACTAGGCAGTGGCTCACAGACTCCTGGTGTAGACTGGAGGGAAGCGAAGGCTGTTTGCCAAGTCTGCTTCACAGAGTGAGACCTTGGCAGGCAGCTGATTGGACACTCAACAGAGACTAGTGCTTTAAAATTACCCCAAAAGCAGGGCTCATCAGAATAAAGCCCTATGTTTTCCCGCAGTTCTCCCCAATCCAATCCTAGGAGCACAGAGTAGAAAGGGCAGCCAGCAGCACGGCTGGCTCACGCACTCTCAGTGAGTTTAGCTATGCCACAGACTGACAGCTGCAAGCACAGACTTCCACCAGCACACACTGACTTCCACAATCCAGGCCCCAAGGTCTGTATCTGCTTCCTCCTCCCCACCAGCAACACTAGCTGAGAAAGGAGGAACCCCCGGGGGTTTAATTTTGCAACATAGTTACTCCCTCCTTCCTCAGGTGCACCAGAGAAAGCCACTTCCAATTCCTTGCTGGCCACGAATCTGATGAAACTTTCCAACCACACAACTGAGCAGAAAGCCATGGAGGGGATGGAGCGGCACGGAACAGACGATTTCCTGCCTCAGCGCTCTGGCCAAACCCCACTGGGACTCAGGCTCTAAGGTGACACCCCACAAAGCTCCCCCTCTCCCAACTGCTTAGGGTCTCGCTCTCATCCCAGTGGGAATATGCTCCATACTAACAAGCTGCACAGTTGTAGCTGCACCATTTGGCCATGGGCCAATCACACATTAAAAAAATGGTAGGGGAATTGGGCCCAGTCCATGATCTTTACACGATACTGAGGGCTGCACAGAACTGGTTTTGCCCATGTATCATTTTATGTACTGAAGACTGACACAAAGCGACGAACTCCAGCAAAATTACACACAAGCTGTAGATGTGGCTTGTAACCTCTGCCTGCAACACTGGAACAAGCAACCTCTGGCTGAACTGCAGCAGCGTACCCCTGCCTATGGAGATTTAGGTTTAAGTTCAGCTGTAATGGTCATTTGAGCCAACCAAGGGAGTTTCTGTAGTAGCAATCACAAGAGCACTACCTATGCCCCTCGCAGTCCCCAACAGACATTAGTAAGGGAGGAGCAGACGCAGGGGTGTCCATTTCTAGGAATGAGCTTCTCTGAGGCGTCTGATTGTCACTAAGTGCTCCCACCACCCCCTCTGGGTTCTGTTCCCACGTCCCAGTTCCAGCTGGGACCAGATGTGCCACATGAAAGGATATTCTCAAGGTACCTCCAGCCTCCCGGGAAGCAGGAGGCAGTTGGAGTCTCATAGGGAAGGATGGTCTTCTGTACTCTCCAACCCAATTTTGAAGCCTGAGGAGTTTCCAACAAGGAGCCACATTCTGGTGCTTCCTTCAGTAACTAGTTGTGTGACATTCGCCCAACGTTCATTTTGTGGGTGTTCACACGAATAGCTCCTGTATTTCATGAGCTACAAGGCCACTTTCAAAAAGGCAAATCCAGAATGTCCTGAGCCAAGCAAATGCAAGGGAAACACAGCAGTGGGCTATCTGCTTCCAGATCTTTTCAATACACTGACCCCGGAAAAGTAATCCCCAGCACTGCACA
Organism: Terrapene triunguis; assembly: GCF_002925995.2. Classification (NCBI taxonomy): domain Eukaryota; kingdom Metazoa; phylum Chordata; order Testudines; family Emydidae; genus Terrapene; species Terrapene triunguis. The sequence goes on along the minus strand of NW_020664418.1, from coordinate 11,064,482 downwards.
CAGCCAATTCAGAGGGAGTCAGGAAAAGGGCAGGTACCTTAGGACTGGCTCCTGTGCACACAGGTAGTAATTCTAGACTAGGAATAGACCATAAAGAAAAGGTGGTGCCGATCCCATCACTCAGCCAGCCTGGCACCTGGCCTGAGGAGAATGCACACCCTGGGTCTCGCAAGGTCTGCTTGCCCAAGCCCACTCCCTTGGCTCGCCAATGGCTCTCCTCTCTAAGCACCTCTGCATTGCCTTTGGAGCACCCTCCCTTGCCCCATTAAACAATGGCAGCTGCGGGGAAGCTGAACTCACCCACAGCACTACCAGGATGCCGCACACACACGGCTCTGGTCTGTGCTCACCACGCGGCCTCCAGATTTACACACTCCTACAGAGGCAGTTAAAGAGGCACATGGTGCTGTGGAGAGAGCTCATGACGACAACTGGTCTCAACTTCAGGGACGAGCACAGGTTTGTGCCTCTCATACCTGGAGAGATCTGTGCTCTGAGCTCTCTAAATAACCTGGGACAGAGGTGCTGGCAGGGGTCCAACAGCAGCTAAACCTCATCAACTCTCATGAACTGGGAACACAAAGCCAGGCCTTGTGCACAAGACCAGATCAGCGCCCAGCAGAAAAAGGCTCCTTTGGCCTGGAACCCTGATCTCCTCTAGGGCCTGTTGTGAGAGCTTGACTGGATCAGTTACTCAGCAAGAGCCTCCTGCTGCCTCGCTGGTTACATGTGCCCTTGGGAGAGATTCAGGAACATGAACAAAGCTCAGTTTGGAAGAGGGAGGCAGCCTGGTGCGCTCCCTTCTTTATCTGCTTTAATTCATCTGACAACGGCACAACTGGGCGCTGGGTGTTTCTATTACCTGTCTGGGCTATGGGCTAAGGGAACACACTTGTTACTGTTACTGGATTTGCTGTATAGATTGACACTCTGAAGTGACCCTTGAGACATGCCCTCTGAACTCCTCCCATCCCAGCTACAGTCCTCCAAGAATACCCCACCCCTCCTAAGCCTGGAAGGGTAGTGCTGGGGATGCAGCAGTGTGTGCGCACCTGGCAATAAACACAACGGTATGACAAACAACAATCCAACTGTGGAAGAGGAAAGACAAGCTCTCCAAAGGCACTTACCATCTTCCGTCTCCTGCCAGACGATGCCCTCCAGGTTGACGCTGGTGCCAGGTTCACAAGGACCCAGACACTCTGGCTCGGTAGCCAATGCCACATCGCAGGTGTTCACCCCCACAGAGCGAGTGCGTACCATGATCTGCTCGCATGGCGATGAGATGTCATTATTGACAACTGGGACCAGGAGATGCAAGGGCAACACTGCAGGCGTGGAGACTGGAGACTCCATCTGCGGGGAAGGAGAAATACACCAGTGACCACTGGGGAGAGCACCAAGGAGAAAGCAAACACCAGCAAGGCTGTCCTGCTTTCCAGGAGAACACAAATCAGGGCGCCCCCTCCTGCCACTCTCCCATTTGGCCTATTTGCTCGGAGCAGGTTCACAGCCCATCCATCCTCCATCACAGGACTAGGACTTAATAGGTCTTTTCCAGCCCTGATATGTATGCCTATAAACTACGGCTCACTGCAAGGACAGCATTTTACAAACAGAGTCTAGGCCCCACCCATGTTCCTCAGCTGGAGACCTGCTGGACCTCAGCCCTGCCGGAGAGCCTCTGGCTGGGCTGCTTTCAATGATGAAAAGTCTTTCCAGCACAGGACTCCCAGTCTCCCGTAACCAGTCAGTCACTCTGCCTGGCGACTGATCTGGTTTGGCTATTGCCTGAACGTCAACACCCGGAAAAGCAGCCCTGGATCTGACGGAAGGAATCACAGAATTCTGCCAGGCTGGCTGGGGCAAGGCAGGAGAGGCAGCTGGCAGCCTTCAGATACCTGTTCCATCCCAATGGCCTCTCCCCAGCTCTACCCCAGGCCAGATTGACCCCCAGCAACCTCCCTGTCTGTTTATAGACTAACCCCTACACCTCTGCTTTCCATGCACCAGAGCCCTGCTGGGATGACCCAGGGGGTTTCTCATGTTGAAGAGGAAACCCAGCCATCTTGCTTCTCTCGCACATGAAAGTCACTTCCTCAGTGCCAGAGCTGGGGTAGGTCTGCATGGAAAGCAGAGAACTCAGCTGAACTGGGTGGAGCACAGACAAACCCTGTGGCCCTTTCCACCCCAACCCCCCAGCTCAGTAAACCAGGCTCACAGCCTCTCGGCTATGCAAGCAGTCTGCTCAGATGGCTGAGCAGGTTAAAAGTCACCCCAGCTGACGCTCCGTGGTCCAGCACCGTGTGACAGAGGAGAAAAGTCAAAGGGCTGATTCATTTCAGAGCCCTGTCCAGACTGCCAGCCAAAGGAATGCTTCGGTATATAGCCTGTGTCTCCAGTGCCCAGACAGTGTAGCTCATTTTCTCACCTCCCACCAGCTAAAACAGCCTTCCCACCCACACTCAATCAGCCCTCCAACCGTACCCTTGCAATGGGGATTTGCAGCACTACCCATGCTGGCTGGCTGGGCTGTGCTCTGACCTCCTCCCCTGGGGTAGGGTTTCTGATCTTGATAAGATGCTGAGCAGCTCAAAGCAGCAGCAGACACTAAGGAAACCACTCCCGTGCAAGTCACCAGCAAGCTCGCAAACTGCAACGCAGCCACTCCGGGAGTTGGGACAGACCTTCACAGCATCCAGCAGTGCACTAGCCAGGAGATGCCTCTGCAAGCCTGCTGCTTGGCACAGCCCTGGAGCTAGAACCATGGGAAGCTTGGCAGTTCCCTCTGTCCTCAGCCCCAGAGAGGCAGGAAGAAGAGGTCTCCAAGCTGCTTGCCAGGAGGTGCCCTGCCTGCTGGGGACGGCCCTCCCGGCATTACCAACCATAAAGTCATCGCTATTTGTGGCACTCAACTGTCAACAGCCACAAAATGTTCAGACTCCCATTGAGACAAATTCTGGTCCCTGAACAGCTGCCAAAACATTATCCTTAGCTGCCTGTTGTCACAGAGAGAGAGACGTTTGCTAAGCCTGCCTTTTTATGAAACTGTTAGCTGGAGTACAAGACCACACACTGAACCTCGGCTGCCATATCAGGCCCAGCCTCACTCCACATGACTTCTGCTGTGGGGCCTAAGTTCCCGCATCTCCCCATACCCAAGTCCCACCTCAGGGACATTTGCAACTCCATTAGCAACAAGCACTCTGCAAAGCCCCCTTGAATTCTCAGGAGCAGGTGTCCCCAGGCTGAACAGGGGAGGGGGCCAAGCTTCGTGCCACCGATGCTGGAGGAGCAGGAGGCAAAGGGGTGTTCTAAGGCAGTGGGCAGCACCGGGGTAAAATGTAGTAGTTCACCACATGCTGGCAGGAGAAGCTGGGTGGATGGATTTGTCATTGCCCATGTTACTAAAGCAGACAGGGCAAAGCGCCGGTGGCCTGCAGTTAGCTCCTTGTCCCCATCTCCTCTGAACAGCCCAACAAAGCGAATCCAATGTGATAAGCATTAAAGACAGCCCCAAGGTTTCCTCCGCAGTGACTGAGCTACAGTCTCCCCCCACTCAGCGGCAGAGGGCTTCTCCTGACAGCACCAAATCCCTCAGGATCCAGGTCCTTGGCCTTCATTTCTGAGGCAACCCTTTGGAGAGACTGCCACACCCCGCACTTGTGCTGTCCAAGCCCCTTCTGGCGCTGCCCATGGGCCTGTTCTCCCTGAAGGATCGGAGATGAAAGAATTTTGCCTTCCACATAGTTCCTCTGCCCAAGAGGGGGCGCTGATCCTCACTGGGGCAGATCGGAGCCACATGTGCAGGGGGGGGGCCTTCACTCGGCACCTCAGCAAATCCCACATAAACAACGAGTCCCTGGGAATCGCTAGGGACCAAGAAAGCAAACAGCTCCAGAAAACCCCTCTCCCTGAGCCCCTAGCACAAGCAAAGAGACTGCCTCCAACTCCCATCCATTTACAAATTAACGCCAGTCCCCTGCAGTGAAATAGCTGGAGAGGAACCATGTGCAATTGACACAACTTGGCTGACAGCGCAGGACTAGCAGAAATGGAGCGTCAGGTGGGGAAGCATTCAGCCCGGAGTGTCATTTGCTAGTCTGCGCTGGGAGCAGTGGCTGATCGCTTGTTTGTGTGGCAGAGGAAAGGAAGGGCACCTGTGGGTTTTGAAACCGTTCAGCTTCCTTCCACTTTGCAACAGAAACCATAGTGCAGCACAGGCATGTTTAATTACAGTTCCAGCTCTGCTAATTATCGTTTGGGCACATTTGTAATCTGCGTTATGCCACAGTGCATAATAAGCAGTTCGCTGAGACCCATCTAATAAGCGAGGTGGCTTTATGGGATTTCATATTTCACTCTGTACTGGAACCAATGAAGCCTTATTTATCAGCCGTCCGGAGAAAAGGGAAACCAGGAGGGGCAGCAGCTTTAGATTAGGGGGAAGAGAGAGAGAGAGAGAGAAAGAGAAAAACCCACAAAGGCAAAGGAGAGAGAGTACAACCCCTCCCTCCAGCAAGGCGATTGGCAGCCAGGTCCTGGGAAGACTTGGAACAGAGCTGAGAAGTGGGCCAGCGCTGGAGACAAATCAATCCCTGAATTCACCTAACACCTGTGTCTTATCTCCCAGCGACAGGGCTTTTCATTCTGCATCTTTTATCGAGCCCAACACAAGGCGAGAGGCTTGGCCTGCTGGTCACTGCACAAGCCTCAGGCGGACAGCCTGTGAACAGAGACTGATGTGGGAAAGGAAGGAGCCAGGCACTCATTAGTCTCACCATGGGAAGTAATTACAGTGTCCTCCTCCTGAGCACAGCGATGTCACTAGCCATGAATCTCCTCCCAGGCTCAGAGCCACATACAGCTGGAGCCAGCCCCACTGTGAGCAGCAAGCAGAAGGCCGTGCAAAGCCAGGACTGCAAGCTTCTCTCCCCTTCAGCTAGTCACATCAAACTCCCACCACAAGGCCAGCACTTCAGCACCAGCCAGTCCGGTTCTAGACGCAGCTCTCCAGGCAGGGAGACTTGCAGCAGGAAGCATGCTCATTAGGTAGCGCTCCAACATGCACACCCCTTAAGCAACCACTTTAAAGCCCCCTTCAGACTCCTGGCAGTTTTGAGTGAGGATGCAGATAACAGACCTTGCAGGTCCTCTAAGGCAGGCTTCACGGCATGTGACTCACATCCGGCTTCAGTTCCTAGCTCAGCCACAGATTCCCCGTGTGACCTCACGCAAACCATGTAACATTGCCTGTCTCAGTTCCTCTCTGTACAGGGAGGCTAATTCTATCCTGCCTGCTGGGGGTCCTGAGGCTAAAGCTATCAACGTCTGTGGGCTCAATGACTGCTCTTCCAGGGCCGAGGCGCTAGACAGTCCCTGGGTGATAGCCGTGTAGCATACGTTTCACTCCCCAGTGCAAGCCAGAGAGTGGTAGAGTCTGTGTCTGTCCACCAGCCACAATGAAGAACCCGCTTTGTGTTTACAACACCAGAGCCCTGTCTCTTCTCCAACATCAGGAACTTTAGACTCTTGTCTTAGTCACCAGAGTGTAACACAGCTGACCCAGAAAATCACACAAAGGCTGCTGGATGGAGAAAACAAGACAGAAAATGCAGCCCCGAGAAGCTGCAAGGATCATAGAGAGATCTTAGAACAGGACTGGGGGATTAAGGAAGGATCTTGAAACCTTTCCCTGGCAGCAGGCTTAGAGCTCAAAGCAGACATGCTGCTGGAAACACGCTACCAGTGCAAAGTGGTGGTGTTTCTGGTGCCTTGCTCACCACACAGAGACAACATGCCAAACCCCTCTGCAAGGGGAATTTCCAGCCAGGTGCTCACACGGGGAGGGCCAGACACCTCTGGACGTGCACAGAAGTCAGCTGTCTGCCATCCTGAGCCCATGCCAAGATGCCTCCAGCAGCCATGCTTCCGTGTGGTGTCTTTAAGATAATTCACATTAAAGGGCCAGCACATCTTAATCAGTACACACAGCAGCAGTTAGTTAAACCTGGAGAAACAGAGGTATATGGTACAAAAATCAAACAGGATTAACATCAAGGATGGATTATAATACCTGACCCCGACATCACGTTGACCCAGACAGAAAACACCAAGCCAATTTTGGAAATTTCTTGATAGCATCAGACATTAAAGGTATTGGTAACACCAGAAAGTGAGCTGTGTGATGGCACTTTTCAGGGCAACAGGTCTGAGACATCTGACACTGGAGATGATTAAGCAGTGTCAGTGAAGAAACTTGGGCCATGTCTACACTAGAAACATAGGTAGTGTTAACACGTTAACACACTAGCATAACCAGAGTTTAGCACAATTTCAAATGAGATAGCTGGTGTAGTGCTGACCACAACCAGCTAACATGTGTTAACCCCCTGGCTACAGTAATGTGCCAAACCAGTTAGGTAAAAGGAACTAGCTAAGACATTTCTAAACATGACCTACTCTCCTCATCAACAGAGAGCCTCAGAGAATCCTCCGACTCCAAGAAGAGCACTGAACACGGCAAAAGCCAAGTGAGACACTACACACCAACCACGACCAGCTAGCCAGGATCTGCAAGTCTCCTAACACGGACGGGGCCAGAGCTAAGATCAGAGATTGTCCTAAATTGCACATGATTACTTAGTATTTGTATTACCATAGCACCCAGGAGCCCCAGGCATGGACCAGGATCCCACTGTGCTAGGTGCTGTACAAACACAAAAAGAGAGAGCCTCTGCTGCAAAGAGCTTATGGACTAAGTATAAGACAAGAGACAACAGCTGGATACAGGCCGATGGACCAGGGAGTCCAAGGAAACATGGGACAATATTGTTTAAACAGACCAGACAGACTGGGGAGGGTGGAACACACAAGCACAGTGAACAATGGGATGGTGGCAAACATCACTGTACTTCCACAATCTTTGTTTTGGGTGGGTGTAGCGAGGAGGGGATCAGCCACATGCAAAGAAAAGAGCAGGGGGCGAGGGAGTCAAGGGAAAGGAGAGGAGCAGCAGGTGTGAAGTGACACTCAGGTGAAGAGATTGGGAGGGGAAGGTTTGGGGCAAGCAGCCTGTCAGTACAGAGAACACGGTACGGCTTTGAGACACCCGCTGCCCGTGCTGCTAGAGCATCAGACCCACAAGCAGGAGGCATCGATAACATGCCGCAATCCATCAACACAACGCAAGCTGCAATTCAAAAGGCAGATGCAGGCTCTCTCCAGGCAGGATGCTGGAACTGTAATCACCCCGTCCATCACCAGGAGGGACAGCCATCCGGTCCTGCCAGAGCAGCAATCTGCAGATCCTGCTGCAAGGTCGGCCACTGCACACCGCTGCTTCTCACAGCATAGAGAACCCCCCCACACCCTCGCGACCCCGGAACCCTGAGGTTCCAGATAACACGGTGCTCGGGGAGAACACAGGCTCTCCAGACCACACGCCTGAACAAGTGGACTGGTTCAGATACACAATCTGGGAGACTGAACTCACCATATGACTCGTTCCAGCCCCAGCAGCCCATGCATATATAATGCACAGCGCCATATGTTCCAGCCAATGGAAGCTTGGAATTATATTTGCCACTTCCCCACCAGGTGCTGATTCAGGAGTCAGTATCAGTGTTCAGGATGACAATGCCTAGAAGCAGCTTGAACCATAGCTCAGCAAGACAGCCCCTCTATGGATTCCCAGCATCATTATGTGTAATGGCCCAGACTGAACGAGCATCGCTAAAGCAGTGTTTTTACTGTGCAAGGCACTGCTGGATCTTGGCTCAGAGATGAGGGCCTCAGCACTTGCATCCCTTCACACTGTCAGAGGAGTTTCAAACATCTCCAGACACGCGGCAATTACCACTGACCAACTGCTCCAGTGATACCCAAACCGAGGCGCTCGGAGGCTTCCACTCTGAGCTCACATGCCACCGGACACATGGACTCCTCCACAGAGCCCATGGATATCGCCAACCGTGAGAACTTCAGAGCCCAGAGTCTCACACTGTGTGGCGACATGCATCTCCCACACACTGCTGTCTTCTGGGAGGTGGTAGCTCCACCCACTGTGGATGGTACCGTCAGTAACCTCAAATGGGAACCAGAGTCTACTCCAAGCCTGACCTCCACATTGCTTATCAACAACATGAAGATATGTTATGATATTGTCAATGCACGTTGGTCTTCAGCACACAGAAGACTCAATGCTGGCACCTGTTCCATTGCCTATGTGCTCCAGAGCACACTCTAGCACAGGGGTAGGCAACCTTTCAGAAGCGGTGTGCTGAGTCTTCATTTATTCTCTTTAATTTAAGGTTTCGCATGCCAGTAATACATGTTAACGTTTTTTAGAAGGTCTCTCTCTCTCTAAGTCTATATTATATAACTAAACTATTGTCGTATGTAAAGTAAACAAGGTTTTCAAAATGTTTAAGAAGCTTCATTTAAAATTAAATTAAAATGCTGATCTTACGCCGCCAGCCTGCTCAGCCCACTGTCAGCCTGGGGTTCTGTTCACCTAGGCCTGCAGTGGGCTGAGCAGGGCCACTCGAGGTCAGGGCAGAGGGCTGGGGTGTGTGTGGAGGTGCAGGGCAGAAGGCTGGGTGTTGGGGGGGACTCGAGGTCAGGGCAGAGGGCTGGGGAGGGTGTGGAGGTGCAGGGCAAAAGGCTTGGTGTGGGGGGGTTCAGGGCAGACGGCTGGGGGTGTGTGGAGGTGCAGGGCAGAAGGCTGGGTGTTGGGGGGGGGTCGGGGCAGAGGGGGGGGGGGGGGGGGCGGGGGGCGGGGGGGGGGGGGGCAACTCAAGGTCAGGGCAGAGGGCTGGGGGGGTGTGGAGGTGCAGGGCAGAAGGCTGGGGGTATGGGGGTGCAGGGCAGAAGGCTGGGGGTATGGGGGAGGTCAGGGCAGAAGGCTGGGTGTGTGGGGAGTGCAGGGCAGAAGGCTGGGTGGGTGTTGGGGGGAGGTCAGGGCAGAGGGCTGGGGTGCAGGGCAGAGGGCTAGGGTGCTCCCAGCCCCCTGCCCTGAGTGGCTCATGGCAGGGGGCTGGGAGGGATATGCCTTGTTCCACCCCCTTCCCCCAGGCCCATCCCTACCTCTCTCTGCCTGCTCTACGGAGCTGTGTGCAGCCTGCCGTTCTTCCCCCTCCCCCTCGCAAGGGCCATCCCGGCAGGGAGAAGGAGGAGGAGGTGCAGAGGGGCCGGAATGCACCAAGCTGTGGGAAAAAGCGGGGGAGGAGGGAAACTTGGCTGCCCCAGGACCAAGCTTCCCTCCTCCCCTGCTTCTTCTTGGCACACATGCCGTAGGTTGCCGACCCCTGCTCTAGCAGGTTTTGCCAGGCAGCCCTGGAGTCAGACCTCCAGGGAGGACATCTGACACACTTGGGAGGCACATGACAGATCATTCAAAGCAGTACTTAAAAGACTCCAGGAGAATCACCTCACCCTACATGGAGCTAAACGTGAGTGCAATAAATCCTCATTAGTGTTTTCTGGCTACATCTTTTCTGCAGCTGGAATAGCACCAGATCCTAACAAGAAAGCAGCCAACCAAAGCTTGTCAGCACCACAGAATGCCAGTGAAGTACGGTGTCTTCTGGGAGTGCTCATGCCTGACTATACAGCAGTGGTGCAGTCACTGCAGAACTCATCACGGAGGCAGGCTAACCCGTGGCCCTGGGACGCCACGCATGCAGAGGCCATTAAACCTCATGGACTGATTGACAAGTGTAATGTTCTATTTTGACCCAGCCAAAAAGAGCAATGTCGTCACTAATGCTAACCCTGTTGGGGGGCACCATGGCACAGAAGGATGCAGTGACTTGTCCCACCTGCAGAGGTGGTTAGTGCCAGTAGAGCTCTCACACCCCATGGTACGGAGATAGTGAGAGCTCTTTTCTCTCTGAATATTAGCCAGAGCTGTGAACAATTTCACCCATGCCTACCCATGCCTACATAGGAACCCTGTGCACCATGAGCACAGATCACAAGCCTCTTGCACATACATTTTATATCCCCAAATCTATACCATCTGCACACACTGAATACTGGGACTTCAGCCACACAAGTTCCGCATGATCCACAAGGACAGGAAACCTTGCTGGCTACATGATGGTGGTGGTCATAACTGGAAAGCCCCATCCTGTTGGCATTTCATACACTGCTCCTGATGGTCTCCCATCCCCTGTGGGGGTGGGGTGGAGAGATTCAGGAGTGAAATGTGACAGATTTGTCACCCTGGTGTAAACTATTGTTTTAGAATTACAGTTTCTCCTCACTCCCCAAATGAAAGATCTTCTCAATAAATTCCAGCTTAAGTATAAAGCCAGAAACCTTAAATATAATTATCACGACCAAAAGAGTTTATCATCATTTACTTGCTATAAGAATAATAAGAATGGAGAAGCTTCAGTGCTGTGAATTTTGTAAATTATTGTCATAATTTTCTGAGTAGTAGAGACCTAGAGGGACTGCCCTTCGAGGAGAGACCAAAGAGGTAGATCTGCTTAGTTCAGAAAGAAGATGAAGAAGAAGGAATATAGAAGTTATACAAGATAATGAATGGCACAGAAAAGGTAGATCAGGTGTTTCTGTTTACCCTCTCTCAATATACAATAAAAAGGAAAGGAAGTGTTTTTAAAAATTCCTCTTATTTTAAACACACATAAAATACATCATTAACCTGTGGAACTCACTGCCACAAGACAACCATGAGCCTACAACTTAGCAAGATTCCAAAAAGGATCAGACATTCCTATGAACCCTGAAAGCATGCACAGTTCTGATGTTAGGCAGGAGTTTTTAAATGTTCCAAGTATGCAAGGCATATCCTTACTATGCTACATCTGTAACAAGCAATGCTGGAGCTCCAATGCAGTTTTTAAAAACTGGACTGAACAGCAACAAAGCCTGTTAACAGAGAGTCTGTAATGGCTGCAGATTTCACTGTGGCTGCTCCAAAAGAGGATCATAGTTTCCGTAGTAAGCAGCAGTAAACACCACAGCAAGGAAGAGTCAGAGAAAAAGTGCCGTTTTTATGCCAATACCGCCACAAATGGAGCAAAGTTCAATACTGCTCTCCAAATGAATACGATAGACATCAGAACACAACATCTGCTCAATGAGTGCCGGTAGCTAACCCAGCACTGCAACCACAGAACCCAGGGCACTTGCTCCAGCTCCTGCCATGTTCTGCTCCGAGTGCACTGAGCAGGGAGGAGAAGCGAACGCAGGAAGGGGGAGCTGTCAGGATTTCTTTCCCAGCAGGTAGAGCACAAGCAGTGTTCGTGCCAGCTCTAAATTCCTCAGCGTGCTGTAATGGAGAAGCTAAGCTCACCAATCCAGATGGTTACGATTTGCACTGCACCTGGGAACCTGGCTGTTTCCCTTACAAACAGAGGGAGGGAGAAAGAAAAACCTTATCGCAGAACCTAGGCTCAGCCTCTGCCTCCCTGCTCCTGCGTCTGTTCTTGTGGCACAGGCTTTGCTGGATGAAGTCTGCCCACTGTGCTTGTCACTGCCTGCTCTCACCCCAGAATCCCTCAGACTGCTTGAGATTCACAGCATCTCCCATCAACAAGGCCATTAACTCTGCAGCTGATGGATGATGATAGGGCCCTGCCTGCAAGAGGCTGCTTGTATTTCCCATCCCCCACCGGGCTGACAACTCCTCACATCCTCTGCCTGGTTCAGAGGGAAGCACAAGAATTAGCTCACCAGCTTTTGAAGAGTTTGGGAAAGGTCTTTCCCCCGCTGCATTCATTTCCCCAGCTCTCCCTATCCCCACCTCCTGCTGAGCTCCCTCTGCTGTGCCCTGGGTCCTTCTTTCTACAACACTCTGCTCTTGTTTATTGTGCAAAAGGGAGTCATAACCCTCCACTTCACCCAGCTGGTACTGGTGCGAGCTCAGACAGCACTGCCTGCTGGCTCTACACACACCAATACCCTTCCCCAGACAGGCCACCTGCAGACGAGGGATCAGTCTCCAAGATATCTCTATGGAGATAGCCCACAAGAAGGGCCATTAGTGCTGTGCCCATGGTCCTGGTGAGTCTGATGACTTGCACATCTGTTCACTAGGAGCTCATCTGAGAGCCCCAGCTCACCTCTGGAGACAAGATCTCTAAGAGATCAGCTGCAACGGACAGTTATTGCACACCTAGAACCCTGCTCTGACAACCTGTGCAGAGCAACCCCTTCTGAGCGTGTCAGGAGCAGCAGGAGTGGATGAGATCTTAGGACAGACTTAGCTTTTCACACTAACAACCTTAGTAACAAAAAGAAACAGCTTGCAATTAACATGTAGCATTCTGGTCCTAGGATCTCAAAGGACTTTAGAAGAGGGAATGGGATTATCCCCATTATACAGATGGGAGAACTGAGGCAAAGAGGAAGTTGCCGCAGGTCACATAGCAAGTCAGTGGCAGTCAGGAATAGAACACAGGACTCCCGAGCCTCTACTATAACCATTACACAACACAGTCACCCATTCTACAGACAGAGTTCTCTCTGTGCATGTCCCAGTAAGAGGCAGCTGCTTGACTGTACTGTGCAGATGCAGCTGGCCAAAGCTGCTTCACACACACAGGAAGTTACTCTCAAAGAAACCTCCTCTTACTCCAAAAGGAAACAGCTCCACTTTCCCAAGGGAAAGCAGAGCCCCTCCATCACCCCAAGATACACTAACAAAGACAATCCAAGCCCATCTTACAGGCTCCATACCATGGGCAGCGCAACACAAGACCAGGGGAAAATAGCCTCACCAGAACTCAATGTTCTTACCCGTCAGAAGCGGCAAGACATTTCAGGAGGAGGCTGGGATCAGACCTTGGAAAACCTGCCTTAGCAGCAACAGTAGGAGATGAGGCAACCACAAAAGCCAAAGCCTTTCCTAGCAATTCCACAACATGCCACCTTACTTGCGTGCGTGAGCATCACACTGTCCTCGCCAGGGATCAAGCCACAGGACTGCTGTGCTGGTTGGTTGCAACTGGGAACAGCGCCATGGTCACACTGGGGGACACATCTGTTAACTACAACCCAACCAGTGCGCAACCGTCAGGGGCGGGTGTTTGGACTTCCTGGGGGCAGCAGTGCTGAATGGCTGGTGCCAAGGGTCCAATCCTGGAGTCATTGGAAAGACTCTCTGACTGGATCAGGCATCAAATGCTTCTAAATCAGTGACAGCCACATCCCTGCTTCAGCTCAGACAGCACTCAGAAGCCTGGCAAGGTGACCCCTTGCTGCCCAGAATGGAAGCCGCTTCAACAGCTTCACAGCATTTCTCCATCTTGCCAGCCAAGTCTCACAGAAGCCCTCGCCTCAGCTGGGAGGGGAACAGCCCTGGCCATGACCATATGACTTGGAAGCTCTTCTCCAAGCACATCTACCGAGTTTGAGTTCCACTGGAGCCTTCCCTTGAGGGTGTGGAGCAGATGTGAACAGAGGATGTGAACAGCCATCCCCGCCACCAATGATTCCTCTGAATTTGGGATCTAACAATTGTCCTTTGCCAGAATCAACTCCAGGAGCTGAAGACAGGGAAGACCTACTCAATCCTCCAGGCATCAGCCCATGTCCAGTGCTGGATTGTGCCAACACCCTACACTCCCTGTCTCTCTCACTTTGTTCCAAGTGTCCCAGGGGGAGGGGCTCCAGCTCCTTGCATGGGGAGACCATCCCCCCAGCAGGCAGATTTGCCTGATATAGAGTCTACATTTCTCCATTGTATCCTGTTGCTCCTCATTCCAGCCCCTATGTACCACCCAGCGATTTCTCTTGCCCTTAGCTGAAGAACACCCGAGCCCTTCAAACCTGAAAGAAGGGGATGGGGGAATGGCCATCCCCTACCTACGAGCAGCCGCTGAAAGATCACAGGAAAGAGCCTGGCAAAGGCAGTAGGACCCCCTGAGCAGCTCAGTATTTAACACAGGCAGTCGATTCTACTCTAGCTGCCAGTCTGTGATTTGTCAGCGGGGTGGCAATATGACAGGTCCTACCCCATACCACACTACCTGTCCTTGGACACAGTGTCTAGGACACTCCAACATGAAGATGCCTTTGGGGTGATTCCCAGCATGCAGACACACCTTCTAATGGATGGGGGTGGGGGGCGGGTGAGCAGAGAGGTTCAGAGACTTCCTAGAAGTCACACATTCTATTAGAGAGGCAGGCTAGCATTAAGGTAAGAGCACAGGGCTGGGGACCAGAAGATCTGGGTTCTATCCCTGCCTCTGGCACTGACTCACTGGCCCCAGCTAGACTAGGAAGTTCACAAATGTGTTTAAACATAACGTAATGTTTTCAAACAACAAAACCTTTATACATTGTGTAGACAGGGCTTAATACTCCTAAAAATGTTGGTTGGTACTGGTTGACTATGCTCCCCTAGGGACCAGCTAACATGTTTTTAAATGGTGCTAAACCCGGTCTACACTAGGGGCAAAACTATTCCTAGTTTAGTTGCTGTTACCTTCAGAAAGTCACTTCCCCTCTCTGGGCTGGAAAGTGGAGATAAGTTCCTCCCCTGCAGTGTAGACAGGCTCAATTCACTGCTTGCAATGCTTTGAGAACACCAGATGGCAGACTCTGTCGAAGCACAAACTCTTCCCTAGTGTAAGGGCCTGCAATAAAGCCAGGGATAGAACCCATGGTAGCAATGCTCACACCATGTCACCGGCTCTATCGAGCAGACCACACCATCAGCCTAAAAATAGAAGAGATCTCCTGCCAGGTGAAAGCAGAAGTTGAGAACAGCAGCAGGAGTGGGGAAGTAAGAGCGTCCACCCAGGGAGTTAATCAGGAATAACTCCCCATGCAGACACACCCTCAGTGAAGCAGACAGTCAGTTGATGGGCTGGTGAAGAACTCACATTGCTCTGAGGAGAGTTTTAACAGTTTCTGATGGGAAACAGGAGCACCTCTTGGCTTCTGGGTTCAGTCAGCACTCGCCCTGGTGCCAGAGGCTTCCCTTGCTTATCAAATTAAAATGTGAACGAGTCTGCTCCAATGTAGCCACGAACTACTATGGAAAGATACCTGCTGCCATCCCAGCAAGGAGGCTGTGCCCTGTTGCTTTGACCACGCAGGGACACTGGAGGCAGAGCAGGCCTATTAGTGGACATAGGGCATCGCTGCTGGTTACTGTGGTTACTCGCTTCATTGCGAATTCTGGGAACTCTCTGACTTTCCCTTACTACTGTGTGGCTGCAGCAGCAAGGGGGCAAAGCAGACTCAACCCAGCACCGCTGCTCCTAGAGTCACTCAGGTTTGGCAATGAGGGAGGAGTCCCACGCAGGCACACGTACTGCACACCACTAAAGGAGGAAGCTCTTGAAACAAAGGTCTCAGCTCCATGCCATCTACGATGCAGTGCTGCAAGCATCAATGCAGGGCTACCCAACACGTAGACTCCTGGGACCCAGCCTCCCTTGGACCCATCCTGCACTGTGCTGAGCTGTCATGGAGTGTGAGGGAGTCAGGACCCTGCACCCTTACTTCCTGCAATTCACCGTGACTCTCAGCCAGCCAGTACAACAGAAGGTTTATTAGACAACAGGAACACAGACCCAAGCAGGGCTTGTAGGTACAACCAGGACCCCTCAGCCAGGGCGGGGGGGGGGGGGGGGGGAGGAAGGATCTTAGACCCCAGACTTGGGGTTCCCTGTGTCTTCCCAGCCAGCCCAAAACTGAAACCAAAAACCCTTCCAGCCCACTCACTCCCCTCCCCCCGGCTCCTCCTCTCCCTTTGTCCAGTTTCCCGGGCCAAGGTGTCACCTGGCCCCACCCTCCTTCTGGCTCAGGTTACAGGCTCAGGTATCTTCCCTCACATAAAGTCATCCCCTGCTCTCCCATCCCCCATGCAGACAGTCCCAGTAAAGCTAGATGACATTCCCAGGTCAGTCCTCCCCGCTCCCTACTGCGTCACATGAGCACCTCCCATTGACAAGGGAGCAAGCACATATCCTTGAAGTGCAGAGACACTACGTAAAACTGTTCCCTCCTTCTCAGCTCTGCACAGCCAGTCTGCCATTAGTTCTGCTGGAGCCTATTCCTGCTTGTGTAGTGCAGCAGGACCGCTTGGTAAACTCTGATCAATTACACCCATGCAAGCCCCTGCCAGCTCTCTAGTCTCCCCAACACCCACCCTGTCCCCTCTGATTTCCTCAGCCATCCAACATACAGCTTAGATCACCCCCATGGCCTGCTGCTCCAACCACACCTCCCCACTTCTTGCATCCCTCCACTGGCTTCCCATTCAAATCTACCACATTGAAGTTTCTCTTCCTCAGCTTCAAGGTCCCCCCCAACATGACAACTGCTTGCTCTGGTGTAACCAGCCCATGCCTCCTCCACATACACCATGCACCAGCCTCACTTGCTCCTTTGTCAGTGTCTCACACCATCACCTACACTTTCGTCCCCGCTGCTCTGGAGTGTGGCTGAGCCCTCATGGCCAGGCTGGGGCTCTCTGGGCTGAACCCCTGCTCTGACTGGGGTAACAGGTTCTGCCTCCTCTCTCTGCCCTCCCGTCTCTCCCCAGCTGGAGGAGAACCGGGCCATACAGGATGAGCTGTGGAGTCCCAGGGCGGAACGGAATGTGCCATGCCTGCCACCGGTAACAGGCAACAGCAAGGGACTTCAGTCACCCCCTACCAGCATCCCTGGGGGGCGGAGGCCAGGGGGACCTAGCTTATGGTAAGAGGGGAACATGGCGCTTTGGCTTGATTTGGGGGGGGGGGGGGGAATGAGGTCAGGGCTTTTGCCCCTGGCTCTGCAAGGGAAGGGGTGCTGGGCATCAATGGGGTACACTGCTTTGTGGGAGGAGGGGTGGAACCTGCCCTCAGGCTGCAGCTCGGAAGGGGAAAGACAAACCTGTAAGTTCTGGCCCCCTGCTGGTATGTATCATTTATATGTTTGTAATAATTAAATTAATAACGTTCCTCCAGAAGTGTTAATAGTGGGCCACAGGGCCTAGTGCAGCTGCATAGGGGCCTCTGGGGAAAATGTCTGGAACCCCCTGCTCTAGATAATTTTATAAGCACCTTCTAGCCAATGTCTCCAGCTCCAAACTGATTGCTCCTCCAATGGCTTTGGTAGTTTTGGGATCTTATAGAAAGTTAGGGGTGGGTTTCCAGAGGGTGTTTGACCCTTCCACTCGTACTGATCCAGCCTCTCTCATCTACACCACGCTGGAAGGGCGCTAATGCTCTGTGGTCACCAACAGAAATGACTAAAAATTCAAAGCTCGTTACCAGCCAAACTAAAGATAAACCCAAACCCCATGTGGCGCAGACAGTCCCTGCATTGCCGAAACCTTGCAAGGTCACTAGGACTGTAAGCTCTTCATGGACACTCTTATTCCATGTTTGTACCGCGATTAGCACCATGGGGTCCCAACCCCTAGCAACTGCTCTAACACAAATGATGAACAATAATTTTGGTAATCGAGCTAACTCCAGAAGCAGCAGGCACTGACTGTCACCAGGAATTGGGGTCCCTCTGACCTGGAGGGACAAGCTGCATTTCCCAACGGGGCTCACTATCTCCTTTAGGCAGATCAAATGGTCAGCAAGTGAAGAAATGCTGGCAATCCTGTAACTCCTGGGAGGCTGGGAGGAAAGCAGTTAATCTCTGTTTTAAGGAGGAGGATAATACGCTTGAATAGAAAGTTAAAGCCCGATCCCCTTACACTCTGTAAGTGCTTCCACGATGACCCCAGTTAAAGAGCTAACAGGCAAACACACAGAGCTGCTCTTCCCCAGGAGCAGGCTTCCTGCCATGATTAAAGCATCCTGCACAAATCCCCTCCTAAGCCCTGCTCAGAAAGCACCGCCCCTCTGGCAGATACCTTGCTCTGGGCTCTGCTCACCTTCAAGCAGTCAGCGAGAGCACAGCATCCTTTTAAGTACAGGCAGGATTATAAAAGGCTACAGGCTGGCTTTTTGGAGATGAAGAGTCCAAAACTGAACTGCAAATCTCCATCAGGATTAACAGGGTATAAAGGACACACAGGCAAACGCAGATAACTCCTAGACCAGGGCAGGGCTCGCTGGACGTTCTGTGCTCACAGACGGCTCTGGGTCCCATTATGTTACAGAGAACACAATGCAACCCTCTCTCTCTGCCCTGATCGGCCTGCCCCAACACACACAGGCTGCTCACCCACAGCTGGCTCATCCTAGCATTGCCCTGCTGGTGGGAGAAGAGGGCATTAACTGGGGGC
Source organism: Terrapene triunguis (assembly GCF_002925995.2). Lineage (NCBI taxonomy): Eukaryota > Metazoa > Chordata > Testudines > Emydidae > Terrapene > Terrapene triunguis. The sequence goes on along the minus strand of NW_020664418.1, from coordinate 11,046,268 downwards.
TTTACAAGTTCTGAGCATTTACAGTTACAAGGCACCAAATGAAGGAGGGTCCCTTCTGCTGCAGGACACTCCACTCCCTAGGTCTCAGAATCTGAGCCACAACTGCAAAGCGCTGTCTGTACAGCTATTTCTAGAGCACTAGCCTGAGCCCCACTAGCCCGAGTCTGTCGACATAAGTTCCCTCTAAGCTGCATGGCTGCGCAACAGCCTAATTAGCACCATGCAGGAGCTCAGGGAACCCCTCATCCCTGGCCCCACCCCAGAGCCCACACCCCCAGCTGGAGCCCTCAGCCCCTGCAAGGGGGACAATTAGTGCCAAAGGTAATAGTGTCTGGGGAGGCGATCACATCCCCTAAGAAATGGGCAGCGAACCAGCTCCATCACATACACAGGAGCCAATGATTAGCCTACCACCTGGCCTGCAGTCAGACCTACTGGTCAACAGCTCCATGGGCCCCTTACCCATCCAGCCCAGTGGCTTACAGGTTAGAAATCTGGATCCCTGGATAGTTGCAGCACACCCAAGTCAGCCCGAGGGGCCATACCATACCGTAGGGCACTAGCTAATGAACTCAGTCCATTACTGGAGTCTTGAGAAGTGACAGACAACAGCAGAGATAACACGATGGGAGAAGAGGGAGTGGAACATTTCGTCTTCAGACACGGAGAGAAGATAAGCAGGGAGTTCCTCTCACGTAAGTGGAGCTAAGCCTGTGTCCACTGCCCTTCGACTGACCAGCCTGGTCCTGCCTCCTAAGCTGCAGAAGCTGAAGGAAGCCTCATGTGGGAATGGCAAACTTGGCTCTGAAGGCACACGAAGGGTGGTCCTGTTTCTCTGTTGTAAATCCAACTCCTACCCTCTAGTAAAATAACTGCAGATACAAAGGCCACTAGATTTCCAGAGAGTAAAAACCCCAGGAGAAAGAGGCTGCACTGAGGGTTATAAAGTCAGTCTGCCAGACACCCTGCATTGCTTTTGATAGAACTATCAAATCGGTGTGTGGAGGGAATGCAGTGGACTGAGTCTGTGGCGTTCAAGATGCCTTTGATACAGATTGTGCTGAAATATTACACCGAGGTGGATCTCTGCACCGTCACTTGGACAGAAGATGGGATTAAGGCGAATGTTGAGCAGTGACACATTGAGCTGGCATGTATGGGGAGAGGTATCACATGGGGCACCACAGGAGTTGGGGCTAGGGACAATCGTACTTATTGTTTCCATTCCTGATCTGAAAGGGGGAGTAAACTGTACATCAATGACACCTGCAGGTGATGCTACGCCCCAGCCCTGGGCTGCACACCCACTCCTTTGTGCAGCACCATGAGTGCAAAGCAGCCCCCAAGAATCTCCCTTGCCAAGGGGGATCCTCAGCTGGCACAGAGCTGCTGGCACTAGCTCCAATGCCAGGGAAGAGACTATGGGCTTGTCTACACTGGCAATTTACAGCGCTGCAACTTTCTCGCTCAGGGGTGTGAAAAAACACCCCGAGCGCAGCAAGTTTCAGTGCTGTAAAGCGCCAGTGTAGACAGTGCACCAGCGCTGGAAGCTATGCCCCTCGTGGAGGTGGTTTTTTACAGCGCTGGGAGAGTTCTCTCCCAGTGATCTGCCGCGACCATACAAGCCACATTAAAGCGCTGCCATGGCAGCACTTTACCATTGTCAGTGTAGACTAGCCCTATGCCTAGCACTTCCCCATGCCTTAACCCTCCTCTTTGCCAGCTCACAACAAACCACTGAGGCTGCAGGCAGCTGGCCCGGGTTAGAGCAGTCTGCACCAGGCAACTGGACCAGCGCAAAGAGGCCCCAGGATCAGGGGTAGCAAAGAGTACCGCTGTGTGCTTCACCCAGCCTCAGCCAAGCCAAGCACTCCTCAACCGCAGTTTGATCTGCGAAGATTTGCCAACAGTGGTAGAGTCTATCGAAACCTAGAGTGACCAGGATCAAGGGCTGGAAATAAAGGATGTTCTATCTAAACCACTCACTAACATCTGGGTGGGAATAACCTAGAAAGCAATACTGCTGGGACAGTCTGGGGGGGAGGCCAATGCAATCTGAGCATCACGGCACAGAACAAGCAGCCTTGCTCCGGGGGGTTCTCAGGAGATAGCACCTGCATTCAGTTCTGGACCCCTCATTACCCAAAATATTGACGAATTTGAGGGAGTTCAGAGAAGAGGAACAGAAATAACGAGGATGCTGAAGAGACTGACTTAGAAGTGAAGATTAAAGGAGCTAAATATGGATAACTTGGTTAAGCAACAGCTAACTGGGGATGTGATCCTAATCTATATCACAGGAAGGATGTAAACACCAGAGGAGAGAGGGAATTATTTAGGATGATGCGAGGAGGAGGTAAATAGGAGAAATGGGTGGAATTAAGAAAGGGAGTATTTCAGAAGGAAGTTAGGCAAAACTTCGTGGCCGTGCAATCTGTTGGGCCAAGGAATAGCCCTCGTCACCTGACCATTTATAGAGAACAATGGACAAATCCTAAAATACACTGGCGGAATGGTCCTACTTGTATCTTGGGGCTTCTCTGCCCCCCCAACCCCCACCACAGCAGCTGAGCATCTTGCAGGCACTAATGGATTTATCCTCACCCTCCCTGTGAGACAGGGAAGGATTATTACTGCCGTTTTACTGAGGGAGAACTGAGTGATCATGTGATTTACCCAAGCTCAGGCACAGGGCTCGGAATCGATCCTGGAATCCCAAGTCTCCATCTGGCAGCTTTTCTGCAAGACCATTCTCTGCTGGAACCCTCGGAGAGTTTCCATGTTACATCATAACCATGATCCAGAACCCCATTGAAACTGCTTTTGTGGTATCACAATAAAGCAACATGCCTTTGTGGTTGGACATGGGGAGCATAAACCCCAAGGAGAGGAGGACAAAAGAAAATCCCCCAACTGATGTATTATTTTATGTTACAAAGGGAGGCTGGTTAGCCGGGGTATTTTAAATATGGCTTCCCTGCTGAAGAAATCGGATAGCCCTTGGGTAAAACAACATGTATTTAAGGGTTTGTAGACTGGCGGCTTTAGGGCATCAGGTGCCAAGTATCGGTGCTCAACACTGATGCCTCTTAGAATAGCTAGAAAAACCATTAATAAAAAGACATTTAAAATAAATCCTCATGAACAAAGCTGTCTCTCCCAGGTCACCTGGCAGAGATCCTATGACATGACAACGACTCAGGGGAACTTGGCTTTAATGGGCAATAGGAGATCCCCTGATATCCGCGTTCAGCCTGACATCTTAGACAGCGAGGCATCCTCCCCATACAGACACTGTGAGAACCCCACACTTCAGATCTATAAGCAAATTAGAGAGATTTCCTCTGGGTCCTGTGTGTGAAGAATTCTTAGTACACTGTGCAGGTGCAGCATAAACATACTGAAAGGTATTTTACACACACACACACACACACACACACACACACGGCTAGGAACGAGGAGATGGATAATTTCTGAGCTGCAGGGAGACGTATGTATTTCAGATGTGATGAGCGGCGAAGTCTAGAAGGCGTTTCAGATCTATTTATCCCTCAGGCGAGAGAAGACATCTTCCTTCCCCATCTATTAAATATTAAAGAGCCAAATTTTGGTATGATTTGCACGTTCCAGTCCTTGCAGGCTGCGTATTTAGGAGGCTGCCCGCTTGCTCTCTTATCTCTTCCTCTCTGTAGGTTCTGCTCAAGTTGCCAGGCGAGATTCTATTGGTTTCCAGTCACAAAGCCAGCTCTGTCTGATTGACTGGGAGATTAGGGAAGGAGGGTGAGCAAGAAATAAGCTGAATCACATGATGTACTGGGGAGTCCTGTGCATACCCCACACAAGTGTGGCTTCCAGATACGGCCACACACAGCTAAGAGAAGCTGTGCTCTAAGAGCAAGCAGAGGGCTGGGATTCAAGAGAGCTATGTTCTTCTCCAACGGACTCACTACTTCTCTTAGGCTGTGCCCTATACTTGGAATAGCTCCCTGACACTTTACACATTACACCTCTCTCTCTCTCATCCCTCAAAGACATGCCTTCCAGCCAGCACTCCAGCAGCTCCATCCCTGGTCCAGACTCTGCTCGGGAATGTATGTTTTTTAAAAAGGAACATGATTTTTACATACCAATTAGCACATCTTGGGATCACACTTCATCCACCCCCACCGTGCCTGAGCTAATACACTGATCTCCTCAGGCAGGCACATGTCCACAGGAATCAGGTGGAGGGTGCGAGGTGCACACATTTGCAAATAAAATGACCAGAGACAAAGGGAGAAGGGGGCTGTATGGTTGTAGATTGCTGCACTCACCGCAGCATTCGGATAGCAAGCCAGCTGGTTTGGCATTTTGCTTTGGTTGCTGTCTGCTGAAGGTGGAAGGTTTGCAGCGCTGCGGAATGAGCGATTTGGGTTGGAAGTTCTCTTCAGGGTGGGTTTTGGATGGTTTTGTTCACTTGAATCAGATCAACGTGTCTCTATCCCTCACGTTCTCAGGACAGCACCTCCTGCCTCCTGTTACAAGACGTGCTCAGACGCTGCACATGCTCCCTGCCTACAAACTGCAGCTGGCTGCTGCCTGCCCCTTCAGTATTTTCATTCTTTTGTGTACATGAACTAGGAGGCTCTTCCCCCACGGGAACGGTTACAACAGAACATCACCTTGTGGAAGCTCGTGTCCTCTTTGCCTTTAACCCCAGCCTTGGTGCTCAGAGCTGGGGGAGTCTCAAGGACTGCATCCTGCACATGTTGCCATCCCTCTGGCCCCAGAGCCCTAGACCAGTGGTCTCCAAACTTTTTTGATCAGTAAAAAAAATTTTGAGCCTGCACCCCCTGCCGCGCCGGCTCTACCATTTTTGCCAAA
>NW_020664418.1:10987136-11041305 GCF_002925995.2 Terrapene triunguis | reverse complement strand
CTACCATTTTTGCCAAAGCAAAAAAAAAAAAGTCGCTCGGACTCCCGCCTGACGAAAAGAAAAAAAAAAAAAGCGCTCCTCCTGCCGCGCACCCCCAAGGATCCGCGTGCGCACACCCCACTTTGGAGACCACTGCCCTAGACTATCTTTAAATCAACAGACAGGAGTCACAAGAGACTTGACCACCAGAGCCTAAGCGGAGACCAGCAAACTCATATCATGTAACATCAGTTTGGCTTTAAATCCTAGACTCAGGAGGTGAGAGCCAAGTGTCTGGCCCAGGCTCTCCATTTTCTCTTTCAGATCAAATCCCTCTTGGTGCCTCCAGAGTAGCTGACGGGGCAGGCAACACTGGGCACAAAAATATCACCAAGCATGGAGCTTGTGCCTAGGCACTGCACAGAAATCCCAGGGACAGGGAACTAAACACTGCTCAGTGCTCGAGGGGGTCTCACTAGTCCAGCCAACTCAGTGGGTTAATGCTAACAATTGACAGCCACCAACAGTCCAACTAGCCCAACTGTGCAGAATCAATTGCTAATAGGGAAGCTGAGTGTCAGTGGGGATATAAATTAGCTAGAGCAAAGGCAGGCTGTAGCTCACCCTATCAAGGGCCTGTTATCTGCAGACTGCCTACTCAACCAGACTGCGGGGAAGAGCGGAGATGAGGGGGATGCATTTCTAGCAGGTCTAAGGGGAGAGAACAGACTTCAGATTAAAAGCACAGGCTTTTAAGCAGGCACAGTGCCTTCCTGTCTGCGTGCTGTAAAGTCAATGGATTAAATCCTAGAGTGGCTGCTTTGCAAAATTCTCCAGGCTGCTCTTTTCAAGGGACCCAGTTTAAGTCGCTTGTTTAGATGGACTAGCCACAAACAAAGGTGGGCAGTTGAACAGCTTCCATTAATACCTACACAACTAGAAGTTTGAGTTTGGTTCCAGTCAAATCAAAGTTTCCTACAGCTTTTCACCCCCTAACCCAGGGACACCCAAAGAATAGTCATGGGTCACAGAATGGAAACAAATATTTCAAAATGAGAGCTCTTCCACTTTCACACTGAGCTGAAGCCTAACCCTTAACACCCAATTTTAACAAGACAGGAAGTAGTTGCCATCAAAGAGTCAGTATTTACCAGTCATTACACAGAGATCTCTGACATGCTGAACAGGAAATACCACACAGTGGTACCCACAATAGTATAGCCACTTCCTATTTTAAGTAGAGGGAAACAGCGTGTCAGATACCCCCAGACAAGAACAGCTGGTACATGCTGTCCTGAACAGCAGCCACTGTACCTTGGAAGACAAGCACAGGGGCTATACATATGCATTCAGACAGCATGTATAAACGGATGTGGAAGAGGGTGCACCAACAGTGATGCTGCTGACAGTCAAACCAAAAAGGGAACGTGGCTGTGTTCTAGTGAACTTCACCAAGCGAGTTTCTAACCATCACCCCCTAAAATAAGACAAGGACTCTGCTACATTAATAACCAATAAGTCTGACACTTCCCCCAGCACCCTACTGAGCTGTTTTTCAATGTTAATTTTTCCCAGTTGAAACCTGAATTTTCATTTCAAGTTTAACTAAGCACCTTTACACAAATAATATCATCTCTGTTCCAACCTAGCAGGAAGCAGCAGTCCCATTGTTAGACAAGATGGCCAGACACAGATACAGAGATAGTCGTTTGAGTGCAAGGGGACAGACCACTGGACAAACAGCCCTGCAGAGGATGAGCCTCCCCTCAAGTGCAATAGGTTTCACTGGCTGAGCTGATTTGAATGAACGTGGCCTGAGAGGAAAATGTATGAGACCCTACCCTACCAAACATTGTTCTGCATGTAAAATCAGCTGCAATTCATCTGTCCCTGGCCAGTTATAAACCCAGCTCCAAGGTGTCAAACGGAAGCCTGACAAGCCCTCCCACTACTAGTATAAAACACATTCCCTACTGCACACACTGATTGACCAGGTACTGTTCTCCTTACCAGAGACCTACTGCATTCAGCTCACACTGCTTAATTCAGGTTAAGCCCAAAGATACACGCAGACGCCAGGAGGCTGCACCGAGGAGTATGTCCACGTAGCACGTCTGTGAGTGCCTAGCCCTGAATGGGCACGTCTGCTCTTGGAGCACACTGCTCCAAATCCAATTCTGTGGGGTAAACACAGGGGCTCTTGGCACAGCTAGGGATGCACTGTAAGTACCCTAGGCAGGCTGGCAGAACCACCTCAGTGCCAGAGAGGTGAGCGCAACTTGCTGGATTGCTGAAGCACCCCACTGCAGACAGAAGCAGCCCCCTGCAGAGACTGCCAGCTCTGCACACAGCTGCTCTCCACTGACGCAAGGAGCTTTTCAGAGAGAGAAAGTCAACAAGGAGCAAACGCTTGGTTTAATTACCTGCTGGCTGTGTGTTTTCTCCTGCAGCTTCCCTCCTGCCACATGCGCACTCCAGATACCTGTGCTCAGTTCAGATTGGCTTTCCTCCCTTAATGAGAGGTGTGGAGGGAAGGGTCGGAGAGACAGTACTGGCTCTCCAGGGCTTTCCAAGCTAATTGTCCCTCCACAGATAATTAAACCTGCAGACTCACCCTGAAGCACTGAGGGCTCAGAGCTAGCAACAGAGGCAGCAGCGAGGAATCCAGTCTTGCCTGAATAATGGACTAGCCCTTACAATTCAGGCAAAGCCCAACTGCCCCACACTTCCCTGTGCCCTGCAAGGGAGTAAGCACCAGGAATCTGTTTAATGCACATGCTCTGACCCAGCACCTGCCTTCCTGAGGTGAGCTGCAGAGTTCACTGCTGGGTTAATCTCTTCCTTTCTCTTATTAATAGGCAGCAGATTTAAAAACAAACAGAAGGAAGTACTTCTTCACACAATGCACAGTCAACCTGTGGAACTCCTTGCCAGAGGAATGTTGTGAAGGCAAAGACTATAACAGGGTTCAAAAAAGAAGTAGGTAAGTTCATGGAGGATAGGTCCATCAATGGCTATTAGTGTCCATAGCCTCTTGTTTGGCAGAAGCCAGGAATGGGTGATAGGGGATGGATCACTTGATGATTATCTGTTCCGTTCATTCCCTCTGGGGCACCTGGCATTGGCCACTGTCGGAAGACAGGATACTGGGCTAGATGGACCTTTGGTCTGACCCAGTATGGCTGTTCTTATGTTTGCCAGGTAGCCCATTCCCAACTGGCACTCTGGGGTTTAGAGCCATCCTTCCTTGGAGGTGGGAAAGGTTCCATGCCCCTGCCAGGGACCCCCTTTTTCCTCACTCAGTACCTCTCACACATAAGACTCTAGTCTAGCCCTGTGAGGGCCACCAGCAGACAAAGCTCTATATTGAAACCTCCCAGCCCAGAGCATCTCCCTCCCCAGGAAGGTCAGGGAATTTATTCCCAAGAACAGCATCTGTCCAAGAGGCTATGTGGAAGGTTAGGCCTTGTCTACACAGGCCTCACAGCAGAGTGCTGCAACTGTGCTTCAGTGTGGCCAGGGGCAGCTCTAGGCACCAGCAAAGCAAGCACGTGCTTGGGGCAGCCCATTTGCAGGGGCGGTAGGGATCCAGCATGGGAGCTGAGAGCCAACAGGGGGCCCTGGGAGCTGTAGATCCTTGGTTAGCTCCCTGCCTATAGAGCCAGCCCTGGAGCAGGGAAAGAACTACATTTCCCAGCATTCCCTTGGCCACTACCAACAGGAAAGAGGGGGAGGGAGTGAGGAAGCTGAGACCTCATGCTGCAGCCTGCTGTGAATGGAGAGCTGCACTGGGAAGGGTAGAGATACCATATTTTAACATTCAAAAAATAGGACACTTCACAGGGAGGGAGGGTAGCCCCACTCTGCCACCATCCACTCCCTCCAACTGCCCCCCACAGAAACCCCAACCGATCCAACCCCGCTGCTCCCTGATCACCCCCTCCTGGGACCCCTGCCCCAACTGCCCCCCAGGACCCCACCCCCTATCTAAGCCCCCCTTCTCCCTGCCTGACTGCCCCCCCGAATCTCTGCCCCATCCAACCCCCCCTGCTCCCTGTCCCTTGACTGCCCCCCCGGAACCCCCTACCCCTTCTCCAACCCCCCAGCCCCCTTACCGTGCCACTCAGACGAGCGTGTCTGGCTGGAAAGTTCTGGTCCCTTCTCACAAATAGCACAGCAGTGCTCTCCAGGAACCAACCACCCCAAGCCTGCAGAACCCTGGCCTCAGAGCAAGCGCTCTGAACCAACACTCCGGCCTGCCTTTTAGGCAAGAGGTTACAGCCTGGGTAGTTAGTTTGTAAGCTTTTCTATGGCACTCGAAATTGCAGCACCAGAGTATGTAGAGCAGGGGTGGGCAAACTTTTTGGCCCGAGGGCCACGTTGCGGTTGCAAAACTGTATGGAGGGCGGGTAAGGAATGCTGTGCCTCCCCAAACAGCCTGGCCCCCACCCCGTATCCGCTCCCTGAATGCCTCCCCAGAGCCACCGACCCATCCAACCCCCCTGCTCCTTGTCCCCTCCCAGGACCCCCCGCCCCTAACCGCCCCCCTGGAACCCCACCCCGTCTGCCCTGACCCCTATCCACATCCCTGCCCCCTGACAGGCCCCCTGGGACCCCACGCCTATCCAACCCCCCGTTCCCCATCTCCTGATCCCTATCCACACCCCCGCCCCCCGACAGGCCCCCCAGGACTCCCACGCCTATCCAACCCCCTGGCCCCAGCCCCCTTACCATGCCATTCAGAGCAGCATGTCTGGCAGTCGCGCCACCCAGCCGGAGCTAGACAAGCTGCCGCTCTGCTCCGCAGGAGCGCGACGCTCTGCCGCCCAGAGTGCTGCCCGCACAGCGGTGTGGCTGCGGGGGAGGGGCCGGGGACTAGCCTCTCTGGCCGGGAGCTCAAGGGCCCGCGGGCCGTAGTTTGTCCACCTCTGATGTAGAGGGTGCCTATAAAGTGGTTTGGCTGGGAGATTTTCTATTGTTGCTCAGTGGCATAATCCCCCTGTCCTGTCTATAAACCTCTGGTGTAACAGTATGGGACATCCCATCCATAGATAAACTCACTGCCCTAGAACTAAACAGACAAGCCATATTACCTTCCTTCCTGGGCAATACTGAGTCCCACATACATGTTTATTGTCCTTTGATCCCTACTGAGGGCCTGGCTTGGTCCATTGTGGTTTCTGTGACTGGTCTTCTTTGGATTCCAGTCTTTATACTTTCAACCGGCTCTGGGATAATTCCATCATTGAATACTTCCCTTTGTGAGCTTCCTCCAAACGATGTCATTTACAAAAGCTCTTTCGCGCCTAGAGATCTCAGAATACCCCTGACAACTGCGACAGGCCAGTGGTTGCAGAATCCTACCAGCATCCCCCCGTGCTTAGTCAGAGCTAGGGCTTCTCTGTGCTAGGCACAGGCCAGTGTTACACCCTGTTGGGGGGGACAGCCCACTGCGATCTGGGCTGTGCCCCCTCCCCAGTCAAAATCAAGCAATGAAGATCCCCTTACGCCCCCGGCAGATGCCCTGATGCAGCACTCCGAGCCCTCTGGGCACAGGCACCAAGGACCAAATCCCGCTCTTCAGTTTGGCAGTGCAGATCACTGACCACTAAGCCAGCCAGGAAGCTTATTCTTTTAACTGGGTAGCTCTACCAGGCACACGCGTAAGACTGTGCAGCACCCCAGTGTAGAAAGGCCTTCGGCTAACGCTCCTGGAGGCTGTAAAAGGTGTAACATTTCTGCCTCGTAGCCCTGATGCAAACATACTGCCCCTCCACCCCCAGCCCCACACAGCTGACCAAATCAGAGCTTGCATTTCTCTAGCCCCTTCAGAGGATCACCTGCTTGCAGCACACTAATGAAGTCATCTCTGGGTAGAGGGTAGCAGCCAGCCCACACCACAGCAGGGCGTTTCAGACAGGAAACCCTCCCCGAGAAGTGCTCTGGGATCTTTAATACCCCTACAAATCAGACAGGACCTTTATTATTAAGGTCTCCTCTGCAAGGCCCACGCTCTAAGCTACATGGATATATATTTCTCTACCCAAAAGTGTGAAGGGCAATGACCCTGCCAGGATCTGAAGTGTGACGTTGTGCAGTCTATATGGTTTTATAAAAACATGATAATAAGTGAATATAATGTAACTGGGATAGTTTTATAAAAATTTGATAAGTGACTATAATGCAAATGGGATATGCTTTGTGCAAAAGGTCTCTTATAAGGTATCATTACAAAGCTCATAATCTACTGAGTGTGATCATCCTATGTGTAGAAATGTACCACTCTTGTATCTAAAACTAGAAATATAAAACATAATTCTGAGGGCCTATTGTAATTATGTAAAGTGTGGGCCATTAATGATGGTTTGGAATCTTGATGACTCCCATTAACAAGGACCATTGTCTGCAGATGACTGTGTTTACCTGTAAGTCTTCCTGTATATGTGTGTGCTGGCAAGTGAGTAATGAAGTCTTGCAGTGACATGTGATCATGTCACCTGAACTGGAATCCATCTTTAACCTGGTGCTTTTCCAGTGAGGGGGGGTGGAAACCCAGAGAGACAAAGGGTTCCCGCCTTATGCAAAAGATATATAAAGGGGTGGAACAGAAGAGAGAGGGAGAGGAGCCATCATGGAGAAGCCCCTAGCTAACACCTAAGCTGGAACAAGAGCTGTACCAGGAGAAAGAATTGTGCCCAGGCCTGGAAGGTGTCCAGTCTGAGAAAAACTTACTGAAGCATCTCTGAGGGTGAGATTATCTGTATTTAGTTTGATTAGGCATAGATTTGCGCATTTTATTTTATTTTGCTTGTGACTTACTTTGTTCTGTCTGTTACTACTTTGAACCACTTAAATCCTACTGTCTGTATTTAATAAAATCACTTTTTATTTAGTAATTTACTCAGAGTATGTATTAATACCTGGGGGAGCAAACAACTGTGCATATCTCTCTATCTGTGTTATAGAGGGCGAACAATTTATGAGTTTGCCCTGCATAAGCTTTATGCAGGGTAAAACGGATTTATCTGGGTTTAGACCCCATTGGGAGTTGGGCATCTGAGTGCTAAAGACAAGCACACTCCTGTGAGCTGTTTTTGGGTAAACTTGCAGTTTTGGGACAAGTGATTCAGACCCTTGGTCTGTGTTGGAGTCAGACAGGAGTGTCTGACTCAGCAAGACAGGGTGCTGGAGTCCTGAGCTGGCAGGGAAAACAGAAGCAGGGGTAGTCTTGGCACATCGGGTGGCAGCTCCCAAGGGGGTTTCTGTGATCCAACCCGTCACAATTAAGGTCTCCTCTGCAAGGCCCACGCTGTAAGCTACATGGATATATATTTCTCTACCCAAAAGTGTGAAGGGCAATGACCCTGCCAGGATCTGAAGCTGTGGTTCCAGGGACTTGAACTTTAAACCTCTCTCTTGGACCACAAAGCAATCCCCTTTGGCTAAACATTACCGGGGTGCCAGCAGCATACCTGGCTCTACAGGACAGAGGATGGCATGAGCCCTGCCCAAGGGAGTTTAGAATCTGAAAGGCACTTATCACATGAGTCACAGACACTGAACACAGGAGGCTGACGCTCACGAGCGTGCTCAGTGCCTGCATCCCGGGGGACAAGCATACGGGGACAAACTGCTGCTCTAGTGGGCTCACCCTGCATGGGGACACCCTGCTCTCCACTGGCTTCCCTGGCCTCGCTTCACAAGGGAGGAAAGCGGAGCACAGGATAGGTCTGGAGTAGGGAGTTCAACAGCCAAACCTTGCAGTGGAAGAGGCAGCAGGGTTTGTTTAACTGAAAATCCACAGGAAGCGCAGAGTCTGGATTAATGGTAGAAAGGCACAAAGACTGCCAAGAGGTAGTTCCGTGACACCAGGCAGCTTGCTGGGATGAGAGCCAGTTGCCCCAGGCGGTGCTTGGCTACACAAGGGACTTGAGCCTGCACTGACAATGGTTGCCAGCAATGAACTGCCTCGCCCCCAGCCCATGTGGAGTTGAAGGCCATTCAGGGTGGGGTTTTCAAAAGTGCTCAGCACTGGTCTACCCTGAAGCGAATGGGAGCGGAATGCTTTTGAAAAACCCACCCCTAGCTGCTAGTGCAAACGAGACAAACCCATTCTCGGCACTGGCAGAGAAGAGCACTACCAGCATCCCAAGTCTTCAATCAGGCTCTCTGGAACAGCGCTGAGAATGCCTTCAACTGGTAGATGGTTTGCAGCACCTCGCGGCAGGGGCTGATGGTGGCTGTCAGGGATGGGTCATTGCCCTGCTGTAGATATGGTCTAAGCTAAGGGCTGGTCTACCCTAGAAAATTAGGTCAGTTTCGTGACATCAGTCAGAGGTGTGAAAATGCCACACACCTGAATGGCATAGTTAAACTGAACTAAGGCCCTCGCAGACAGAATTCTTCCAGCAACCTAGCCACTGCCACTCCACGCTGATAGGAGAACCCCTCCCATCAGCCTAGGTAGGGTCCACACTGAAGTGCTGCAGTGTTTTAAGTGTAGACATACCCTAAGACAGAGGTCCCTAAACTGTGGGGCACGCCCGCCTAGGGGGCAGGGAGGGAACATTCGGGGGGGGGGGCACAGCGAGCGCCACCCAGCCCTGCTCTCCTCCTGTCCCACCCCAAGCTGCAACTCCCGGCCCCCAGCCTGAGACCCATTACCATTACTTCTGCCCATGCCTCACCCACTCCTGGTTCCTGACCAAGGCTCGGGGGGAGGGGGGGAGAGCGTACAGAGGCAAGTGGGGGCATGACGTGAAAAGTTTGGGGACCACTGCCCTAAGAGAAAGCAGCTCTATCCAGCTCACAAGGGGAGGGATATTCTGTGGTGAGGTATTCCCACTTTCCTACTGCGCCTTCCCTGCCCCCCATCCATCATGGCTTCAGAGACAGGCTTACTGGCTAAAAGTACTGTTCTGCTGATTAAAAAGGAGCTAGGAATAGGTCTAGCCATCGACATTAGATAGTAACAAATGCATGTATAGATTTACTAATGGGCTGCTTTGTCTGTGTTGCTGTGGCTGTATTGGATATAGGTTCTGAAGCAGGTTTGGCAGGCTCCTCGTCTGTCATTACTCACAAGCAGGATAGATTAAAAGCCATGATTCTTTAAAAAAATAAATAAATTTGTATTTAAATCAGATTTAAGTTCAATTAAATACCTTTTTTTAAATAAACTATTTACAATTAAACTTAAAATTATGATGACTTATGTTAAGCCCTAAATTTAATATCTATTAACATAATTTAAATTCAATTCAATTAAATATTCAAGCAGTAAATGTTTGCTGCTGAAGATTTAAGTAACATCAAGCCACTGAACTGGTTAAGCACCTAGAACTAGAGTTTGTTGAAGGGCTAAACCAGCTTTTGACAGCAGTAGCCTCTTCTGCAGATGCAGAGAGAACATTTTCTTCATCTCAGTCAGTATATTCAATTAGTTCAGTTCAATGACTAGGTCATTCAAAGTTAAGAAACAAGTTGGAAGTTGAAAAAGCAGAAAAGCTTTTCTTCCTCTTCTAATCTGTGACTAAAAACTAGGTGAGAGAGGATGAGATCTACAAGTTCTAAAATCTTGAAGGACATGACGACCAGAAACAATCGGTTCAATGCACTAACTACAAATTATACTTGCTTAGTTTTTAACTGAAAAACATATTTTGATCTCTCATGTATCTGACATATTTAAGGTAGTTTTATTTAACAATTTTAAAATGCTGGTTTTGTGCATTAATTTAATTCCAATTTCCAACCAAATGCAACATGACACATCATGGCTAAAAAATTTGTCATCCTCATCTAATATATAAGAAGTGCATCATTCAGCATTTTCTAACATAACAAAGTAAAGATTAAGAATCTGAAAAAAAATATGTTCAGCTACATAATTGCTTAAATATATTTATATAGATACAGAATATCGTCCTGGCTATCGGAGAGTACCAAATCACACCAGCTAATGAGAAACAACCTCTCTTTAGGAAAATAAAGTCCAAAAGTAAAATAAGATTAAAATAGATGATTTAATTCAAGGTTTCCTGCTTGTTGATTTAAATCAATCCACCCTGCTCATAACTATTTCGAAGCTAGTGCAAAGAACAAACACAAAAACCTGCCAGTGCATTGTTCTGGGGAGAGATCTGAACATTATGGGTGTTTCCTACATTTGACAGGACATGTGGTCCAGTGGTTACAGCACAGGGAGTCGGGCGATGTGAGTTCTGTTCTCAGCTCTGACAGTGACTGTGTGATCTCAGAGTAGTCATTTCCCTGCAGTGTCCAACCTCCCATGGTGGCTACAAGCTTCAGTCACCTGTCTGAAAAGCATGCCAAGATCCTTCTGTGAGTGGGGCCAAAGCAATTATTTATCCCAGGCCCTGAAGCCTGCCAAGCACCTCACAACACTTGAAGAGCCAGACCCTGCCCCAACAAGCGTACAGTCTACATGCCACTCAATAAGCCTTGGTCACATCTCCTTGGGTCAGTCCTTTTGTGTCCGCCTCCCCACTTCCTGTAGGTCAGAAGGCGGAAGTGAGAAGTGGGCTTGAGGAGAGGTTTAAGGATGGTGAGGGAGGAGACCTGGTGCACAGGGTTTGGGAGGGTGTTCCAGGCCTGGGGACAGCACAGAAGGAGATGCAGAGACACCTGTGATAGAGGGTGTCAAGGCAGTGGTCATTAAGAGCGAATGGGTGAACAGGTGCGACAGGGCACCAGGTCCAAGATGCAGCCAAAGGCTGTGATGCAGGGTCTCTGAGGCAGAGACAAGACGCCTGCACCTGAAGTGCCTGACTCAAGGGGGGAGGTTGACATGGCTGAAGCGATGGGCAAGATCAATGAGTTTGGACTGGAAGTGGGGGAGATAGAGTAAATCTGAGAGGAGGTGGCTGCAGCATCATGGCAGTGATGATTGGGGGCCACAGGAAGGATGAGGGGCTAGAGGGAAGGGGAGGATATTGAGGGGCAACTGTAATTCTGCACCTGCTCAGCCTGTAGTTGAAGCACTCCTTGGTGCTGTCCAGGTGGCTGGTGTACAGCTTCACAAGCCATGGGGGAAGGGGTAAGCTGGGTCTCCCAGGATCACGACTAGCATTTCAACATTCCCAATGGTAATCCGCTGGTCGGGAAAGAAAGTCCCTGCTAGCAGCTTTCTGAACAGTCCTGTGTTTTTAAAGATGAGCGCATCATGCACCGTCCCTGACCAGCCCACGCTGATGTCAGTAAAGCGTCTCCAGTGATCTACCAGTGCTTGCTCTGTGGCAAGATGGTTTGGTGCTAAAGTAGGGATATGCGTGCCATCTATGACCCCACTGCAGTTCAGGAACCCCATCGCTGAAAAGCCATCCACTATGTCCTGCACATTGCCCAGAGTCAGTCCTGCGTAGCAGGAGGCAATTAATGGCCCTGCACACTTGCATCACAACAGTCCCAGAGGTGGATTTCCCAACTCCAAGTTGATGCTGACTGACTGGTACCAATCTGGCACTGCAAGTTTCCACCGTGCAATTGCCACTCACTTCTCCACTGTCAGTGTGGCTCTCGGGGCTGGGGCGAGCTCAGCACATAGATCCAGGAATGTGGCCTTGCGCATCCGAAAGTTCTACCACTACTCGTCATCCCAAGCCTGCATTACAATGCGATCCCACCAGTTAGTGCTTGTTTCTCGGGCCCAGAACCGGTGCTCCACAGTCTGCAGCTGCTCTGTGAAGGCCACCAACAACTTTGAATTGTTTCTTTCTATGTCCCACAATCTAACCTCCAAGGAATCACCATGTTGCCTGCAGCTCCTCTTCCAGTTCTGCAACTACTGCAGGATCAGGCCCTCTGGGCTCACAACGCTCATCACAATGGTGCAGAGCTGTGCAGGATCCAGGCTTCTGTCACAGATGGCAGACAGCAAGGAGGGACACGCAGGTTTGCAGAGATTTTGAAAAGAGGCATGAAATATGATGGGATGCAAATGAAATTATGGGATACAGAACAGTGCATTATGGGATATTGAACCCATGCTCCCAGTCACCCCTGCATGACTCATTTTGGCTCCACGAGGCACTGCAAAAACTTCCCAAAACACCCTGCACTGGATGGGGGTGAGTTGCACAGCGGAACAGCTCTGCTCTCAGCATCGATACAAGTTTCCTGGTGAGGACGTGCACCGCTGACACAAGAAGCATAGTATGGACACACAAGCGATGCAATAACTGCGGCAGCTGTATGTCAATGTAATTTAGGTTGACAATTTGGTAGTGTAGACATGGCTTAAGTTTCCCAGACCTAAGGAAGAGCTCTGCATAGCTCAAAAACTTGTCTCTCTCACCAACAGAAGTTGGTCCAATAAAAGATCTTCTCTCTCCCACCTTGTGTCTCTATATCCTGGGACCCACGTGGCTACAACAACCACAGTGGGCAGGAGCCAATGGGGCGTTGGATGACAGTGACATGAAGAGGGAGGGGAATTTAGAAGGGGAGAGGTGAGATGCAAGAACCTAATGCTGCCAACACACTACCTCTGCTGACCACCTGTAAGCACAGGGTGGGAGGAGGGACTTCCCTGAGAGCGAGGCTATGGAGGGGGAGAGCCAGGCTTCCAGCAGGGGGAGGAGCAGGAGAGGAAGTCTGAACTATGGTGAGCTTGCCAGAGATAAAGCAGGTACTGCAGGGGGAGTAGGGCAAGAGAAGGAAGGGGGGAAAGGTTGCAAGGTATAGGGTGTGGCCAGATCAGGGTGGGGGAGATGTGCAGAGGCAGGGGTATAATGCAGTGATGGGATGTCTGTTTTGCCAGGAAGGAGCAGCTTCAATATTCCCATATAGAAAGGGGAAATAAAATTGGCTACCTGACAGCCTGTACTGGCCTCTGTGCCAGCAGCATCCGCAGTTGCCTTTCTGGGAGCTTAATAAGATGGGGTGCTCTTCTTGTAGACTAGAGTATCCCATGGTTCCTGCCTTTCACTCTCCTTCCTTGGATAGGCAGACCAGGACTCACCAGGTGTCCAGCTTGGGCTGCTATCTGAATGATACCAAGTCTCGCAAGATCTCCTATCAGCCATCAAGTGACCCCGCTCAAAGTGGCTGCAAGACACACTCCGCTGAAGCACAAGGAAAGAGCCCCAGGCCTCAGCTCGGCTGGAGAGGCAGTGACCCATGCAAGGCCGTGACACAAATAAAACAGGGAGGTTAAAAGCAACAGAGGGTCCTGTGGCACCTTTAAGACTAACAGATGTATTGGAGCATAAGCTTTCGTGGGTGAATGCCCACTTTGTCAGACGCATGTAAGGGAGGTTAAAGGAAGCCGTGTAGCAGCCTGCAATGCAAAATCCACGGTGCAGTCACTACCACTCCAGGCCTGGAAAGCTTTACTCCCTGCCTTTCCAGCAGTCAGAGCAACTGGCCTCAAGCGTCTCTCCCTCTGGCCAAAAACTCACCCAGCCCTGGCATGCACTCACTTCCCTCGGGGATCGGAGACCAGCAGCCTCCCTGTTCACAGCCCTTGAACTCCCCAGCTTCGCCCAGCCTACGCAGCATTGGACCCGCTTTGCAGCTGCGCCGGCACTAGCAGCATTTCCAGCACTGTGGTTTCATGGTAGCACTGAAGACATCAGAGCCTCATCTACACTAGTGCAGATGCCACTGCTAGCACCAGGGCTGGAAGACAGGGTAGCATAGATATGTACCTCATGACACGCTGGGGCTGTCCTACCTGGCTACAGGCCTAAGTGGGGTCTGTGAGCCTCTTGCATCGCCACAGACCTTCCTCCATCTGGGCCCCTCGACCCAGGACAACAGGATGCATCACGCCCAGGCTTATGTCCACTTCGCACTCGGAGCTTGTTACATGTGCACATCCCACTCTGGAAGCTCAGCCCGGTCCGGGTCTCTCCCAGGAGCTGTGTTAGAACGCAGACGCCACCTGTGCTGGCGCACCGAGATTCCACCCTCCTCCTTGCCTCCAGATGAAGGCAGGGTACAAACCTAGCACGCCCTTGGACACTGGCTGGAGTCCAGCTAGACACCCCCATTGCTACCTGCTTTGGGGGTGGGGTAAGGACCACTCTTCCTCTGGCCAGGAAAAACCCTCACGATTCAGGAGCTGCAGGCCAGCTACTTCACCTGCCCTCTCCTACCCACCGCATCACAGACCACTAACACGCACCATTCCGCAGGCTCGATCCTACGGCCTGTACTGCTGAAGCTCAGGAGGGATCAGGATGCAGAACGTTCAATCCAGGCGCACAAGATGCCTTTTGGAAAGCAGCATTGCTCAGCCACAGGTTTCCCCACCCCCTCCTGAATAAGCTGCTCAGCCATTCCTAGCAGGAAGATGAAAACCCTAGAGGGGGACTTGACAGCGGAGCTCAGAGGCTGCAGACACATCTTGTTTTAATTGCATCAGCAATCACTAAGCAATTAATGGAAGAGAGAGGGAGGAGGGACAGGGCACCAGGGCAGAGAGAAAGGGACACAAGCAAGGCAGGGGAAACAATTTACTCTCTCCCCAAGGACAGCAGCATTATTTACAGCAGCAGCAGCTGCTGCTGGACAGAGCAACACCCGCTGCACCTGAACTCCCAGAGCATTTCCAGCGCAGCATCAAGAGCACCAGGAGTGGCTCCTCCTCCTGCTTAGAGCAGTCAACCCCCGACCCCGCCTCCCACAGAAACGTGTCAAGTGGGATTCTCAGAAGCACTTGAGGCAAGTGGGGCACGACCCCCAGCAGCGAGGCACAGCAGGTCTGCTCAGACTCACACACACACACACACAATTAGCAATGCCCAGGGACAGCCTGCAGAGAGACTGAGGTGGATGCTGGGAACAAAGTCTCCGGCTGCTGTGCAGCCAAGAACAAGCCTGGCCTGCCTCATTCTCAAACAATCACAGGCCAAGCACAGCAGCTACCTTCACCCCCTGGGCTCCCGAAGGTCTTCAGTACAACAATTCCACCCCCAGTGCTGGGATTTCAGGCATTCACCCCAGGCTCAAGTGCACCACCTCCCCTTCAGCTGTACAGGCTCTAGCACGCCATGCAGCTGGGACCTCTCCAAACCCCAGCCTCTCAATGGTTCTAGAGAAGGGGGGACCTGGATGACTAACTTCTGTCCAGGGGGGTTGGCCCAGAGGCCCCCTGCTCTGTCTCTCAGTGGAGCTGCAGGCACTCAACAAGGCATGCACTTGAGGCCCCCAGGTTTGAAGGCTCTGGCCCGTGTCTAGAATTCCCTTGGAGGAAAGGTGCTGCAATCCTCGTGATTAAAGCCCAACACGTTACTCTGTACAAGAGCTAACAGATCTCTGTGAGGGGGCTGCAATTCCCACGGCTGAGCTCACACCACAAGGAGCTGCATGGCCAGAGTTCACTCTTGAAGCTGTCGTGAGAGGAGAAGATGGTACCAGTTTCTGATTGAACACGGCCTCTGTGGGGGCCAAACTATCCAATAGGTTCCTGGCATCGCTAACAATGAGGAGCGAATGCTCAAAGAAACGCCTTCGCACAGCAGCAATGACAGCTGGAGAGAAAACCTTAAAAGAAGGGAAATCACACGGTAACTGCGTGTCAGATTCGCAGCAGGAAGAGCCAGGCGGAAGGAAGTCAGACACAGATGAGGGAAGCATTTGTGGTAATTGTCCACCAGCTGGCTTGCTGTGTCCTCAGCTAACCCTCCCCCTCATGGCTAAGTGACTCCTCACTCCAGCATTTTACACAGCTTCCCTCCCAAGCAAAGCCAACTCTCTCTGCAGTGGTGTTCCCATGCCCCAGCCTAGTGCAGGCAGGCAGCCTCACTTCCTGACCTCGGGGGACTCTGGTACAAAAGCACTGACAGTCCTTGCTCTGACCTCTGTTGGTAAGAGAGAAACTTTGGAGCTACACAGAGAAGAGCTCCATGGTCCAATAAAAGGCAGAACCTCACCCACCTTCTCTCACTAATGCCCTGGGACTGGCATGGCTACACTTGCTCTGTTTAGGTTGTGTGGGTGCCTGGGAAGCTCAGGGCCTGACTGCGCTCCCTCCCCACAAACCCCACTGCAGTTCAATCAGCAGCATAAACTGGCTTTCAACTCATTCACAGGCCTATCAAGATGAAGGGAAGACAAAGCTGCTACATCCCCATTTAATTTAGGCATTACAAGCACGTATGCTCCTATATTCGCACTGGGAGATGGCACATGCAATATTTATACCACTCCACCTGCTCAGCCTGGCTCACTGATTATTTCCATGCTGCCCTCAGTGGCATGCACAGAAAGGTAAGGAAGGTACTCACGTGTTACACTGGGCTCTCCTTAATTCCTTCAGGCCTAGCAGTTCACAGCAACGGTGCACAAAGTACTGGATGGTACGTGGAGCCTCCTGGGGCCCGCTAAACATTGGGCCCAAGCCCATTCCTGGTGGAGTCAATGGCGAAGCTTGCACTGACCTCAGAGGAAGTAGGCTCAGGACCACTGAAAGCTGCTGGGCACTAGGCCCATGGCCAGTTTCTGAGAAGTGCCCCAATCTGTCTGGATCAGGAAGTGGCCTGTTAAAAGTCTGAGCTCAGCTATGCTGCAGGTGAGGGTTGTTTTCCTAGAAGCCTGCAGGGACAGCCTGACTGGCAACCATAAAGAAGCTGCCAGGTCATTTTACTCCCTTGATTTCCCTTGGTTTTAGTAGTGGGAAAACACTCACAGCTTGTAGTGTTCACAACAATCCCACCTCCAGCCTTCCAGATCCGTCCCAGCTGGGTCACTGCCTGCCACTGCAGAATGACAGCTCAGAACCAACCCAGGGCTGGGGCGTTAGTTCAGGGAGCTCAGGATTTCCCAAAGCTAAGCACTAGGGAAGAGCTACCACCTTCAACCTAGCTACAGTGAAACCGTCACCAAACATCCTCAGCAGCCCCCTCCCCTCTCATCTACAGAGCATCATATGGTTTGTTTAACCAATCACAATTCATCTCTACTAAGCTATTGATTCTGGTTGGGTCACTGGCCCTGCTGAGCTCTGGGGGAGTTGCCCAATTCTTCTCGGTGGTGCCATCAAGCAAGACACTTGTACTCTCCCAGGGAGACAAGGGCAGCCAGGCCAGGGGGCTGAGCGTTTATTACAATCCTCACTTTCTAACATTCTAGAAACCCATTGAGAATCTGCCCCTCCTTCCAACCAGTCAAGAGTCTCCAAGTTCCTGTCCAATGCAGAAAGTTGGGGGACCCCAGGCAGCCTTCAGATAAGCGGGGATTTATCCAGGACATTTCCGTCAGGCTACAAACAATCCTGACATGAGCGTGTAGGCCCTGGCTACGCTGCAGCAACCTCCCTCCTCTGCCTCATGGAGATCCATGCTCACATACCACCTGCTTTTTCAGGATCCCACTCTCCCCCTTTGCTGTATCAAATCCTAGGGTATGAACCTTCATCTCCTCACATCCACCTCAGTCCACTGCTCCTCGTGTCTACAAAGCTGCTCCAGAAGCTCTCTCCTCTCTTCACCCCACTGCCCCCTCAAAGACAGACCAGGCTTCAGAAGGACCTTGATGGCCCCTCAGTTCTTACCCTCCTGCTCAGTCTCTCTTGGGGGTGGATTTCACTTCAATGAGGTGGGCTCCTTCCATGAAGCTGGGTATTTTACTGCTCCATACAGGGCCCTGAGTGCCTTGGCAGGCCTCCTACGAACTGTGGCTTAACACCCTCTGGGAAGCAGCAGATTTTACGGCTGGAGCAGAGACTAGATGTCAGGGCTGTCATGACGCGCCTTGGTAAATAACTCCAGCTTCCTGTGGCTCAGCATCCCCATGTCCAGTAGGGACAATAATGCTCCAGCACCTTTGCAAAGGGCGCTGAAATCCTTGGATGAGAGGCCCCAGGAGATCACAGCATTATTATTACACTAAGAGCAGCAGGGTGATGATTTATGAGGAAGACATGCCAGCCCAGGTCACCTATTGATAGGTGGGCTGTAAGCCAGGCTGATTATCTGTCACACGCCGCGAGATGCAGTGCCAACAGCAAAGCCGCACCAACGAGCCAAGATCAGCCAGCTCTTTTGCGGAAGAGCAGTGATGCACAAGGTTAGCTTTATTCAGCCTTTGCCTGCCTGTGGCAGGTGAGCAAGCCTGGCAGCCTGCATTAACAAAGTCACCCAGAGAGGCTACTCCACATTCGCTCTCTTGGCAAGGAGAGAGGATGTCTAACGGGAACTCGAGAGCCGCTCCTCGGCCCCACCTGGCCTCCATGCAGGCAGAGAGCGCTTACAGAGCCCAGAGCAGTCACCTCATCCCCGAGCAAGGCCTGGCTCACCACTAACAGCAGCACTGCCCTCGCAGCATAAGCAGGCTGCTCTAGGGACTGCTTCATTGGATGCCAGCCGACCCTGCCCTCAGCTGAACTTCTGGCACCAGGAGAGCTGTCTCATGGGCATTGCTGCCACACAGCCAGGCAGGGAACCAAGCAGCGGCATACCTGGTGTGACAAGCAGACACTCAGCGCTAAGGGGCAAAATAAAAATCGACCTTCCAGCTACTAACAGAGTCAGCAGGGCAGTATTTACACTTCTGCAGCACTTTTAGTCAACAAATCGGTAGTATGCAAAAAAAAAAAAAAAAATGGTCAGCTGCTTTCCCAAACCTCCCCCTCCCTCTTCACATGCCCTCTCTCTAGCTCTCACGAACAGCTGGAGGGTGGGGAGGGAGGGACTGAGGCTCAGAGCATTTCCTTTCAAATCTTGTTTGAACTGTTGGACAAGATTGACAACTGCCAAGGAAAGATGACAAACTACCCACCCATCTCAGCCAGTGGCTACTGAACAAAGCTATCTTGGTTTAGAGAGCACTGGCTCACAGAGTTATTGGGCTCCACTAATGGCGCTGGTAACATCTAAAAGGTGGGGGAGGCATCCATGAAGGCCACTCCAGGAGCTTCCTAGCCAGCGTACGCTGCCAGTAGCTTGTTCACTTGTGAAGTGCGCTGTACATCTGGCTACTCTCACAACTGGATGTAGGAAGCAGTCATCTAGGTGATGCCTCTGCTGAGTGGATCATCTGTAATAGAGAACTACTCCCCCACTACTTTACCTTCACAGATCGCAGAGACTTCCCTGTGCAGCTTAGCAGAAGTGCTTCCAAGCCACAGCAGACCTTGCTTGAGCATCCTGGCTGTAGCAGGCTCATCTTACCCAATTCCCCACCTCCTGGTGGAGGAGGAAGGGGCAGTTCCTAATGCATGTGGCAGTATTCTCCCTGCGAGGTGTCCATAGGGAGGTTACACTCAGTTTGGTCCATGTCCCTAGCTGGCTCTCCATCCGGAGAAGCTGGCCTCTGGTCATTACCCACTTCCGCTTTTGTAGAGCTCCACCCTTTAGCAGTTGTGTCTGCGGCCCACCAGGTAACCCACATATGTGCACTAGGGCAGCAGGGGAGGAGAGCAGGTACCTGCTTCCCCAGGTCCTGGATGCACAGCTTAATTTACTGAGATAAGAGATCTACCCTAACCTTTTCACTTCATTTTGTTTCACTGATATATCTCCAGAAACAAATGCTCTAAACCAGTGGTTCTCAACCAGGAGTACACATACTCCTGGGGGTAACTAGAGGTCTTCCAGGGGGTACATCGACTCATATAGATATTTACCTAGCTTTACAAGAGGCTACATAAAAAAGTACTAGCAAAGTCAGTACAAACTAAAATTTCATGCAGACAACGACATGTTTATACTGAAATGTAAGTACAATATTTATATTCCAATTGATTTATTTTATAATTACAGTATATGGTAAAAATGAGCAAGTAAGCAATATTTCAGAAGCAGTGTGCTGTGGCACTTTTGTATTTTTATGTCTGATTTTGTAAGCAAGTAGTTTTTAAGTGAGGTAAAACTTGGGAGTACGCAAGACAAATTAGACTCCTTGCAAGGGGTACAGTAGTTTAGAAAGGTTGAAAGACACTGCTCTAAACAAGGTTTCAGAGTAGCAGTGAAGTTGATGGATTTCCACAACCTTGCTCTAAACAAGGTGCCATTTTATATTCTTTGGGATAGATCTCTGCTTTTTTCCTAGATGGGGGGCACATGGAAAATTTAGGAGACTGTTCACAGTGCTTAACTGACAGCACTGGAAACTAAATATAAATAACAAATCACAGCACTTCTAAGCATTTCATCCACAGATCTCAGAGCAGTCTACAAAGGACGCTAAATTGTACCAATGTGGAGACCAAGACATAAAGGCCTTACATTTTCAGTAGCATTTAGTGATTTCTGGTGCCTCAATTTTTGGTTGCCCAACAAGAGCTGCCTTAGAGGAGTAGGATCTTCAGAGAGCGGATGGTTGGCCCTTTCAGAAAAATCAGACACCTGAACAATGATGCACCAAAACTCACCAGTAGCTTTTGAAAGTTCCAGCCAAAGCAATGAAATGACTCGTCCAAGATCATACACCAAGTCAAAAGCAGAATCAGAAATAGGACCTAGGTCTCCTCACTCCTGAATCCTATTCACTGGGCCATGCTGCCTTGCTGGGCAGCAGCGATGCAAGCTTACCCCTGCAATCTCTGCAATAGGGAGCTCTGAGACTTCCAGAAAGGATGGGACTTCAGCCCCATTTAACCGTTGTAAGGAATCTCTTTCCCTGCTACTTGGAAGAGCAAGGCGCTCAGGTAACTTATCCTTAGGCAATAAGGAGCCTGCATCTCTCTGCACGGGGCACATCACCCTGGGTCATGCTGCAACGGACCAACCCTTTGCATTCAGCTCTGCCAGGATGGCCTGGTGCAAGGCTCAAGTGCTGGCAGGAAGGGGGACCAAGAGCTGAACAAAACATGGGGCTTGTGAGCCAAGCTCCCTCCCAGCACAGGGCTTGCGTGCCAGAAGTTTAAGAAAGGGTTTGTTTGCTGACAGCTTAAAGGATTTAAGGGAAGGATTAGCTGTGGCTTTGCTGATGAGAGAACTGTGGGCAAACCCTGATAGTGACCTGTGCACTTGGGGAGAAGCTGTGGGGGCGGATGGGAGAGAACCAAAGACAACAAGAACCTAAGTGCACTGCCTGCTATGCACATGGAAAGCACATGGCCAGTAACTCAATCAGGGGTGCAACTCTCTGAGGTGCTAACAGCCTTTATCTACTGGCCAGCGAGTGCCACAGCAGCCTGCTGGGCAGAGTCCCCGCCCTGCTGGGCAGTGCTGGGATATGACATAGCAGGTTGTAGAGTGCCACAGGTGTGTCAGGGCACTGGACAGGCAAGAGAAAAAAAGTCCTTGCCCTGGAGAGCTTACAACTGAACTTGTAAACACCAACAAAACTAGCAACAGAGCAGAGTGCAGGCAGGGTGGTTGGGCTGGGGGGGAACCTGGTTTGCAGGGGTGGATGGTTTTACGTTTATTTCTTGTTAGTTACATTTTATAGTTCTCCTTCTGGAAGTTTCCTCTGATCAAGGAAAGCATCACATTTGTCCCCCATTGTCCAGGGCCAGGCTATCAAGAACTAGGTTGCACAAAGTGTTGGTAAACGCACCAGGACCCAGGTCACAACATTTGCAGCAATGTCAGCTGACCCACGGACACGGGCTCCAGCCTCCAGTTCACATCCTGAAGCAGATCTCCTGCCAGCGAGGATGTTCCCCACTCAGTCCCACGGAGAGGAGCATGCAATTGCCCTGTTGCATTTTGGGGGCTCACCTTCCTCAGAAGCACGAGATACTGGTTACTGCCAGAAGCAAGGGACTGGGCTGGGTGATCCATCTGACCCCAGCACATGGGGGGCCAGGGCCAACATAAAACTAGGTGGACCAATAATCTAATCAGGCATGGCAGAGTCTATGGACCAGGAGGGGATGCCTCCTCCAGAGTCAGTGGCTGATCCATCTGCTGGTAGCAGAGTCCTCAGCACCTCCAGGTGTTGGGGCAGACCAGCATAGCCCCTCAGAAGATGGCACAGCCACACCGCTTGTTTTGGAGAGCATGGGGACCCTGCCGGGTATGAAGCTCTGAGTTTTATCTGCCGCTGTAATAACTATCAGTGCTGATACAGATTAACAGCTTACTAGGGATTACTGAAGACAAATCCACTGGCAGCAGGAGCCGGGGGCAGCCCAGGAAAGGGGTGCATGTTGGAGTCTTTCTATTGCACCGCAGGGGTCCCAAGAGAGAACAGCTGGGAAAGGCAGCTCTCCACACCAAACTGCACCCTTGAAAGCCACAGCTCCCCACGCCTGTTCCCATTACAACGAGTTTGGGCTTCCCAGTAGTAAAATGAAATGGATCAACTGGCAGAGGCCCCCATGGAATTCCCCGGGTCACGGCCCAGAAACACCAGGAGCAGCATTCCTACCCCATTCATGGTCCCGGGCATGCAGAGAGGGTGCTCTGGGACCCCAGACAGGGAGAGGGCTCACCAAACCCTTCCACTGACACTGGAAGAAAGTCTTCCAGCTCCCAGGAGGGCAAATGCCCAGGGGGCTGTTACAAGAGATTCCCTAGTGCCTGGGGCAGTGTGTGTGGGGGGGGGGGGGGGGGGGGAATGGAACTCCTGTACACTGTACACTGCTGATATGCAAGGGTGGGTCACATATGAGGCTGGGCAAGCTCCCTCCGCCTTCCCTCTTCTGGGCCCAACCCCTCCGTCCAGGCCTGTGCTTTCCCAACAAGCCAAGAGCCAACAGGCAGAGGAGAGTCCGTGGAGGTGGAGTTCCAGCAGGGGGGAAGAACAGCTCCCCTTGGGGAGGGGTGCTGAAGAAGAGAAAGGAAGCCTGATCAATTCAGTCTGGAAACAGGAAGTGAGAGAGAAGATTGGAATTACTCCAAGACAAAACCACCCACTTCACAGTTATTCACCCAGGGACAATCTGGTTCTCAAATGTAGCTAACAAGAGAACAGGGTTACCACAAGCCTCTCTGTAGCTGTGCTTAGTTCACCACATGCAGCCTTCCCACAGAGCAGCATCTGGTGAGCAGAGCCTGGGAAGGAATCTACCAACATGGCGGCTGGGGGCAAAGCATCCAGTTCGTCTGCTCTCCGGTGGCATTTGCAGGGAGACAGAGCTCTCCTTGTGGGTCTCAGGTGATGTGCTCTGATCATCAATGCAACCAAGCTTTTAATCCATCCTCACTAGTCAGGAGAAATAGGATTTGGTCTCCCAGTGCCGCCAATTTGCATCTAATAGAAGCAATTCTCCCTAGTCCTTCCTCACTGATGTGTGGGGGAATGGCTGTCCATCCTGCATTTCTCTGCAATACCAAGAGGTAACAGTAACTGGCACTGGGGGCCACGCAATCTGGAGACCTGCTGCTGGATGACTCACTTCCAGTCAGCAGGCATTTAGAAGGTAACCCACATTGTTGCAGATGGGGCTGGGGGAGAGCAACCTACAGGCTAAACACAGCCTGTAAAGCTCTGCCGGGCCCAAGACGATCCTCATCCTTACAGTGTCATTCTAATCTGCAAGTCACCTTCCGTATTTATTGTCACAGTCATTTACACATCCAATCTGTTCATTTTACAAGGAAAAATATGCAAACTCCCTCTGGGCTTTAAGAGCCACATGGGGTTCTTTCTGTCTGGTGCAGTATCTCCAGTAACAGAGGTGCTGCACGCTACAACAGATCCCCAGTGAGACCACAAACATCACAGCATGAGAAAGAGTGGGAATAAGGAAAAACTAGGGGGGAGAGATGAGAGCTTCCACTCTGCTTCCACTCTCCCCTCCCCAGCTTCAGAAGGCAGAATTGGGGCAGGATTCAGTGAAGCTCCTCCCCCTGGCAGCTGAGAGGGAATGGGAGAGGAAAGGCAGACACTTCCCCTAACAGCAGCTGTGGGGAGGAAGAGAAGATTCCTCGCAGCAACAGGGCAGGGGTTCTACATTCAGCAGCCAAGAAAGGCAGAGAGGTACCTCAGCCATCCAGCAGACACGGCACACTCACAAAACAGAGACCCAGAGTAGGGTCCAGGCAGTGTCCTAGTGGGGAGCTTCATGTACCCCATGCAAGAGCCCCTGTGTGTGTGTGGTGGGGACAGCAGCGTTAATGGCCTTCTCACTAGGGCCCAGATATAGACCCCACATGTTCTCCTGGCCAGTCCTGTGGTTACTAGTTCAAGCCCTGCCCCCATTGCACTAGGGCTTTGTTAGGGAAGAGACATTTTTGCGTTAGAACGGTTAGCACACTAGGGATCCCCTGCGTGCTGGTGCCACCTGACTGTGCTCGTTGGCCCTGCCTCATGCTGTCCAGCTCTACGGGGCTGCCTGTGAATCTCACTCAGGTTCCATCTCCTCCCATTTGATCACGCTGCCAACTCCCATTGCGACAAGCAGCTCTCCCAGACCTCTCTCCCCACTTCCCACAGGCACCACCAGGGCCGGGACTCAGTGGGACATTTCCCTTCACACAGTGCCTTGCATCAGACTTGCGCTGGATTCTCTCATTCAGAGTAGGCCCCACATGTGCGAGATTATCCCTGAGTTTGTAACCAGTTAGTGACTCTGCGCTCCTCTCACCCCATGCTCAGTAACCATGGCAGCTAGCAGCATTTGCCCTGGAACCAGACTAACACTTCTGTGCAGCACAGATGGACCCCCTACTGGTGCCTGTGTGCCCAGCTTGGCTGGTCCTTTCTCCCAGCCTACGTGCAGTGAGATAACCCGCAGTGCTGCTGCACGAGGTGCCCTCACAGTGCCCGGTTTGCTCCTAAGGCTCTAGGAAAGTGGCGCTCAAACTTTTTTACTGGTGACCCCTTTCACATAGCAAGACTCTGAGTGCAACCCCCCTTATAAATTAAACACTTTTTTTTATATATTTAACACTATTATAAATGCTGGAGGCAAAGCGGGGTTTGGAGTGGAGGTTGACAGCTCGCGACCCCACCATGTAATAACCTCATGACCCCCTGAGGTGTCCCGACCCACAGTTTGAGAACCCCTGCTCTAGAACATAGCTGTCCAGATTGTCCCACTGTGCACTGATCCATGCAGCTGGGCAGCATGAGGGCGTGGGCACACAAATGCTGCTCATCCATGGTTGTGTTACGATTAAAGCCGCTGCAGACACAATTTATCAGAATCTCATCCCCGGTCTGCATGCTGCACAACAGCTCCATGTGATATGGCAATCGCTCTTGGTTTCCCGCCCTGATGATTTTGCAATGAGGTGCCACGCTGTATCCATTTTCTGCTCGCAGCCACCTGAAAGAGTCATCTGCTCGCACCATCCCCAATGATCTAAGAAAGGGGTAACTACAGCACTGTGCACAGCTTTCTACAATAGAACCTAAGCCTCACCTTTACTATGGAGGTGTAG
Source organism: Terrapene triunguis (assembly GCF_002925995.2). Classification (NCBI taxonomy): domain Eukaryota; kingdom Metazoa; phylum Chordata; order Testudines; family Emydidae; genus Terrapene; species Terrapene triunguis. Next base: position 11,016,082 of record NW_020664418.1, on the reverse strand, counting down.
TTTCCTAAGGTCCCAGCATGCAATGTTCCTCCTTGTTCTGAGCAGGACCCTGCATGGTAATGAGGCTAGAAACAGGGAACGACTGAGGATTGGATTCTCTTCCCACATACTCAGCAGATATCATTGAGTGCAGGATTCTGAAGTCAAGTTGGACACCTGCTGTGCCTATTTGCATCTCCTTACCCAGAGTGCTCCTGAGGCTTTGTGTCTGAGCACTAGGGAAGAAACTACAGGCCTTACCTTAGATATTCCATGCACTGGTTTGCAAACTAGTTAGCAGGATTAAATAAAGGATTAGATTTATGAACATTTACATTAGATAAGTATAAGGGACATGAACCCTCAGCCTCCAGGCCATATCTCAGCCACCATACAAATAGAGAATTCCAGGTAATTCCTTAAATGTCTAGCATTAGCACTGCCCTCTGAAGCACGGTTCTGATCACTATTATGGAAGACAAATTCTGTACTAGACAGGCCATGGGGTGACTTGATGTGGCAATTTCCCTGCCTCTATGTAAAGGAACTACTGTATATAGTGCAAGGCTGGAAAGGCCAAGAAAGAGTCAAGCTCCCCACAGCAGTTCTAAGTCTGCCCCCTTGGCATAGGGCATGAAGAAACTACTTGACTTCATGAGCACACAACATGTGGGAAGAATGCACGCTACGCACATACATTTCTAGTTCAGGAAAAAAGTGCAGTTCCTTTCCATTGCATTGTACTTGCCAAGCACAGTCACAGCCTGAAGCTGTGAGTTCTTGTAGTGAAAATACGGCTGAAAGGCACCCAAGGAAGGGATCAGAGAAATTAAGGCTGTCTGTGGTCATCTTAACTCTGCATATCCCGACTTCAGAGAGGCTGAAAGCAAAGCCTTACTGCTGGTTTTTTGCATACAATTTACTTTAAAGATAAGTAAGGGAAACACCATTGCAGCCATCACTATACCCTCATCACCGCCCCAGAACTATGCCAGCTACACATTATGTCAGCTACTCCGTGTTTTAACTCATGGGAACCGAGTCTCATTGTCCTCATTCAGCAAAAGCAACTCATTGCATGTAGATGGCAAGCTGAACATCAATGTATATTACCAGGCTGCAGCCTGGTGACCCCCTTTAAAATCAGATCAAGCTTACTGAGGCCTGATCTACACATAGCTACATCGCTCAGGGGTGTGAAAAATCCACACCACTGAGCAACACAGTTAAGCCAACCCCTGGAGCAGACCGCACTAGATCACCAGACAAATTCTTCCGTTGACCTAGCTACCAGTTCTCAGGGAGGTGGATTACCTATGCCAACGGGAGAATCCCTTCTGTTGGTAGTGTCTGTACTGCAGCGCTGACGCTGTAGCATTTCAAGCGTAGACAAGCTCTGAGCCACCTTCTTTCAAACATTCAGCCACTGCCCTTTCAACAGCAACTTACTGAGACTTCTTTGATTAGCACACGGTCACCCAACTAAGCATTTTTTATATGCAAGAGTCTTTGCATAGGTTATACTGCTTGCTTTATATTTTCATAAGCCCCAACGCAGATGGCAAGTTGGAAAGTTAAGGATGGATGCTATCTTCGGGGTTTATACTTCTGCCCATCATTATAGTAGCAAGCACCTTACAGGAAAAGGTAGATAGCAAAGGTTTCTTTGGTATACAGGAGCAGTCCCCACTCCCTTACCTACCCCTCTCCTGGGTGAAAAGGCATTTTGAGAAGCAATCCCATTTTGGTACATCAATAGGAAAACTGTACAGGCAGACTCAGAAGGCTATTAGCAAATGCCCACAACTTATCCTCCCCTACCCCTCCTCCCCCGTCCCGCCTCCCAAACAGTGCAAAGCCCACACTCCTGAACCAGGCTTCTGTCCAGACCTGGTCTGAGAACAGAAGCTCGTTTGGGTTACCCATCTATAGGAGAGGCATCTGAAAAATGCTGCAGCATCCCTCCTGCCCCTAAATGGTCAAATGGCTCAGGCTGCTCAATGGCTTTTCAATCACTTTCCAAAATAAAATTGACAGAGTCACAGCTTAGCCAAGACCAAGAATGAGACACTTCAGCCACGAAGACATTCTGGGAAAGTCACGATCAACTACAAACAAGGGCTTGGAACAGCCATTTACACAATGAACAGTGTCACAGTGACACAAACAAGGGTTCCCAAACTGATCTGTAAGGGGACACCCTTTACAGAGTCTGCAGTCACAATCAACCTCCTGGCTTTGAGCCAATTTGTTTTCCAATAGTCTGCTGAACATGGAACCCCCACACCAAGATCCCCCATAGCCAATAATGCTCAACATCACTCCTAATTGCTTCCTGGAAAGCCAAGTGTAAGGTGCCCCCTGCCCCCTCACACAGGACAACAACTTAAAGAGGTGAGAGCTCCCCCCAAACTCCTGGCTGGCCATCTCTAAAGGATTTGGGGTGCCTCTCCTCACCAGCCCCCGCCCCCAAGGCTATGCCTCATAGTTCTAGCTGGCAGCCAGTCTCCACTGCTCTGGAAAAAGGCTTGTTTTCTTGTTTCTATCACATGGCAAGCAGGGGCAGGAACACTAACATAATCAGATTAACATGCCAGAAGCTGAAATCCTACCCACCCAATCACTTAGAGCCCAGGCCCTGACACCACTTTCTGAACTTCCTTTCATCCACAATCTAAGTCAGTCATGTGAAGTCTGTCTGTCAGAGGTTTTCTTGGATTTCCTTAAATTCTTCTGCCAAGTTTTGATTAAAATCCTCCTAAGTAGTTTTTCCTTTATTTGATTTCCTAGAAACTGAGAAACGCTGCGTTTCAAAGATCAGATATCGGCACTGAGTGGGAGATTTAATAACCACACACAGGCTGGGCATCTGTGTCTCCCACGCACATGCTCATTAGGATAAATGGCAAATGGAAAGAGATTCTCTGTCTCCCTTAATAGACCATCAATTCCCCAGAGAAACTGTTCTTAATGGTCCTGTTGGTAATGATTCCTCCAATCCCTGACCTATCAACACACCCTAAGATAGATCCCTGGGCACTGCCTCCTGCCAGCCTTAGAATGGGGGTGACCTGTGGTAAGGAAGATTACAAGACCCCGGTTCTGATACTGCTGCATGCATAAGTTCAGGAAGCTATCAAGCCCTTTCTGATACTGGAACATGCTGCGTAATGCTCATCACAACCAAAGTGCTCCCCCAGCACACCACATCCTCTGTGCCATGACCAAACAAAGCCAGGGAAGTGGAGTCTGGGCAGAACTGAGCCCAGTTGAATGATGCAGTCAAAAATGCAAGTACAGCCCCAGGACGAGGAGGCAGTTTCCCTGCCTGAGAACACACCCTTGGTTCCCCTTCTAGTAGCTCAGGATCCTAGTTCAATTGGAGCATCTTTGGCAGATACTCACCATTTTATGAGAACCTAGAGACGAATCACGCTGAGACACTCTGCTTAGTTCTTGCAGGCCCTTCCTCTCCGTTCAGAGATTTCCCAGGCTGTGGGGCACTGGTTTCCCAAAGCTCAGCAGCCTAAAGAACATGCTCACATAATACCTACACTACACCCCAAAATATCTAGAGGGCCAAAGGGAAGAGGAACTCCACCACCAAGAAGCAGCATCCAAGATGACCAGTACTTCTCGCCAGGCAAACGTGCAGGCCAGTAGTCTGCTGCAGCCTTAATGGGAGCTTTCACCATAATGCCATGGTAAGCTTGGAAGCCAGACTCCATCTCCAGGCTGTCCTGAATCCTCACCAAGGGACAAATCCTTAAGCGCTTTCTCAGGCAGGAGCAGGCATTTCCTGCTATTGACTTGGGATGTGGGAATAACTTGATGGAAAGGCTGAATGACGGAGCGGGCAGCAGAAGGATTTAGCGGCTCCTCCGTTCTCAGGGTGTTTGGCTGCAGGGATCGGAGCAGCCCAAAGACACCAATGAGACGAGGGTGATTCCCCTGTAAGTGTTTGACATGTTCCTCTTCTGCTCCAATCTCTCATGTGGGCTGGCATCTTCGCTACAGAGGCCTCTGAGTGACATCGCAGCACTCTAAGGAGATTTATATCCCTCAATGGAAGGAGGGCAATGGGAACCCTGCACGAGCCTCACTGTAACTGCACCAGCCTCTGCAGCTGTAAAACCACACCCGACCCCAGCAGTGCCAGGCTGTCCTTGCCAGAGCAGAGGCAATCCAGGACTCTGAAATCCTTACCCGAAAGACACTACCAGAGCGCAAGCAGTCAGCGACCCTGCCCCCGGAGGCTATGTCCATCTCACAGAGTGCAGTGAACAGGGGGCTGGAGATGGGCGGTGCTGAGTTCTGATCCCAGCATGGCCTTGCACCTGGTGCGCCCAGAGACAAGTCAGCTCACCTCCGTCTCATCACTTTCCACCGCTGTCCGAGGAGCACCCCTAGAGAGAACAGCTGAGCATGGCTGACAACAGGACTTGGGTAGCTGGCACTTGCACAGAGCATCTGCAATCATTAAATGATTACCACAGATAGAGCAACCAGCACAGGGCGGGAAGTGACTTACGCCAGGTCACCCAGTGAGTCCAGGACATAGTCAGGACCCCTGATGGCCAGAAGCCAAACCTGCAAACACCACAGGTACTGTCAAAAGCAGGATCTGATCTCTGAAGCACAGACACAGAAATGGCTGCAGAGAGCAGCCCCCTCATGCCCCAGGACAGAGCTTACCCTCCCCAAGGCCAGGCATTCCAGCTCTCAGTGCTGGCAGTCACAGGCCAGTGATGCTGGTTTCAGCAGGGTTACAGAGAAAACATTGGTTTCTTTTAGTGCTCGAGGGCTCCCCACCCCGCTCTGGAGATGCAGCAGCTCAACCCAGCTCCCTGGCCCTGTGGGCAGAATGGAATATTAACAGCCAGCCCTGGAAAGGCCATGAAACATTACGTACCTCAGCAGTTCCTGGACCTTGAAATGGTAATGCTAAGCAAAGAAGCAGCCTTCCTGTTAGCACACTTCTGGGCCCCAGGATATATATACGGTTCCCTTCCTCCCTCCGAGCCACAGGCCAGCCAACAGCCCTTTAAACACTAAAACACCCTTCTACTTACAAGGCACCCTATAGATCTGCCTGTCTCCCCGCAGCTGGGACGTGAGAGACGTCGCTGGCACATGCCAGCTCTTGTTTCTGAGTCAGTTACTACCGCAAAGAGTGCCTTGGCATGCAGCCAGTCCTCTCCCTACAGGAACCTTTCAGACTTCCAAACGGATCTTCCCTATGCCTCCTCACAGGCCAAGCCTGGCCCAGCTGTCCCTCATCTCAAGGCTAGGGCCTGGATCACAGTCTCCAGTCTGCTTTCCCCCTTCTCGCTCTCTCCTACCCCTCCACTCTCAGTTACTCAGCCAAGTGACAGGAACAGTTACAAAAATAACGTCTCCTTCTCCCAGCCTCTTTTACACACACACTTGGGAACATGCACAGCACAGGCTCTTCCAGCATTGGGTCCACATGGCAGAGGGTGTGGAGACCCCCGAGGAGCTGTTATGCAGATCAAGACGAGGAGTGGAGTTCACAGCACCTCCCAAAGCTAACATGCTTTAGGCTCTAACTTCCAGCATGTCCCTGGAAGCTCTGATAATGGGTCCTTTCCAGGACCCGGACCGAGGGAGCAAGCAACCCTTTACCAACACAGGGATGACTGTTCCTGGCTACTGGAGCTGGGATGAGAGGGGCAGCTGATGAAGCTGTTCAGCCACAGTCCAAGTTCCCCACCACCTCCTCTCATTGAAGAGTTAGCGGGAGAGATCTCCCTGGTCACACTTTACACCCAGACTGTTTTGCTGAGGCAAAGTCAAAGGACACAGCTTCCCAGCCACCCCAGCAGCCAAGGAGCTATGCAGAGGAGGATAGCCTGAGAAAGGCAGCCAGCCACAAACAAGTCACCCAGTTCACTCCAGAGCAAGCCACAGCCAAGGGTGCCACAAAGGGGAGGCGTTGCTCCAGACCCAGGTGAAGGCAGCTCACTGGAGTAAGAATAACTGGAGCAGGCCCTGCACTAGGAGTGAGCAGGGAGACTGAGAGCAGCTCTGGGGACACTCACAACAGTTCATTTCCATAGCTAACTGTGGGAGCCGGCTCCCTGGAATTCAATTCCTCTCCAGCCTGGCAAAGGAAGACATGCTTGTATTTATAGTAATGCCTTACCCACCTATAGCATGATTGCAAAGCAATTCCCCAGCATTCAGCAAGCCCCGTACGCCCCACAGGGGGCACTAGGATGCTCACTGCACACTGCAGAGCAGGAAACAGAGGCACAGAGAGATGAAGGGATTTACTCAAGCACGCACGTCAGCACTGGGAACAGAAGCCAGGAGTGCGGACAGCCAGTCTCCTGCTCTAAGCACTAGGTAACAGGGCTTCTCACATTGAAACCAACTTCTTCATTCTGGGACCTGTCATATAACGGCCAGAATTCGAGCCACTGGTCGATAAGCTAGCAGGGACACTGTGTGTAATAAGGCGAGTCTGGCTGCATTCTGTATCACTGGGTACAGTGGGTTTCTCGAGCCCCCAGATCAGAGACTGAATAGATAACAGAAACGGGAATGTTTTATGAGAAGCCAAGGCCACCACCATTAGCAACAGCCCTCTACTGCCAACCAGAAAGGAGGAAGCAGCAAGGGTAGGCTGTACAGACACCTGCCACTGGTGAGCTGCTGCAGGCGAGTTTCAGATGTGGCAAGCTCTAGCCTTCACCCTTCCAAGCAGAGTGACTTCTGCCTAACACAGAGAGCCCTGGGCATCTCGTAGGGCTGGGCATAGGCTTCATGGCCATCTAGTGCCAGCTCCCACAGAGCACAGGGTTTAACAGCCGCAAGCTGCCCAGCTAACACAACGGGTATCCAGTGGCATATCCCAGGCATTCTCCCAAATACTCCTGGTGCTAGCTGCCTGGGGAAAAGCCAAGTCATGCCAATGCAGCGTTTGTTTCAGGCCATAGGACTGCATCTGGGGGCACAATCCTCACCCAGCGGCTCAGCCTTTGGCATTCAGGGGCAGCATCCCTAGCGTTGGACACTAGAACTGCTGCCACCAGGGTAGAAACACAGAGCGGGAGGAGTCAAGAGCAGAGGCAGCGGCGAAGGAAAGAGAAGGGGGAAATCAAGCAGTAGAGCATAACATTGTTAGGTGCGGGGAGTGTGGCCTTCACAGCACAGGACACACTGGCAACTCCAAGGGACGGGGGCCATCCCAACGAGAGCACAAGACCATTACTCCAGAGACAGAGCTTTCTGCTGGACACCGGGAAGGAGGATATGCAGGAGGGCAGTCATCCGAGGAAGAAATAAAGTGAGGCAGTTCTTGGCTCCTCCTCTGAGTCGTTATTGGGAACCTGTCCCCATGACGCCCAAGACGAGTCCGAGTCCTGTCAATAGGTCCTTCATCCTGATGCCAGACTAAAGACACCCACAGCAGAGGTTTCCAGGGAAAGCGACGCCAGATAAAATGGCCACACATCTGCCCCTTTCTTGTGCAGGGCAAAGGACTCTCCAGCACTGCCTCTGCACAGGCACCTGCCGGCATGGACTTTAAACCAGTTCAGGCTCCATGCCCTGCTCCTCCAACTCACATGAGGTTAATTCTCCCCAGTGGCATCACACAGAAGCTCTTAAACCTACGCCCTGAAATCAGTGCGCTGCCCATCCCCCCCCCCATCCCCAGGTTAATGGGTGGTTAAGTAGTTGCATCCAGGTCTGAAAATCCCCACCAGGGCTCTGCTTCCAGCCAGCACATGTGGGTTTAGCCCTACAGGCCCAAGCCCTTTATGAGATCAGAGAGCTAGTTCTCTCCCACCAGGCCAGCTGGCTGAGAGACAGCCAACACTGAGGACGAGACAGAGACAGGAGAACCCTGCTTCCAATGGGGAAAGGTGGGAGGAAGAACTGTCTGACCAGCCATGCACCAAGGAGAGAACCACGCAGCACTAAGTTCCCACTGGCCTAGAAAGCAATCGCAAGCAGCTCCTTGGACAAGTGCAGTGGGAAGGGGGAGGAAGCAGAGAGCCCTTCTGGTCAGCTCAGCCGTCCCTGGGAACTCTTGGAGGGCCATGGGAATACAGGAGCCAGCCAAGAACTAAACACACAGGAACCACCTGCACAAGGCAAATCTATCCGCAACGGCAGAGTCAGGCCCTCTCACAGTTCCATGCACCCCACCCACACCCCCAGAGCCCACAGAAGCCAATACAAACATCAATCTACCAAAAGCCAAACACAACCCCTTCCAAAGCAAACACTGTAGCAGCGGCTTCTGCCTCTTCCTCAACCAGGGCCCCAACAGGCAAGTCCCCGTGGAAGAGGAGAGCTTTTCTAGGCACTAGTTCCCGTGACGGATATTGTGCTGTGCCGCCCACGCTGTTACTCCATCTCTTGAAGCAGCTCCACTCCAAGCTCCCCCCATGCAGCAAGGCCATCCCCAGGGCGCTGCTGCCACAGAAAGGGGCGAGAGGCCCCCAACTCAGCTCTGCAACCTCCCTACCAGACAGTACCCTCCCCTCCACTCCTTGAGTGACCTGGCACAGCTCTTCTCCCTGCCACCACTACAGCCACACCCCGCTGCCACGGGGTCTCCTATACCTCTCCTGCCTCCTTCCCAATCCCAGCTGTGCTCCACGCACCACCCCTTCTCCCAGACATGGAAGGGGCTTGTGGCCTTCTCCTTCCCCTAGTAAAGAATCCAGGTCCACCTTCCCCTCCCCATCAGGCTCTCCCACAGCACCCCTCCACTGGTGTCTGGGGATGAGAGGCCTGGAGCAGATAACCCACAGAATTGCATTAGTACAAGCCTAGCAAACACCTGGAATCAGGGGACGTAGTAGGCTTTGTGCTTGCAGTGAGCCTGGAGAAAGAGGACCCTGGCCCAAGAGGAACCAGCCTCAGAGGATGAAAGGACAGATGAGCATCTCCTGGGTAAGGAAGAGGTTTCTCCTTCCAACATGATCCACTGGAGAGTCCCCTTTCTGTGAAGCGGGATCCAGGTGGAAGCTTCCCCCATCCTCCAAAATGAGCTAGGATCTACTCTAGCGCAGCTGCTCCGGCGCTCGAGAATCGCTTCCTCTCACCCACCAAGTCAATGTGGGATGGCCACTTTCTTACACAGGCCCCCAGACCTGCTTGCTGTTTGGGAGGAGGCACAGTCCTTTCCAAAGCCAGCATCAGAGACCCTGCTCTGTCGGCAAGCATGAGGTAAGCCACCCACTCCCAGCAAACGCACCACTCCTCTGAAGTACCTGGTCTCCACCAACAGAGACAGCAGAGTCCCAAGAGGCATTGTACATTATGCTGCTGTTCCATCCTCCAGACACACACGGTAAGGCACTCTGCTGAATGGAGAATCCAGGAAAGTAGTATGCTCCCGTGCCCCGGCGGCAGAAGTAGCTCTGTGTTAGGGCATGGAAAGATGGGAGTTTGTTCCGTGGAACAAGTGAGTGTTTAACAGGCCTCCCCCCATTCTACACACCTTGTTATAGCCTCCCAAACACTCAGATGCTGTTTGATTATAGGTCATCAGATCACAAGTCCCCCAAACCAGCACCACTCTTTAGGTTGCAACCCAGCCTGGCAACAATGGCCCAAACAGAATCACAGCCCTTCCATCGGCTCAGCTAAGAACAAGAAAGGTGAACCAGCATGCTCATTGCACCCAATGATGAGGCTGTGTCTCCGTTAGTAAGTGTGGGAACTACTCCAACGTCCCTGAGGAGCACAGCTCCAAGAGCAGATTTAGTCACTGACAGATGAGACCTGGCATATTCCTCCTGCTCCCCCGCAACACTGTAAGACCATTCTGAAGTCTTTTGGGGTTCCCAGTGCTAGAGGGATGGGAGGGGCTGCCTGCATTAGGGAAACAGTCAGACAGATGTGCCCTGCATGGTATGGGGTCCTTAAGCAAACACACAGCCACCACCAGACTGGAAGCAAAGCAAAGAACACTGAGGGGCCACAGAAGCCATTCAGACTCACAATCTGACCCATTCTCCAACAGTCCCCACTGGCTGGGAAATCTCCTTTGGTGTGGAGAGTCAGAGGCCGAGTCACACACTAGGAAGCTGGACCCTTCATTCAAATCTCTAATCACAACTCCTCCAGGGAGCTGCAAAGCATGCATATGGTGCAGATTTACAGCTGCCCCAAGGAGAGGAAGCAGCTTGGAACCAGAGCGTAAACTTAGTCACAAGGAGCTTTTACGTCTCTTTTATCCTCCTCTCCACTGCATGCAACATTCCACTCTCCCTCTTGGCAAACACTGATCCCTTTTCTCAGCATTGCCAGTCAGCTTTGTTCTGTGCGCCAGCACCCTCAAGGGTGTCCCCAAATCCCTGTTCCCAGAGGGGTGCAGGCTGCTGCTCCAGCAAAGGCAGCACCACACTGCAGGGCTGACGACAGTTTAACTGGGTACAGCAGTAAAGAATAAATGCGTATTAAGATGAGCTGGTCCTTTAACTTACCCTTCCCCATGCACATACTGCCAGCCCATTCCCAATTGCACAACTGGGAAATTAACATGAGAGAGATGCAATTTTCCCTGCCTTCCTTGCTTATAAAACTCCAGAGGTGGGATCTGCTGAAATCCGCAGCCTGCCACATCTAGCAGTTTAAAAGCAGTACATAGAAATAACCTCTCGGTGGGAGCCAAAAATCAAAGCCTAACCCCATGGTTTTAAGTGAGCAAGTCCAATTTCCTCCTTTGTAGCTCCTGACACATGTTGGCTGCATGCCGCTTTCTTGCCTTGTTCCTGTACCAGAAGGCTCTGCACTGCAGGTCAGGGAATGATAAGGAAATGAACAGTGTAATTTCCAAGGCCTCCAAACGCGGCCCTGTCAGCAGCTCTGGAGGCAGCTTACTCAACCGTGGCTAGAAGAGGGAAACCACAGTGAGAGGAGCTGGGACGAGCCAGCAGCTGCTGATACATGTTCCCCAACGCCTCCCGGAAACCCTTGGCCCTGCCTGCTTGGCCAGATTGGCTGGGTTTGTGAAAGCCGTTCCAACTGCCATTCCCTGGGAAGAGAGCAGAGATCTACACAAAGCAGGGAGTGGGAAACGGCTCAGACTGAAAAATCTTGGTCCCCAGTCCCCCAGAAGCACAGCCCCTCTCCCCAAGCACAGCTCAAGGGACAAAAGCAGCATTGGGGAACTCAAAATAGGGCTTTCACTCCTATCAGGGAGGCCATCACATTTATCTACATTTTTGGTAGATCAGGCCTATCACATAATAACTGGCACCCATCAGTAGGGTCAGCAAGCTCCCCCAACCACCACCAGCAGCTCCCAGCCCACAGGCATAACTAAGAAACCCCAAATGTCCATAAGGCCAACCTCCTCTCCCCTGGGGACAAGGACGCACTCCCAAGTCACCATGAGACCAAATCTTCTGGGTGCAAGCATGTGCCCTTAATCCATTGTGAACAAGCATCCCGCAGCCAGAGGGGAATGCCCTGCAGCCACAACAAACTGACAGTGACATGCCAGTGCACACGTGCAATGCGGGGAAATATACAAGAGAGTTGAGATTCAAGCTTCAAGGGGTTTGTTAAACTGAGAGCTGCATGTGTCCCCTAACAGAGCAGCCCGAGAGTCACTGCCCATCACGTGACAAGGCTGCTTGTGCCAACAGGTTTCAAAGTCTCAGTCAACATTACGAGCATGCGTTTGGAACATGGGATGGACGCCGCTGCTCTGCCATGCATCGGGGGTACCTCATTCAAACTGCCGGTGGATACTGGCAAGAGAGCATCCCAAACTCAAAGGGCCACTCCATCCACCACTCGGGGTTTCTGCAGGAGACTCAGAACACAGCCTGATCCAACGCAGGCCTAGCTACAAATTCCCCAACTTTAATCTGCTTAACCTGGTCCCTCAAAGGTATATTAACGAGCATCTTTGTTCTGTTTTTGTCTTGGTTTTGCATTACACAGGGCAATTTGCAAAACAAGGGCATATAGAAACACTCAGATTCGAAAGCCAAAGGGACCGTTGTGATGACCTAGACGGACCTCCTGTATAGAACAAGCCAGAGAACTTCCTCTAAATAATTTTTAGGGACTATCTTTTAGCAAAAGAGCCGAGTCTTGATTTAAAAATTGCCAGTGATAGAGAATTCACTATGACCCTTGGTAAATTGTTCTGTGGTTTGAATTCATTTCCAGTTTGAATTTGTCTAGCTTCAACTTCTAGCCACTGGATCGTGTTAGACCTTTCTCTGCTAGACTAAGAGCCCATTATAAAATATTTGCTCCCCATGTGGGTACTTACAGACTGTGATCAAGTCACCTCTTCACCTTCTCTTTGTTACGCTAAATAGATTGAACTCTGAGTCTCTCTCTATCAGGCAGGTTTTCCAATCCTTTAATCATCCTCCTGTCTCTTCTCTGAATCCTCTCCAATTTATCAAAATCCTTCTTGAAGTGTGGACACCAGAAGTGGACACAGGATTCCAGCAGCGGTTACACCAGTGCCAAATACAGAGGTACAATAACCTCTCTGCTCCTACTCAAGGTTTCCCCATTTATGCATCCCAGGATCACATTAGCCCTTTTGGACACAGTGTCACGATGGGAGCTCATGTTCAGCAGCTTATCCACCATGACCCCAAAATCTTTTTCAGTGTCCCTGCTTCCCAGTAGAGAACCCCCATCCTGTAAGTGTGGCCTGCAGTCTCTGTTCCCGGATGTATAAATTTGCTGTATTAAAACGCCTATTGTTTGCTTCTGCACAGTTTACCAAATGATTCAGATTGCTCTGTATCAGTGACCTGTCTGCTTTATTATTTACCACTCCCCCAATTTCGGTGTCATCTGCCAACTTTATCAGTGCTGATTTCAGGTTTTCTTCCGGGTCAGTGATAAATATTAAATAGCATAGGCCAAGAACTGCAGGATCCCAACAGAAACACACCCACTTGATGATTTCCCATTTACAGTTACATTTTGAAACCTATCAGCCAGTTCTTAGTCCACTTAATGTATGCCATGTTCATTTTATACCAGTCTAATTTTTTAATCAAAATGTCATGCGATACCAAGTCAAATGCCTTGGACAAGTTAAGGATATCACCATCAATGCTATACTGCAGCATTGTTGCTAAGTAAATTCAGAGCTAGATGGACACAGCAAGACCAAAGCTTGGCTAAAAGAGCATTTCTAAGGGCCGTTAATATAAAGTTGCTTCAGAAACAAGCAGCTAAACATGAGTGCATTCCAGAGCACTTTCTGGAACCCACAGGATATGCAACCAGCCCAGCTAGCTATAGAGTGCCCACTAAGACACAGCAACCTCCAGGACTCAGAGCAGAACAGACACAGATGAGGAGCCGCAACCTAGTACTTGGCAGGATAGAGAACCCATTTGCTTCTTTTGTTACCAGCCTGGTTCTCCAGGGAGTCGTGGGGATTGGAGCAGAGAAGCCATTTGAACCATCCTGTACTCGAGCGCAGTTCAGAGGAATAACTAGCCCATCACATGCAGTGGAACATCAAGTCTTACCGGTGACACACAGATGGGGATGGGGAGTTGGCTGGAATAGGGAACCTGGAAACTCTTATTGAGAGGTATTTGACTCTGTTACGCTGCTTTCCTGCCACTGCTGTGAGCTAGTGAAGGAGAGCAGGGCAGGTCTCAAGGGCACCAAGAGACACCCAGAGGATGGTGAGTAGTTGAAGGCTGCTGATATATAGCAGCAAAAAGGGCCAAGTCAGGAGTGGCCTTCACCTGCTGATAGGATGAGCTGAGGGACCACCACAGGACTGCAGGATACAACTCCACAGCCTTCTGCACTACGCTGCTTCCTTGGAAGTGATTAGCGGTTCTTCTCTGATCTGATCATGGGAGCTAAAGCACCAGCAGCCCATGTTGATAACAAAACCGGTATCAATGGTGGGAATTTTTAGGGGAGGAAGTCTGGGAAAGAGACTGGGATTTGGGATTCTCGCTCTTCTCCAGTCTCAGTCTGGCCCTGTCCACATTAGAGCTTGTGCAATATTTTCAATCGGGTCCAGCAAGCTCAGTGGTGACAGAGCTGCATCTGCATCCACACTTGGCACCTTGTTACAAATGTCCGAGACAGGTGCTATGGATTTCTGGGGCAAGAGCGTATCAACAGAAACATTTCTGTGAGTGCCGCTGCTAATATCTGTGCTACATTCTCCTTTAAAATGGCTACTCCTGGCAGTGTAGACAAGAACAAAGCTTTACAGCCATGTTCAGGAAGCACCTTTTCTGCCTGTGTGTATATATTAGAAAGAAAAGCTGCCTGCATCAGAACAGCTGCCTGAGGCCGCCAGTTCAACAAATGGAAGTCCTAGTGTAGACTGGGCATGGGTCAAGGAAGCCTGCTCCGAGCAAGCTGCTTAGCACCACTGCAGCTAACCATCTAACGCTAATATTGCCAGCCCGTTCCCAACTGCACAACTGAGAAATTCACCCAACAGAGATACATCCCCTATAGTGCATCCCTGCTAGCTGTTCCTGTAAGATGGGCACTCAGCTTCCCAAAACAGATGCACCCACCCCAGCCCCTGAACACGGAGGTGCCCCATGCCGGCAAGAGGGAATCGTGCAATGGCACAGCTGAGCCTCAGCCATGTGTTCATATGGCTAACGTATTATAGGCCTTGCCTACTCCAGCTTCTCCCCCACTGTAAGATTTCCCCATCCCTTCAGTATCAGCAATGGTGGGTGACCTGGGGGGAGAAGGCTAGTGCAGATGCCACCTGAGCTCTGACAGCATGGGAGCTCACCTGGGGGGGGGGGGGTGGCACATCCATCTGCAGCCCCGTAACCACAGGCCTTGAAGGGAAGGGTGATGAGCCCTCACCCTGCGCCTATACACACACAATATGGAGAGGGGTTTCTCTAGCGCGGACTTCCCAGCCGCTGATGTTTGCCTTTTCTTCATTTGCAGCAGCGTCACATCTGGCCACTCATCCTGCTCAACAAGCTCTCAATCAAAACAAAGCCAGGGCAGCGGCGCAGAGCTGGGAGGCGCTTTTGTTTAATGCTCAATATCCCCTCCCACCCCATCCCCCGTGTGGAGAGGGGAGCAGAAGGAAGGAGGCAGCTCCAAAGGGCTGCGCTGACAATGGCAGCAGGCAGCATCTGCCGGGATGCGCCTCCCCCTCCCCCTTGGGCTCTGTGCAGACAGAGCAGCGAGCTCAGCACTGGAGCAGCCGCCAGCCACGGCGGCAGCAGGGGCAGAGAGAGAGTGGCAAGGGCTTGCCATGGACAGATGATGAGTAAAGGGAGGGCGGAGGGAGCAGCGCCACACAGACATCCGTCATTCACTACCCTTCCTAGCCCAGCCCAGTGAGCCATCCCCAGTGACTGGGCGGCAGCTCACCCGGCAAACAACCCCTCAGAGCCTGCAGGCCATTTCTCACTGTGCACAGCTGTTCTGCTGGGTAAACCCTCTCCCCAAGAACAACCATGCGTTCCCAAGCTGTCCAGGCCTGCCCATGAAGGCTGGCTGGTGCCCGGGCAGAGCAAACCATAACAGCACACCATACCCCAACCCTGTCCGGGCTGTGCGCATTTGGGAGCATAAACAAAGGTTCCACACTTGCAACTCGTGGGGACACACAGGATGCTGGGAGAGCACCCCTGGGCTCATTTGATCCTGCAAAGTGGGCAATATAACATTCTCAATCCTGCCCCTGCTATGCAGGGAGCTGCACAGGGGTCCGGTAGGAACACGTACCCGTTCCTGCTACCCACCAGTCCCCCCTTCAGTCGGTTCTGCTCTCCACTCGGTCTCCACAGAGCCTGACACACTGATTCGGAACAAGCCCTTTTACTGCAAAACTTTGCAGCTTTTGAGGACAGCCAGTTCCCGAGGCCCTGTTCGTCCATCGCGGGCATACTCCCTTCTCTCAGGAGCAGACGCCCTCTCATGTTCTCCCCATGCTGTCTGCAGCCCTCTTTTCAAGACCTTCATCACCCACAGGATCCCCAGCCCTAGCCTTCACCCCACAGAACATGAGCCTCTGACAATCGCTGGGCCAAACCTGTTTCACACTGACTGTCATTGGCCAGGGAAAGCTACTCATAGCCAAGGGACTCCGAGAGCAGGCTGCCCAGCCATCTGTCCACCCACACTCCCAGCTTTAAGGGGTGTCTCTGCACCTCCCATTCTAAGCCTCTATGTTTTACCCTCCCTCCAGCAATGCCAAACCTAAACAAAACCATCTAACATTTCACAGCTGAGGCCTTGCACTGGGGAGTTTCTGTCAAGTCTGAGCCAAATGAGACCAGGTAGAATTTTCTAATGTCCCTAAATGACCTAGGCGCCTAAACTCACCTACATTCACAGAGACTGAGGCACCTAAGTCACTTCTGAAAATGGAACTCCAGCTCCCAAGGCCTTGTCTACAGCCAAAAGACTAACTCTAATTACAGCCCCTACCCCACCATAGTGTGGATGCAGTTACAGCCATTTATAAGCGTTTATACTGGGATCGCTTATCCCGGTATGGAAGGGGAATGAGCTATGCGGATATAAATGCACCCACTTGAGGGGCTGTACCAGTATAACTAGATCAGTAAACACCCTCCCCTCCTCCCCCAAACTGACATTGCTATCCCAGTAAAATATCCCGTCTTACAGCCATTGCTCCTGCCTGTGTCCCCAGCCACTCTCGTCTAGAGGGACGAGCTTTTCACCAGGACGATTCCCTGCAAGCAGACTCAAAGGCTGAACTCCTAATGGAAACAATCAGAAAAAAAGTGCAGGAGAAACATTTTAGGCCGCTTAATCCATCAGAGGGACATGACAAAGGGCACAACCCCATGTCTTTTCCCCCTTGTAGGTCACTTACGTTTCCATCCTTGAGTACCAGAGGCATTGATAAGCTGGGCTCCAGCTTAAAGGTTTTGCCTGGGACTTATTTCCGCAGCAGCACCAAGCAGCCTGCTCCATAAAGCCCTTTGAATGAGGCAGGGCCTCAGCAGCTCTCACAGCCACCTAGCGTTAGCTGCTCCCACCCCCCACGCACACAGATTCTACCTGGCTCCTGAAAGAAGATAGTCAAGTTTTGAGAGCATGGATTTGATCAGCAGAAACACCTGCTTGGGGACTGGAGGCTGCAGCCACGCTCGAAGTGGAGCACTGCAACTCACTCCAGTGGGCCTCTTTCTCCAAGTGCCCACACTGAACCCACACGCAGCACTTCCTCCACACACTGCCAGGCCTGGGACCATTGCACCTGGTCTACAAACCATGGCACCGCTCCCTGGAGCTGGCGTGTGGTTTATATGATCTTTCTGCACCATATTCGGTTTCTTCCACAGGATGTTCAGGGCCAGCACAAGCCCAGTGGTGGTGCACAGGCTTGGCCACCACCACTGCAAGTGCTTGTGTGCGGCCATGTGGTGCTTTATGGGTGTGCTAGAGGGTTGCAGCAGTGGTGGTAATGTCCAAATTGTCTAGTGCAGACAAGCCTCTAGAGCCAGGTCTTGGAATGGTCTTATGCCTCCAAAGAGCTGTATCAGCTCATCCTGCACTCTGCAGTAGAGATCTTGCAAGGACAAGGCCACTCAAGAGTTAAACTACTTGCATATGGCAGCCAGAGGAAGCAGCTTTCCCACTGGTGTCACAGCAATCTAAGATCATACGAGCAGGAACAAGGCAGCAGGATCATGGAACTGCGCAGGAAGAAAGCCCGCAATTTTCCACAGCCCCACTTTGTGGACGGATTAGCTCCAGAGCCAGACGTGTTTGTTGCCAGGAGCAGCAACAGAATCTTAGCACCTAAGGCTGATCTGAAAGAGAAGGGGGTAGTTTTGGGGCAATACCCACCCACCCCCAGCACAGCCCTGCCAGCTCACCCGTGATAATCTCTAAAAGCTGCCACAAGGGTAGGCCAATGCGAAATAGCATTTAACATGGAAAACTGCCCATAGCCACAGACATATTGATGCCCACACGCTGACAATGACAACAGGTACCACTAGGCCAATGTACAAACTGCAGGCCTGGGTAGAGGGAGAACAAGGCCCCATGACCCCACCCGGCATTGCAGGGACAAGAGCAGGCCAGTTCCAGCTTCTCTGCCACACCCTGGGACAGATTCTATCCTTATTAACACTTACATATGGACATAGTCTCCCTTGCTGCAACTGATGTAATTATAGAGAAATCAATTTATACATCAGCTGCTGGGACCAGCTCCACACAAGGTGAGCCTGCACAGAGCGCCCCCGGCCAATCAGGCAGCTTAGAGAGCCAGTCCATCTGCCCCGCTCGGCTGCAGGAGG
The DNA here is from genome assembly GCF_002925995.2 of Terrapene triunguis. NCBI lineage: Eukaryota > Metazoa > Chordata > Testudines > Emydidae > Terrapene > Terrapene triunguis. The sequence continues at coordinate 10,997,834 of NW_020664418.1, read as the reverse complement.
AATGGAGAGCGCAGGGCCCTGCACCCAAACACCCCAAGCCAAAGCCACCACAAGCTGGCATACCTTGTTACCAATTAACCAAGCTCATCTGTGGGAGGAGCAGAGACCAGGGCAGCACAGCACCCATGTGGTACCATCAGCAGCAGAGCCTACTTAGCTCCAAACCTCAACTGCAGCCATTTGCCCAGAACAGCTCTCCAGTATGACAGGTTCTGGTGCATTCAGGCATGCCGTTCATGTATGTTGAGGATTCCTGGGGAGCTAGGAGCTCAAGCCACCTTCAGCCCTCCCACAAAGGGGGAAGCAAAGAGTTGCATCCTCTTCTCATTGAAGAAACACAAACTATGTATCCTGGCTTCCCCACTTGCCGCAAAGTACACCAGACCTTGACTGTCAGTAACAATCCTACACAGGACCAGTGGATGGATGGTAAGATGCTCTTCCCTCATCTCAAACACTTGTGACTCAAAGCTGTGGACTGGGGATCTGGAGAGTCCCATCTCCCAGAGGCTAAGAAGGACAGTTCTTCACTGTACAGTCCATTTTAAAGAGGCCAGAACCAGCTTCCACCCCTGGCCCAGGGAGCCATTTCATGGCCCAACGCATCTTGCTGGCAAGCAACTTGCCCAAAATACAGCCTACGTTTTGCTGTTCCCAGTTCCTCCCGTTACAGCTCACCAGAACCTAGTGTAGCACACGCAGCAAGTCCTGTGCATTCTAGAGGACACTGGAAGCAACTGCCTCCATCTCCTGCTGCTGAAGGGGAGCAGTCCCACTGCTCCTGGCAAAGCATTAGGGGAAGAACACGTACAGAGCACCGCTCCACTGGAATGGGAAGCAGACATGGGGCTGCGTAGGCTGCCTGTTCTCCACAGCAATGTCCCTCCACCCCACCCCAGCAGGGTGGCAACTCGCCTGCCTCTTACCTTCTCTGCTTTGACCTTTTTCGGCTGCCGGCACTCACTTTCCCCATCCTCCATCTCCGATTTAACTCCCAAAGGATTGAGCGCAGCTCCCGTGTCAATAGCTATATTCCCGAGCTGCTCGGCTGCAGCAGGTTCTGGCCCTTGGCCCGCATCGTACTGTCCCACCCTCACAGCCAGGGCGAGAGGCTGGAGCACGCTGGGCTCCTTCTCTGATGGAGCCCCCACACCCTCACTCCTTTCCTTCTTGCTCTTGGATGAGCTGCCCTCCTTCTCCTTTTTGGAGCTGGCCACGCTGCGAGATGCTTTGGCCGACTTCTCAGTGCCCTTCGGGATGACAGCAGCTACCAAGCCGCCCGAACTGGCGCCATCCCCAGAGCGTCCCTGAACCTCCTTCTTGCCACTGGCCCCCTCGCCTGGAGTGAACAGAGAGGTTCCTGGGGCTGGCTTGCCACTGTCCTTGCCACTCTTGCTCCTCTTGGATTTGGACTTGCCCTCCTTGCCCTGAGGGCCCGGCACCGGAGTCACAAACTTGATGTTATCAGGCAGCGTGGCCACAGCGTTGGGCGCCGGCAACCCCACCTCTTTGGAGCCCGACATTTCCAATTTCTGCTGGTCCTTCTCCAAGTCAGCGTCCAGGTCAATGATGAGGTTCCCTACTCCAATGTCCCACTCATCCCCACTGTCGTACGTCTCAACAGGGTTCGCATCCACTCCTTTCCCTCCGGAAACTCCGCTGCTCAAGGACATCTTAGAGTTCACAGCCCACCTCAGAGTTCCAGGCTCTTCCCCGCCTCCACGCCTCTGGATCCCAGGCAGCAGCTGCAGCTATGTGCTCAGGCCTCCAGTGGTCAGGGTCTGCCCAGGTGAGGGCATCATCGCTGAAAGGGAGAGCAAGAACAGGTGTTACACGGAGCAGCACGGGGAAGCCTGTTTGAGTGATCTTCCTGGAACAGGCATACACACCTTCACCACTACAGGGACTCAACAGGTACCTGTGCACCACCACAGACACATGGACCCTGAACTCCCCCCCACCTCTTTCTCTCTCTCTCACACACACACACACACAACCACAGACACACGGAGCCTGAACACTCACACACACGCTGTCTCTCACTCACACACACCACCAGAGACAAAGAGCCTGAACTCCCCACACCACCACCAGACACAGAGTCTGAATCCACTCTCACACACACACACACACAGTCACATGCACACCTCAGACACGGAGCCTGAACTCACCCCCTCTCTTACATACACACACACACCCCACCACAGATACATGGGGCCTGATCTCACCCGTCTCCCATCTCTCTCTCTCTCTCTCTCTCACACACACACACACACACCCCACCACAGACACAGGAAGCCTGCATTCGAGATACACACACACACATACACACACACACACACACGGTCACTCACACTCACCACCACAGACACAGGGAGCTAAACTCGCCCTCACACGCTGTCACACACACACACACACACACTCTCTCTCACACACTCTCTCTCACACACACAAACACACCCCATGACAGACGCAGGGGCCTGTGCTCTATTACCAGCCCACGCGAGCCCATGGGCACAGCTGCCCACACCTATCTTGTTTCACCCCAAAGAAACACTCACATGAACGTACACAATTTCAGACACTGAAGCTGACCAGAGCCCACTGCCTGTGCGGGGAACAATCCGCAACACCCCATCCCTCCAGCCCCTACCACAGTCACTGCCCTGGAAAAGTGATCTGCTACATGAAACTCACCAGCCTGCCCTCTGGCTGCCACAGCCCCACCACGCCATCCTGCTGGCCCCTCACAGGGTCCCAACGCGGGGCTCCTCGGAAGAGGCCCTAGCACCCTGGCTGTCCCTGTGGAAGCCGCCATCTGGCACCACTCCCTCAATCGATACAGGCCCCGGCAGGTCACAGCTCTCAGCGTCAACAAGACATTACTCACTCGCTCCCTGCTTGCCACTTCCCTCTGAATTACTGAGCACTCCCTGCACGCAGGCCCGGGATGGAGGCAGACCCCTCCCCTCTGTGCCCCCCAGGGCCAGGTGTGGCGTTTGGGGACCTTGATCAGAGCAGTGTGCCCCACACACACTTTGCAGCATGAGACCAGAGTCACCTACCAGGGAAATTTAGTGCCCTGGTGGGAATCCGACATCTAGCCTCAGAATGAGCAGTGTTAAAGCCAGGTGAGAGCCACCGGGATCAGCCGGGGCCAAATGGCAGGGACTAGATTTCTGTCCCCAGAGCTCAGAGCTCACCTCCGATCTCCAGTGACAGACCACAACATGTCAGCTCACTTTAGAGCTCCCACACTCGAAAGCCACCACACAATACCCAGCACAACTGACTGATCAGGAGAGGCCCAAGGCCAGAAGAGGAGTGGGGGCTTCCAGGTGAGGACTGAAGGGCATTGGCAGAACTGCAGCAGAGGTAGGGGGAGCTCAGGGCTGGAATAGCAGGGGGATTGCAGGTCAGGACTGAGGGGTATGGGCAGTGTTGTGTAGGAGCCAGGGCTGAGATCAGGTCTGAGGGGCACTAGCAGCACTGCATGCAGGAAGCTGTCACTGCACATGCCCACGCTCTGCTGCCCCCCCAGTCAGACCTAGCATTCTCTCCCTCATCCCTAGAACGCCCTAAAGCCAGGGCAGACACTCAGACCTCTGCACTGCACATTTCCCTGGAAGCAATTGTGTAGCAAGGGGAGAAAAAGCCCCCGAGTCACTCATGGAAAGTAGCTAGTGGCAATTGCATTACCAGACATAACTATCACATGAAACAGTGTTCTTCCCAGCAGCCAGGCTCTCAGCCCCAGCAAACCCCTCTCCAGGCTCTCCTGAGAAACCCTTGGCCGCCCCTCTCAATGCGGCTCCTCTTGAGTGCCATTGTCCTCCTCCTCCTCCTCCTGCTGAGCACACGGCCCACAGATCCACTGTATTATTTCTGAGCAACACTCCAAAAGCAGGTGACTTAAAAAAATACATTCTCTTTTAAACCCCAGCAGGCAGGAGCCTGGAAAGCAGCTTCGTGGTGCGTTTTCAGAGACACAAACACTGTAAAAATGCCAAGGAGTCTTTCATCAGACAGGCTGCAGCAGCCAGACCATTTTCCATCTGCTCCCCACAGCATCCCTGGCTCTGTACACCTAATAATCCACTCTCTGACAGGTCATTACAGAGATTTTTAACCCCAGGAGCCAGGGGCTAACACGCGAGCTGGAAATGAAAAGCACTGACCTCTTGTTTCAATGGCAGAGAAAGTGCAGAATCAGGAGAACGCTGCATGCAGCATTGGAGTCACTAACAGCTTTCAAAAGCCGCCATGTGCGTTCTTCCCTCCCTCTTCCCTTGCCCCAGCCCCCCACCCCCACCCCGGGTAACCCACTTCCCAGCTTGGAGCATGCACAACAGTCAGCATCCTCAGCTCTAACCCACCAGCTGCTCAGATCTACCTGCCTCTCTACAGCCACTTTCCCGATCCATCCCTGCCAGATAGTGCCATTTGTGCTTTGTTCCTCCAGCTGAGATCACAAACAGGCTGCTCCCTGCACGGATCAGCTTGGGGGAGGGACGGAGATGTGCAATGATCAATTCACCTCACTCCCCCCAGCCTCCCTCCAAAACAAGGAGAAGCTCTTCACATCCAAAGCGGCACAAAACCTCCCTGCCAGCCCCCAGCTCCTGGCCACCACAGGCGCCACGTACAGAGAATCGCCTTTGTACTGCCAGCCCTCAGCAATTTCTTTGTCCAGATGCACAAGGCCAATAATGAGTTTGACTGCCCAAGCTGTTAGACCACAAAGGCCCCTCTTGGGGATGGGATCAGCCCAAGGACCGGGGGCACGATATCCCACCAGGTCACTTCAGAGATAACAAATATAGTAACAGACCTTTGCCCAAAAGCCTCTGTTCCTCCCACGTGCAGAACGGCACATGCAGACCAAGGTTTTGCTGGGTGATGATGGCTATGGGGCACTATTGGTGAAATACAGACCAGCCCCCCCATCGGGGAGCCCAATAGTTACCCTACGCCAACGGCCTCTTAAACAGTTTGTCTGGACTCCAAGGGACTGCACCTGATTCATGTCTAACAGACCACATAGTAGCTGTCCCCCCTCCTTTTGATACTGAGGTGCAGCCTGTAAAAACTACTAGTCCCAGCATGCAACACTCCATGTTGATGCGAGGGTAAGGCCATGTAACCAAGAGTGAGCATTGCATGCTGGGACCTGTAGTTCACATGGCCATGTTACAATAAGGACAGCGCATGTACAGCTCCATAGCCTGTGCTTTGCTCTTGGCCACTATGATGGGATCAGAGAGCTTCCTGCTTGATTCATTTCTATGCCCTCTCAACTGTATTTTTAAAGGTAGGAAAAGCAAAGTAACTCCAAGTGCTATTCAGGCAAGAACCCAGCTGAAAGGGAGATGGAGACACCTCACTCACTAGAGAAAATCTTCCCCGGCATCCAACAGCAGGGATGTTTTAGAGCCACCCCAGGGGAGCAATTCACAGGGCCTGAGATCCCTTTATGCTATCCTGCACCACTATCTCTTATGTACACAGAATGACTTGACAGCTAAACTAAAGCAGCCCTCTCCATCTCAGCACGATCATTCAGTCCCAATCACCCCCCAATTTCTACCCTCCAGGTTCCAACTTAACCTTAGCCATCAGATGGTAAGTGATTTGGTCCCACTCCAACGGAGCAACCCATTGATGAAGAGCTGCCAGCTCACCGATGTGGCTTCTCAGCCTAAGAAGAGTATCACAGATTCAGGGCAGAGCTGGAATGAACGCACACATAGCCCTCAGAGGGTCAGTTGCTCAGTGAGACTCACAGCAGCCAAGCAACTAGGAGCCACTGGCATTTTATCTATGGCAGCCTGCAAAAGCTGATGAGCTGGTGCCCAGCAGGGGCAGGTCTGCCCACATGAAAATGCTCCTTTTCAAGCTACACTACCCAATGCACACTGTGCCCTCTGCCTCACCCATGCAACCCAACGGACGCCCATGAGATTGTACTAGTGTAACTGAAGGCAGGACTTGTCCCCCAGCATGGAGAAAGAAGAGAAAACCCCTGCAAACAAGACAAAGCAGAGAACTTCAGGGGGCGCTGATCACGTCCACCCCTCACACTGTGCTGGCTGACAACTGAACTAGAGGACATATGGAATTTCCAGTACACACATCAGGAGACACTAACACAGTCTGGCTCTGTGGACACCTTTACCGACACAGAGAATGCAGCCTGTGCAGACTACAGGTCCGGGCTGCAACACACGCTCTGAGGCAGAGCAAGCGGTGCATGCCGGGACCTGTACTCATCACAGGCTGCACCTCCATACTCAGGAAGACTCTCATTACAACTTGATTACTGATGCCCATTATGCACAGCCCTCTGGTTCCTGGCAAGTTGCCCCCATTAGGTGCCCATCAGAAACTCTGCCTCCTCTGGGAGAAGGATAAGAGACAAAGAAATCACAGAACCACAGAAAACAGTGAAGAGGCTTATGCAGCCACAGCTAGTTTTCCCCGCACCTCCTCCCATTGCAGGCTTGATCCCTACACAACAGAAAAGGCATGCGGTCACCTGTGAGGCTGGAAACCTGCCAACAAGGCATTTTAAGAGAGGGCCTGGAGCAGAGGTTCTTCAGGGAGACAGTTATCCACTGGGGAATGCTGCACACACACAGTCAGACATGAATAATTCAGCTCCATTTGGTGCTGGAACCTCCACAATCCACATCTTTGCACTGGGAAGAAGCCAACGCATTAGAGACAAACCGGAAAGTTCACTTTCTGAGCTAACAGCCACTGGCAAACACACCTAGAGAAAGCTATTCAAACAGACAGGGAGCATTTCAAACACACCAGCACCAGCCGGAGACCTGGGAAACCACATTAGCCAGGGCTCTTTGTGCTGGAACACACCCCAGCGGATCCTCTGTAAACCCAAGGAGCCTGCATTCCTTCTGAGCTGTTGTAGTGGAGCAAGAGGCAGAAAAACCTAAACAGGGAATGATTTAACGCCCAAGGGTGACAAAAACCAGAAGCAAGCTATTCCGCTGGCAGCAAGTCAGCCAGCCCACACATAAAGAGACTGTCTCCTACCCATGTGCTCGAATCTGCAGCGCTCCGGGATTAGCCTCTGGTGGCTTCCAGACATGACTGACTGCAATTTTCACCCTGATTAACTTTCAGGAATGCCCACAACAAGGAACAGCAAAGACGACGGGAAATCTCCTGTGCGAGGTGTTTCCTCTGGCCAGACGGCTGCCACTCTACAGCAGACCAAAGCAGAGGAGGGTTTCAAATAACTGCTCGCCCTCACTGGACCCAGTCCAAGCCAGCAAACGCACCCATCTGTCCAAGAGCAGCCCCAATGATAGGAGTGGGAGGCAATCCCAGCACCAGTTGGAGGGAGGAGTGGAATCAGAAGAGCAAAATCTCAGTCAGAACAAAGTAGGAACTGCTGCTCGCTGCACGGAACAACTACCCACCCCATCCAGCCCCACGGGTGCCCAGTTTTCCAAGCGGGACAATGCAGAAATGCGAGAGGATGCTGTACTGCAGGCCCTTTCTCCCGCCATCTAGTTCTGGCAGCCAGCCTACAGCTTTCCCCATATGTTGCCTCCACACAAGATCCTTTTTTGTTTCCTTTTACGACTAAAGAAACTCAAGAGGGGACTCGCCTTCCTTTCCAGAGCTGCAGTGCCAGCTCTCTGCTCTCGACTCCTAATGCTACCTCTGTAATCCCCCAGCCTGGCTTGTTTGGGTTGGATTTTTTTTTAAGTAACTCCCATGTCGTTTTTGTAGATTTCTTTTTAAGATGTTCCTTTCTCCCTGCCCCCTCTCTCTAGCCATGAAAAAAATGTTGAACAAGAGCCAGCTGGCACGCACAAGAGGAGACTGAGAAATCTGCACAAAGGAGCTTCCTCACTCACTTGCTGCTTTCAGATCAAGAACAGTGCAGGGGAGGGAGTTCTGCTCTCCCCCACACATCAGTCCAGCTGGAGCAGACAAAGGAGATTTACCATGACACCCCTGCGAGCTGCCACCCAACTGGGGTAGGTTTCCTGTATCGCATTCACACAGTGGGTGTCCAAGATGTTCCAAAACACACTGAAGTCCAGGTTTCAAAACACGCTGTTAACTCTGGAATTAAGCACGGTTTGAAGTGGAAGCTAACATGTCACTTGCTTTTTCTCAAACGACCAGGGGCCACCAAAGTTTGCCCAATCAAGGGCCATGCTGGCAACCTGCCAGGAGCAAGAAGGCTGAACCCACTTTGAATAAAATGGAGCCACCCTCCTCTTTTAATATGGAGGTGCACCTCCATGAAAACTACAGCTCCCAGCATGCAATGCAGCCGGATCCTTTGGCTGGAGGTAGAACAATGCATGCTAGAACCTGTTGTTTCCATCGGCTGCACCTTTGTATTAGAAGAGGAATCTGACCTTGGATGGCATTTGGCCATTCTTGGGTCTGCTTTGTAACACACAGAGATCCTGGAATGAAAGGAACTATAGAAGTGAAGAATATGGCATTACTGTCTCCCTCCACCTCTGGTTATAATCAGCCCTTTGACAAGGAGCAGCAGATAACTGGAAGCAATTAGAGGTGTTGGGGGAGATAAAGACCAGCACAGTCATTCTGAGAAGACCTTGTCTGCATATGGCTCACTAGGCTGCTTTGGGAGGAAACCACAGCCAAGTCCACACTGATGTCAGCTGGAAGTTTTAACTTACAGCTCCCCTGAACATCAACTAGTGTTTTACATACAAAAAATTAATGCAACTTTCAGCTGAGAAATTCAGCATCAAGTCAGAAAATGCAGAGTTAAGGTTAAAAACTCAACCTTGAGTCTGCCTCCCAGGCTTATAACTGTCAAATATGGCCATTCCTGACAGCCACGTTCAATTACATCCATACAAAGAGGAATTTCCTATTAAACACCAAATACAGTAACATACAGTCATTTCAGAACCAGTCTGGTCTAAGCTTCAGAAAAAGCTTAGTCAGATTATTTAAAAACTCTATGCTTGTTTTTATTAGTTTATTTAACTCCAATGTCAAATAGACACTGGGGAGAGAAAAAACAATGAGGAGTCCTTGTGGCACCTTAGAGACTAACAAATTTATTTGGGCATAAGCTTTTGTGGGCTATAACCCACTTCATCAGATGCATAGAGTGCAAAAATACAGTAGGCAGACTCTCTTGCTTAAAGATTGCAACACACAACCCCACCCCCCTCATCCCTTCAGTTGAGGTCCAAGAACTCCCAATACATAACCCCCAAGAAATCCTCCAGCAAAACCAAGGAAGACCAGTCTTGACATTGCTGATATTTCTGAGGTAAGAACTAAAGCAGGAGTTAAAAACCCACACACAGAATCATAGAATATCAGGGTTGGAAGGGACCTCAGGAGGTCATCTAGTTCAACCCCCTGCTCAAAGCAGGACCAATTCCCAACTAAATCATCCCAGCCAGGGCTTTGTCAAGCCTGACCTTAAAAACATATATCCTACCCCTTCAGGCCTTCTTTATATATTATGAAGTAGCAAAAACTGGCACAAACAAACTTTTCTTTTAACCGTCAGCAAGTCACTCAATGTTGCCTTTAACCTGAGTTCATGGCACAGAATTTTTTTTTTTTTTTTTTTAAGGAAAAAGTTGCTCCTGGGATTTATAGCTCTTTAGATTTGCAATTATTTGGCTTTGATTTCACGTAAGCCCTGGAATTTTTGACCAAAGCCTACTGTGTACGGAACAAAATATACCTCTTAAGCCTTATCTGGCAATCTGTGTGGCAGAAGACCAGAGTTTTGCATCTCACATGTATTTAACACCTAGCTAAACTTCTTTTAACTACTTGTCACTAACTAAATTCATTCTCCAGCAGAATTTATGCTAATATTGACACAACTGAGCAAGAATCATCCCCCCCCCACCCCTTCCCAAGATTCCCTGCTCCCCTTATAGTTCTAGAGAAGGCAGCAGAGCAAAGAGGGATGTGCCCATCTGCTCACTGCTCCTCCAAGCTGCAGAGATAGCTAACAGCATCTCTCTAGCACAGGGGCAGGCAACCTTTCAGAAGTGGTGTGCCGAGTCTTCATTTATTCACTTTAATTTAAGGTTTCGCATGCCGGTAATACATGTTAACGTTTTTTAGAAGGTGTCTCTCTCTAAGTCTATATTATATAACTAAACTATTGTTGTATGTAAAGTAAACAAGGTTTTCAAAATGTTTAAGAAGCTTCATTTAAAATTAAATTAAAATGCTGATCTTACGCCGCCAGCCTGCTCAGCCCGCTTCCAGCCTGGGGTTTTGTTCACCTAGGCCTGCAGCAGGCTGAGCGGGGCCTGTGGCCGGGACGCCGGCTGGCAAGGGGCCAGCAGCCGGGACCCCAGACCTGGGTGGGGGTTCAGGGGTCAGGGCAGAGGATGCAGAGCAGAAGGCTGGGTGTGTGGGGGGGGTTCAGAGGTCAGGGCAGAGGGCAGTGGGGATGTGGGGGGTTCAGGGCAAAAGGCCGGTGGTGTGGGGGGATTCAGGGGTCAGGGCAGAGGGGTGTGGGGGGGTTCAGGGGTCAGGGCAGAAGGCTGGCGGGTGTGGGGGTGCAGGGAAGAAAACTGGGGATTTGGGGGGGTTCAGGGGTCAGGGCAGAGGACTGGGTGTGTGTGGGGGTGCAGGGCAGAAGGCTGGATGTGGGGGGGGTTCAGGGGTAAAGGCAGAGGGCTGGGGGGGTGGGGG
>NW_020664418.1:10975456-10986736 GCF_002925995.2 Terrapene triunguis | reverse complement strand
ATTTCCAAAATGCTGTTCAAACGCTAACTGCTTACTGCCCGCAGACCACCCCACACTGGTAAATACTGTCATCAGTTTACAGCTAGGAAGACATGCACGCACAGAGGTTAAGTGACATGCCCTATGTCACATTGCAAGCCAGCATCAAAACCAGAACAGAAGTCTCTGGACTGCTGGGCCCACGCCTAATCCAACCCAGAGTGCCTCCAAAGCAACCCCAAACTGCATGCAGCTCACTGGCCCTAGCGTCAGGGGAGACACAAGAGACGGTCCGCCCTTCACCTTGTGCAATGCAGGGTGGGATTTTGGGGAACCTCATGCTGGATGCTGCTGCAATACTGACCCTCTCCACTAACGCTGGCTCACTAGTATCCATGGCAAGACAACTGGTCCTTTCCTGTTGTGATGTGACCTGTGCTTCCCATGTGCAGATACCCCAAGCCAACAAACAAGACACCTAGTGTCAGCTTAGCATTAAACAAGAGGGCCAAGGGCATGCCTGCAACCAAGGTCAGTAGGTACTGTATTAATAGCTCCCTTTTGCAGTGGGAGAGCCACACAGGCTAACCAGCAGTGTGAGCTAGAGGTGGATCCAGCAGACATAGTACACAGGAGAGCTGTGATCTAACCTCATTCTGACAGTCACTAGTCTGTCACCCTGGAAAAGTCACTTCCCTTTTCAGGCCTCAGTTTTCCTGCCTGTCAAACAGAGATGAGCGATAGCTCTCAACCTCAGAGGGAGCTGGGAGGATTACTGAGGCCAGTCAGGAGCAAGTGGTCATAGACTGCAGGTGACCATACCTCTAGACAACATGGCCTCTGGCAGGGCACTGCCTCCTCATCTGGGAGAAATTTTACACTGGCCCAAATGTCCTGCAGTGAATTTTGCCAGACTTTTAACGTCCCTGACAGTTTAACATAGTAAAGCACTTTAAGAGCAGCCCCGAGGTTCAAAGCCCCAAAGCTGCAATGAAGCTAAAACACAAACTTCCCCTGCCCCCACAACCCCCTGCAATGCCTCTAGGCCTTAGCTCAAACAAAGAAACCCCACAGAGAAGCCCAATGACCATGGACGAAAAGGTTTTCAGGGTGCAGAACTACTGAGCCAGTTTCCTTCCCACAGGTCTTGGTTCTTAAATCCAACACCCAACCCACACTATGGCTGTACTCTAAATATTGTGTCTGCACACCTGATGGCTAACACCTTGTCAGTCGTCATGGCAGCCCTAGCCAGAGCCTAGGCTGTTACAAGTACTCTGTTTTTCCATGTAGACCAGTGTCCTCTTCCCATGCCTGTCCTCTGTACCTCATTTGGCTGGTCCTCCTTTCTAACAAAGAGAACCAGGAAAATACCCCAAGTGCACTGCCCAAATGCTGCTCTGCGTGGCCGCCCTCTGAGCACTCTATCCCCACACAAGCACAATGGGGCAGCCCAGAGGTTCTCAACATTTTTTCCTGAGCTCCCTCAGCCCCAACATGCTATAAAAATTTCATTGCCCACAACAACTGGTTTTCTGCATATCCAGTAGATGAAAAGCCAGACTCAGTGCTAGGGGGTAGGAAACAGGGCAATTGCCCAGGGCCCCATGCTACCAGGGGCTCCGCGAAGCTAAGTTACTCAGGCTTTGGCTTTCTGCCTCGGGCGGCGGGGCTCGGGCTTCAGCTTTCTGCCCTGGGCCCCAGCGAGTCTAACATCAGCCCTGCTCTCTGGTTTACTCTGGCGGACTCCCTGAAAGCTGCTCGCAGCAAGGGGGCCCTGGACCCCTGGTTGAGAACCACTGGGATAGCCCCCAGGGTACTTTGTGTGCGCCGCCTCCAGGTACTCTATCCTCTGCCCAACCACAATGGGATGGCTGCCCAGGTTTTCCCAACACACACTGATAGAAGCAGAGTTAGATAGCGTGGTAGGTGCAGACACACACATACAACTATGGCAGCACAAAAGCTGCTATGTGAACACAAACTAGACAATGTTAACTTGTAACCAGTTACGGTGACTGACTCTATACTAGAAAATTTAGTACCCATATTACAGTAACTGCCAGCAATAGTGCAGATGCACTAGTGTAGACAGGGTTCAGGCGTTGTACCATTGTGTCATGAAAACCTGCTCGCTAAGCTGTCTGTAACATATAACATATTTTTAGCTCAAATGCCCTCTACCTGGTTACAAAGCCACTGTTAAGAGCTGCATTATGGACTCAGCCTGAACGACATCTAACAAACAAGCCAAATTTGGGCAAATTCGCTCAACTGGCACCGGGCAGTTGTGTATCAGTGAAGTATTTGAGAGGCACATATGGGACAAGACTTGCTTTTCATTCTCTCTCACACAGACAGAATGTCTGGTAGAAAAACTGAACTGGTGTAACTACATTGATTTAAAATCAATCTAGTTGCACTGTTTGAAAGAGTCACAAGCCAACAAGAAAGGGAAGTGTGATAAATGGGATAAGAGGGGATCCCCATAATCCCAAGCAAGTGGATGGGGGAACCAAAAGCTCCAGAGAGATAATAAAAGGCCACATGAAGCCAATGGGCACAAGTGACAGTGCTGAAGCTGGCAATGTACTGGGAGAAAGAGCTCTTCAGTTTTTCCCTGCTCATCTATTGCCATCAAAACATCTGGACAAACAAATACTATAATTTAAGGATTCACATACTTTACAGTTCAACTTTGCCCTGGCTGGTACTGGAGCAGGGAGGGGACGAACTGGGTGTAACTGAATAGGCTCTTCTCACCTTTAATTTATGGGATTCTTCAGGCAAATAGCAAAATTACCATGAAAAACCAGCCTTGTCAGCTCCAGTCGCCTTGGCAAGATCTAGGGCTTGCTTCAAGCTGGCTGTGCTCTGAGATTCCAGTTCAGCTCCTGCTGCCTGAGGGAGAGGAGGGGGAAGGAAGACAGAAGGGGTGGGGGAGGTAGATCTGGGCAGTGATTATAATTGCTGCAGTAATTAGAGTGTTTCCAAGTGGCTAGTGGAGTTGTTCCCCAAGCAGATGACTCCAGCGGGGGTGGGGGAAGGGAGGGCCAAGGATAAAGCAAGCATGCCTCAGTGAGCACCACATTCAGGGAGAAAGCAGCTTGGAGTCAGCACTGGCGCTCACACCACCAACTGGCGGGAAGGGAAACATGACAGGGGAAGTTTGTTTCTAACTTCAAAAGCTCATCACCAAATTCAGGGAAAATAACTGGATTGATCAAAATGAGTCATGTGACCGGCAAAGCAATGGCTTCCAGCCACGATTCTGTTTGATCCCAACATCCGGGAGTCAAGTAGCACAGGCCAGGTACAGTGCAGCGCAAAGAGCCCCAGACTGCCCTGGGAGTGACCTCTCCACTGCCCTGATGGCCTGCCCCTCCCAATAGGTCACAGGATTGCCTGTCTTGCTCACAGGCCTTTCAATCTAGCAGACACGCAGAATTCTAGGCCTCCTTCGGGAGACCACAAATGCTTGGCACTGGCAGCCTCAAATGCTTTAGCAGAAGAGGAAAATGTCTCTGATTCCAAAAATGAAGGGGCTGCCACTTCATCTATTAATACCCTTAATTCCCCTAATTCAATAACCAATTAGTGCACCTTGGCTAAAGCTAGCAAGGGCTTCATCTGCAGGAGTAGAATGTATATTACCTGCACTCATGATCTCTCTTGCTGTCAAGCGTCAGCCCAGGAGCAGTTTGGGAGAGGCCAATCAGACTGCAAGGCGAGGTCTACGGACATGCAGGAACAAATCCGAGTGCAGGGAATACTAGACGACAAAACCCCTTCAGCGATTTTTTTAGGGAGGGATAATAAATAGGTGTATTTTACAGATTAATAAAGCACATTTGAAAAGCCATGATATACATCAGACTCTGGCTAATTCACACTAATGACCCATTGAAAATTACACAATTTTGTGAATTAGCAAGTACATAAAGGAATACAATAAAAAGCAAGAATAATGCATTGAAATGTACTTTGCTCATTTATTTTGTTAGCTGTAGTTCCGTTTTAATTACTTGTGGTGATACTGCAAATGCTAGGAAAGGTTCTATGTTAGGTTTTGCAAAAATAATGAAATCTTGCTAACAAGAAATCTCACTACAGCATTTGCTACTAAATCTTTGGGGAGAGACCAACAATTCTTGTGCAGATTAGCGAAGTTCTACTCTACAGCGGTATTCACAGTAGCACTATGTAATGCCCTATTTTCATTCATTTGAAAGTTCGCAAAGGTCTGTTCTTGTAAGATTAAAAGTGCCTATTCTTTTTGTCTCATCACAGAAATAAGATTCTGAGGTAGTTTTGCATAAAATCCTTCCATAGTCCTAAATTAACCAAGCAGGATATCATCTCATTTTTATAAACAAAAAAGATAAAACACATTACACACACTCATGCGGCACAGGTGGTCAGTTTTCAGTAAGAACCACTTCGCTGTGTGCACACAAAGACAAAATAACTAAATTACAAAGTTAGAGGTGACAAAAGCACTGTATAAAATGTATTAAAGTTTCCAGCCACTTAACAGCACAGATGTATTGGCCCAGATAGAATAATATACACCAGTGGTTGTATTTAACATCTGATGTTGCAAAATCATTCCACATCTCTACCGTGCTGTGGGCAGGGAAGGCACAAAGAGAGTCCTTTGCAGTTTTTTTCCCCAAATAAAAGAAGGAAATAAAATGCAAAAAACTTACCAATTTAAAACACAAAAGTCAAGATTCTCAGGCATGAACCTTGACTCATCCACAAATACTATTTTCAACTATTGCTTAGACTTGGGTGCAGAACATAATATACAGTACATGCATGCAGCTGAGTTAACTTTGCTTTTGGCAACTGAACTTCCTGGCTCCTTTGTGTTCAGATCTGAAACCTTAACACTGCTTTAGGTTTTGCAATGTGTACTCCTTTCTAGACATGCAAGCAGCATGATACTTAGATATCTACATTAAATGTGCATAAACATATCAGTAAAACAGGAAGGCTATACACTACAACGATGGCCTAATGGTAAAGGCACAAGAGTGGGAAGCCAGGGCTCCTGACCCTACATGCATCTGTGGGAATAAGAGGAGAGCAGTAGATGGGAACTTGGCTGCATTTGTAGGAACAAGCTCTTAGGAGCACTAAACATGGAAGTGGAGGAATGGATCAAAGGTTAGGAAAACATCGGTCCATATCTTCCAGTGAATCTTCCAAAGAGATGCCTGAAACCTCCCCTTGATCAGGGAGTTCCCATGTAATCTACAAATTTATAAAAGAAACACTGATCAGCCAAACTAGGGACAACAGCCCCACACGGATTTTCTGTGTAAGGATTTCAGCGGAATACACTCCACTGCAGCCAAGCATTCACCTTGCTCTGCCCCAGGCCTCTGGCACCACCGCTCTGCAGGTCAGCCAAAGTGGGTGTTTCTGTGTGTACAAGCAACTGCTCCCTGCGAAACCCTCACCAGCAGGCCTCACCTCCCTTTGTCACTGAACAGGCATGTGATCTGCGCAGTGTAAACATGTGCCCACAATTTTCTCTGGGCAGGGCTGTTTCTAATGCCAGATAATCCAACCACAATGAGGACGGGGGCATAAAAGCCTTAAAGGAAGCAACTGTGCACACACTCCATGTGTTGCATCCCAGAAACAGTGCACCTGGAACCATAAATACCATCCTATTTACATAACACTCAGTAGCAGAGGGACAAAGACTTAATACAGTGTATTTAATATTCCTATTACACTAGTGCCCAGAGGCCCCAATCAGCATCAGAGACCCATTGTGCTAGGCACTGTGCAAACACACAAAGAGACATAGTCCCTGCCCTGAAGAATTTACAGAAATCCTGGCTCAAGTCTGCCAAAGTGCAAGGTCAAAAGAGACATAAATTGGCTCAGCTCTGTCTGGTTCCCTGATGAACATTTGCTCAGAAGCACAGTGGGCAGCCCAAAGCCAATGAACGCTGGGTGTATCACAGTTACACACACCAACTGAACCCAAAACACACAACTACAGCCTCAGATCACCCCAGGAGACCTGTCTCCACTCTACACGTAGGGAAAGAATCCCATTCTTAGCTGTCAGACCTGTATCACTCACCAATGAGTAACACAACATACGACTCCACACCAGCCCAACAACAGAGCTCAGTTATTGCAGGGTTGCCCATAAGTATGTACTGCCTTAGTGGTAGGTTTTCAGGAGGGAGGGGGTATTAAAAGGGAAAATAGCACTGCAACATGTAGAGAATTTTGTCAAAAGCAACTTGGACACTGCAAGCAAAGCTTGGGCCAAGCTGGGCCAAATTAAATTTGACCTATCTCAACAGCGTCCAGTTAAAATTTCCAGTGTACTGGTTAGACAGCATACTCCAATATGTTGCTATCACCCCTCACCCTGAAGAGAGATGCACAGAGAGAGAATAAATCAGATTCTTAATGAACACTGGCCCTTACCTCTCAACGTTCATTTATTGCATTCACTTTGTTGCCTGTTTGGTGGCTCTCACGCAGTGGGATTTCTTAGGCTAGACTACTGGCTGTTTATACTTCACTACTAGCTATTTCTGCCTATTCTTTCATTTAAAAAAATGTATTTTTAGGTAGATTAATGATCGAAGAGCAATAAATACATCAAAGACAGAGTGGGTTTCTCCCAGGAGCCAGGAAGTATAGGAAAATGAGTGCATCACACACACATCCAATATTCAGGCTGGGGGAAGCCTGAGGGGACCTGCTACCCCGTGATCCCACTAGAGGAGGAGCGGTCCCTTTTGCTATATTCACAACTGCTGCTGCCCTTGTCTGGGACATTAATCCAAACAGCGGCACAGGTCCCATCCCATGACACCACCTGCAAAGAGCAGTGTTTATTTCCTAAATGAATGAAAGAGCAATACGAAGGTGCACATGTGTAATATAGACATGTCTATGCATGCTCATACATATAGCATGTAAGACTGAATAAGGAGCAGTTCAAATAACAGTCACAGAAAGATGTGTCTCCAAGATGCAAACAAACAACAGAAAGTATCCAGCTTGGGATATTCCCGATGTGTCCTGGCTAAACTCCAGTTCAGGTCATTACAGCCCGCCTGCTGATTTCCTCTGGTGGTTTTAACTGATGCAGCATTCTTGTCCTAAACTGTTGGAAAGCAATGTTGTGCAATCCTAAACAGCTGTCGTTTCCCACCCCAGAGGTGGTAGTATTTCAAGGGTGTACATGGGTCACTTCCCACATCTTATACCCAACCACAGAGATTTGGGAGGCAAATGAATGTCTGAGGATGGAAGGGGGGAGAAAATGTTAAAACATCACTTTTATGAAAATGCTCTCATTCCGAAGCAGGTAACATTTTGCTTGTAAATCACACTATAAGAAAGCTAATCAATAAATAAGCGGATTGGATTTTCCAAGCACTGTGAGCCAACAAAGAGAACATGCAGAATAACCCTGTGCCAGAGTCACTCCACAGAGCATGGAAACAGGTTTACGTAAATACATCCAGACAGGCAAGACTATGGAAGGGAATCTCCTGTTCCCCACAGTGCTCTGTTCCCATTGCAGGGCTGGCCACACAATGGCCAGCTGTGCAGAGCAGATGATTCAGCACAGACACTGGCATCCTTACTCTTCTGGGGGGAGGGGTGGGGAGGGAATGTGCCCATGAGATGTTCATTGTCCCTTGCAAAAAAAAAAAAAATCTGTGTACAACCTCTCAATCAGTGGCAATGGCCTGCCTGGTACAGGGACAAAATGGCCTGCTGGGAGGCTCCCCAGACGGAGCAGAGCCAAGTCTCACAGACAAGACTTGAACCCGTGACCTTCCCTGTGCATACAATCTGCAGGCAAGAGAGAGCGGCTTTATCCCCTCCCACCTGTTCATGCTCTCTGTATGTGTGTATATATATCGCCTCGATATGTTTCACTCAATATGCATCCGAAGAAGTGGGTTGTAGCCCACGAAAGCTTATGCTCTAATAAATTTGTTAGTCTCTAAGGTGCCACAAGTACTCCTGTTCTTTTTGCGGATACAGACTAACACGGCTGCTACTCTGAAACCTGAAATTTATCCCCTCTGCTTCACTCAGATAAAATCAGACCAATTACTGTGGGCTCCCAGCACAGCCAGTTTGTTCCTCACCACAGCCCAAACTGATGTCACCCAGAGACATTTGCCATTTCTCCTGTAATCAAGGAATGAAAATAACCCCCTCTTGGGGAGCCGGCACCAGATAAACCTTGCACGGGTTACATTCCAATCCCAACTCTTCCTCCGGCCAGGGACCATGCTCCCTTCGGGGCCCTGCCCCATTCCAGAAAAAGAGAGAAGACAACTGAAGTCAAATAGATTCACCCTCTCAGTCCAATTCTAGGCACCTACCACTCACAGCATTCTCCTGCCCCCATCCAGATGGAGACCATGCAGGGCAAGCTGATCCTGTGGCCCAGCAGGAGGGGGCAGGCTTAGTAACAACAGCACCAGGGCTCCAAGGATAGATAGTAGCACTTCTCTGAACAGCCAAGCAGTGATAGCAGAGGATCAAGAAACACGATCAAACCCGCCTTTAATTAAGGTGATCTGAAGTGCCTTGCCTAGGATTGTGACCCACAGATGCCACTGCCTCTGGCACCCATGAGAAACAGTGTTCGGAGAGGCAAGATTTCTTCCCACATTGACTGTTTGCATTTCAGTGAAGAGTCTGTTGGAGGATTTAATTCTCTGTGATTTGTGCTGAGAAAATCCCCCAGAAGGGCTCTGTCCTTTTCCCCTCTGCGAGCCCAACACTGGGGACGTAAAACTGCTGTGGGCTGCTGCCTGTCTCTTCCTCACACACCCCTACAACACACACACACGGGTCAGATGTTCTTCCTCCTCATCAGGCACAGGCCCAAGGGGAGAGAAGGTAATCAGTCATCAGAAAGCACAGTGATCGAACCCACATTGCAAATAAAGGAAATGAAGAAAGCCGCGGTGCCAGCACAATGCCCGGAGGCTAGGAAGGAGCCTGCCAGGAGGCAGTCTGGCACAGGACACCACAAACCTCCCCAAGGGACACTTCACTTGTTTCCCCAAGTTCTTAATTCCTGGCAGCGTGAGGATTGGGGTGAAGGACACGGGTGAGGAAGGGAACTCCGCTGAGGCCTGAGTGCTGGGATTTGAGATCACTCTCCCAACCAATCTGCCACTTGTGTCTGTGCTTTGCCCTCATCCCTTCCCTCTACCAGGTTCCCTTAAACCACCTGCTCCAGCACTCTCTCCGGCCCGCCTGAGCGACCACATGCCTAACACTTGGTGCTTAACATCCCATGCCCCATATCCAGCCAGGACACAGCACCCAGCCTCTATCTAAAGATCTGTCCTTGTGCCACCTCCCTGTTTGCCCTGGTCCTGCCCCCCACACCCTTCCCCACCTTAGCACTAACCTTGCCCCACATCACCCGCCTCTGTGACCCCTCAGACCCTAGCACCCCATTACACCCCCTGCCCAGCACACCCCTGTGATCCCGCAGGCCCTGCTGCCCCCAGCACAGTCACCAACACACTGAGCCCTGCAAGCAACAACAGGCACAAGGGGAGAGAGATCCTAAGCCCCCTCTGCCCCCCCCCACAGCTTCCAAGAGGACATATTCCGGGGGGGGAGGGAAGGCCTCCCCCCATCGTCTCACCGGTGGGTCACACTCCCGGGCCGCTCCCCTCCCCCGACTCACCGGGGGATCACACTCCCGGGCCGCCCCCCCCCGACTCACCGGGGGGGGGGGGGGAGGGAGGTCACACTCCCGGGCCGCCCCCCACCGACTCACGGGGGGGAGGGGGTCACACTCCGGGAGCCCCTCCCCCCGCCAGGCCCTGCGGCTGATCCCGGACTCACCCGGCTCCGGTCCCGTCCCGGGCGCTCCACTAAGTCTCCTCCATGGAGCCGCCGGGCTCCCAGCGCCGCCGGCTACGGGCCCGGGGCCGCCGCCATCCCGCCGCGCCGCGCTCAGTGCAGGCCGCTCCGCGCCTCCGGCCGGGGGCTCTCAGCGGCCGCCGGGCTCGGCTCAGCGCGCACGGGGCGGGGGACCCGGAGCGCGGAGTCCGGATCCGGAGCCGCCGTGACTCACTGAGCCGGGCGGAGAGAAAACCCGGCGCGCGGAGCCGCCGCCGCCACCACCAGGCAGGGAAAACCCGGAGCCGGGATGCCCCGTGCACACAGACCGCCGGAGGCGCGGGTCCAGCCCTAGGGCCCAGCCGGGGAGCACGGAGACAGAACTAGGACGAGCAGACCCAGAGGGGCAAACCCAGAACACTGACCCAGACCGGGATCCACCCCAGAGATCGGGATCCCGCAGGGCAGGGAAACCCAGAGCACATGAAGCCAGACCCTCAGAGACAGGCAGAGGGACAAACCCTCTGACAAGCATGAACCTCAGCAGGAAGGGCATCAGAGCGTCCACACAGACATAGGGGACACCACTGCTGAGCTGGAAAGGGAAATCCAGACCAGGCGCATAGCCACCGGTGGGCTGGCCCATGCACTTAGCATCCAGGCCCACCCAAATCTGAGGAGGGAGTAGTGCTGCCACAGCAGTCTGGAGTGTCACTTGGACACTCAAATCCAGGTGGGAGTTATGCACCCGCCCTTCAGAAAGCTACGCTCTGGCAGCTCTGCCTTGCCATTTTCTGAGCCACCCTATGCGCATGCCCGACTTGGCAGGTGAAGCCCTATGTCTGGGGGCACCAGGGCCAGGAAGAGGGTGTGGCGTCAGGTGAGCTAGCACAGTCTGGCATTGCCTGTCCACCTGAAAATCGTGGCCCACCCAAATTTCCACTCCTAGCTACACCACTGATTCAGACCAAGCCAAAAAAAACTATAGCAGGATGGGAAGCCTGGTCTGGTGGGAAAGGCAAGCCAAGAGACCCGTATTCAAGTCCCAATTTAGCCTCACAGTTCTTGTGTGATCTGGAGCAAGTTACTTAGGGCAGGTCTACACTAGCTTTTACTTCCATATAACTTAAGTCAATTAGGAGTGTGGAAAAGCCACCACCTTGAGTTACATAAATTACACTGCCGTAAGCGCCTGTGTGGACAGTGCTATAATGGCGGGAGAGTGTCAGAGCTACTCAGGGAGGTGGAGTAATCATGTTGACAGGAGAGCTCTCTCCTGTTGACATACAGTGTCTGCATTAGCACCGCTACAGCAGCACAGCTACATCGGCACAGCAGCACCGCTGTAACGATTCTAGTATACACTAGATGCCCATAACACTGGTTTACAATTTTTGAGAAGTCGTCTGCTTCAGAGATAAAATG
>NW_020664418.1:10925805-10975056 GCF_002925995.2 Terrapene triunguis | reverse complement strand
ACTACATTTATTTCAGAAGCATTTTGGCTGTAGAGCAGTGTAATCTACACTGTGCCTGCGTTCCCCATCCATAAAACAGGGAAAACACTTCCTCCCTCCCCCCCAAGGGGAGTGTAAGGCTAACATCCATTAACACTTGTGAGGCACTCTGAGACTACTGTTAGGAGGACTGTAGTAGATAAATAGGTAAAGTGTGAGATGGAAATGTTAAGAGCAGATAAGCTAAAGACATAAACAACAAGAAGCTCTCTGAAGGAAATCAGCATCTCCAGTCCATTAGAATTTGTTGAAGGACTCAACAAAGCAGAGGATGCAGAAGAGCTAGTGGATCTTATTTGGACTTTCAACAAGCTTCTGATAGAGTTCCTCAGAAGAGGCTATTAAGGAAATTAAGTAGTCTTGGGGGAAGCAGTATAGTTCTGTCACAGATTGTAAACTGGTTACAAGAGAGAACAAAGAAGAACAAAGCCATCTTTATGCAGGTGATTCACAAATCACTACTCAGGACCTGCCTCTCTTCATCCAAACCAAAATCATGGTCTGTCCTTCTCATAGCACAAGAACTAGGGGTCACCAAATGAAATTAATGGGCAGCAGGTATAAAACAAACAAAAGGAAGTACTTCTTCACACAACACACAGTCAACCTGTGGAACTCTTTGCTAGAGGATGTTATAAAGGCCAAGACTATAACAGGGTTCAAAAAAGAACTAAATAAATTCATGGAAGATAGGTGCATCAATAGCTATTAACCAGGATGGGCAGGGATGGTGTCCCTACCATCTGTTTGCCAGAAGCTGAGAATGGGTGACAGGGAATGGATCACTTGAAGATTACCTGTTCTGTTCATTCCTTCTGGGGCACCTGGCATTGGCCACTGTACTGAGCTAGATGGACCTTTGGTCTGACCCAGTATGGCCGCTCTTGTTCTTATGTCTTTTCCACATGAATATCCAGTCACCCACTGAAACTTAACATGGCCAGAACCAATCTCCTGATCTTCCTCTAAACCCACCCATCCTCTGTGTCATCCACCGTCCTCCATGTCACTCAGGCCTGTAGTCTTGGCTTCATCTTTGACTCATCCATTTCTTTTGACTCACGCATCCAGGCCATGTTTAAACCATGCTGCTTCTTCCAGCGTAACATCACCAAGATCCAACCTTTCCTCTGTGCCCATTCTGCCAAAATCCTTGGCCAAGCTCTTATCATCTTGGGTATTGCAGCTCCTTGTTCTAGACTCATCTAAGTACTCCCAGTTCACCCCCCTAAAGTTCATTCTAAATGCTACCACCAGGGTCATCTTTCTGGTCCATCGCCTTGACTGTGTCACTCCCTCTTCATGTTGTCTTCCAGTTTGGCCCTTGCTTTTGAAGCCCTTCACAATTTGTCCCCCAAAAATTCAAGCTGGAAATACAATGCACATTTTTAGCAGTGAGAGTAATTAAGCATTTGAGCAGATTATACATTATCTAGGAATGTAGTGGTGATGTAGTAAATTCTAGGAATGTAATCAATTTTCCATCACTTGAAATCTTTATATCAAATAATATATAAGATTTTTCATCCATAGATCTCAAAGCACATAACAAAGGAAGTCAATATCATTTTACAAATGGGGAAACTGAGGCACAGAGAGTTGAAGTGACTTGTCCAAAGTACCTCAACAGCAGATCCAGGAATAACACCCAGGTCTCCTATGTCCAACTTCAATCCTCTAGTTACTAGGCCACATTGTCTCACTCAAAATTGGGAGTCTTTCTGAAACACATGCTCTAGTTCAACCTCGGATTATTTGTCGTGCTGCAGGAATTAGTGGATGACATTCTCTGTAACAGAAATCATAATAGGGATCGCCATGCCTGATGGTCAGAGCCATGCCAGTTGGTCCTAGTGGTCAGCACAGGAGTCCAGAGCAGGGTTGGATGAGGCCTGAGTGAGAGCAAGGCTGGAGCAGGACTAGGACCAGGACCAGGACCAGGGCACGGGCAAGACCAGAGCAGGCACAGGCGCGGGCCATCTGTTGCCACTATCAGGCTGGATAGAGTTCCAAAAGCTAGAATTACATCAAGCAGACTGAGCTACTCCTGTGAGGCTTAAATACCTGCCCTGAAAATCACCCGACCAGTTCCTGGCTTGTGGATTGGCTGTAGCCTAGCACAGGCATGACTCATCACCTTACACTCTGGCTGCCTCATGCAAGATGCCAGATTAGATGGTTATAATGATCCCTTCTGGCTTTAAAACCTGTTAATGTAATTTGATGGCATGTACTCACTTTCACTAATTTTCAGTTCTGCTCACCCCATCTCAAAATTATAAATATGGCAGAAATGTAACACATTTGGGAGGGATAGCTCAGTGGTTTGAGCATTGGTCTATTAAACCCAGGGTTAGGAGTTCAGTCCTTGAGGGAACCATTTAGGGATTTGGGGCAAAAATCTGTCTGGGGATTGGCCCTGCTTTGAGCAGGGGGTTAGACTAGATGACCTCCTGAGGTCCCTTCCAACCCTGATATTCTATGATACTGATGATGCATGAAAAGACTTCCCCTATGTGAAAAAAACAGAAATATTAGGACTATTTTGATAAGAGAGAAGATAAATAAGAAGTGACATTATAGTTGCCTATAAAATAATAACTCGAGAAGGCAAACGGGGCACTTCCATTTATCTTTTCTCATAATACAAGAACTAAGATAAATTCAATGAAGTGAAGAGGCAAAAATTTAAGACTGTTAAGGGGAAAGACACTTTTACACAACACAATTAACCTGTGGAACTCACTGCCACAGTAAGGCAAAGAGCTTGGCAAGATCAAAAACAGATTAGACACTTATATGGCTAGTGAGAACATTCAAAGTCAGTTTGGATTGGATCAAACATTATAAGGGATATAAACCTTCCTGTTTCAGGCCTAAGCCAACAAGAGGCTGAAGGGGTTAGTAGCTTTTCCTCTATGAGTGGATTACGCATTACAAGGATTCTGACACCTTTCCCAGGAGCAGCTGGTATTGGATGCTGTCAGAGACCAGAACACCAGACTCCATGGACCCTCATCTGAACTAGTATGGCCATTGCTATTACTTTAGCCACATACATAGAGTGAAAACTCCAATCATGGAGCTAGCATGATCATCACACAGCACAGGGAAGAGGTGTAGCCTGTCCATGGATTGGGTATCCTGGCACCAGGGGAGAGGAAGTTCCAGAGCACAAAGTCCAGTGGCAGGCTCCCAAGCCACCTGCTGCACAGGGATACCAGAGTATCTGTGAGGCCCTGCTCAGCAGCATACAACTGCCTCACCCCAGTCTTTGCTTCCTCATGGGTTACTATGATGCCGTGTCCACCCCCACACAAGGCAGAGCAGTTTAAAATCCATCAATTAAGCTTATATGGTGCACCTGGAGGCAGGGCCAGCTCCAGCATTTCTGCCGCCCCAAGCAAAAAAAAAAAAAGCCGCGATCGGCAGCAGCAGTTCAGCAGCAGGTCCTTCGCTCCTAGAGGGAGTGAGGGACCTGCTGCCCCCGAATTGCCGCAGGTGCCGCCCCTCTCCCTTGGCCGCCCCAAGCACCTGCTTGTTAAGCTGGTGCCTGGAGCCGGCCCTCTCTGGAGGAGAGCCAAGGATCAATACAGACTCATGAAAGAAGAAGTTCAGCTGGGTAGAGCAGGTTGGGCCTGTATAAAGGGATGAAGCTGAGACCAGAAGGGGGCTACCAAAAGCCTAAAGGTGGGTAAAAGACTTGGGTGGAAAGGAAGGAAGGCTGGGAAGAAATTAAAATCCTTAGTTATGGGAAATGAAACTCTGTCTGAATGGTTGTCTCTCCAGTTGTGGATTTGGAATTATACAATAAAACAAAGGGAAGAGCAGGACCATCAAACATGACAACTAAGATTTATGAGTTTATAAATGACAAATGGGGTCAGCATTGCCAAATCTCTACTGACAGCTCTAGCAAGGCAAACACAGGTAGAGTGGGACTGGCCTTTCATATCTCTCTATCTGGAATTAAGAGATCTATGAAACTGTCTGGTTTTGTGCCCATTATGACAGCTGACTTGATGGGTATATTGTTGGCATTGACCTGCATAAGGAATGTATGCCCAACTATGACTGCCATCCTATGACTCTTTATCGGGTATAATGATGATTAGAAAGGGCACCTCAGAAAGCAGGAAGGATTTAGTCAATGAAATATAGTAGTTAACTGCAGAGATAGTACAATTAGGTATACATATAGTAATGGTGTGGATTCTGGTGCATGTTGGGATACCGGGCAATGAAATGGCAGATAAATCAGCAAAAATAAAAAGCCTTCAAAAATAAGGCAGTTGCTATAAAGATCCCACCAAGTAAATAGGACTTCAAAAGCTTGGTTAAGAGAGAACATAAGATGGAATGGCAAGAACTATGGACCAAAGAGAACAAAGAGGCTATGAAATGTCTTACCCTTGAGGATAGTGGCACACTTAATAGAAGAAGTGAAATAACTCTATTTAGAGGGCTAACAGGTCACTGTGACCTGAATGGTAACTAGTATTTACTAAACAAGCACAAATATGGGTTGTGATATACATGCAAAT
This sequence comes from Terrapene triunguis, assembly GCF_002925995.2. NCBI lineage: Eukaryota > Metazoa > Chordata > Testudines > Emydidae > Terrapene > Terrapene triunguis. Next base: position 10,970,473 of record NW_020664418.1, on the reverse strand, counting down.
CCAAGAAGCAGTTGAGCATCTGCTGTTGCAATGCAGAGAGAATTACAACACAGGACTCTTTATGAAGAACTGAGACTACTCAAGGTGAAAGGACAGTGTCTGAAAGGGTTGGTGAGGGCACCGGGGAAGTGGGGTAGCATTAAGAAAGCATTAGTGCACTTTTTGAAGGATACATGGCTGGGTGAGAGAATATAGATTTTTTTTGTTTATGTGATAAGTGTGGCAAATGGTGGTCATAGCCTCACATGCTGAGGCTGCTGTGCCATAAAATGACTGGCAAAGAAAGGAAGGAGCTGCAGGGGAAGTATCCTGCAATCACTCCCTGGGAGGAGGGAGGTTTGTTGGGGGTTACAGCGTTTGAAAGGAGTCAGAGAAGGAAGGTAGTCTACAGTTAATCCATGGGAGGAAGGCTTTGGGGCCAGTAAACCCAGGGTGCAGAAGATCGAGAAAGGAAATAGGAATGAGTCCAGGGAAATAGCAAAGGCTCTGGGAGCAAGCAGTCCACAGTTGCTGGACACAGGGTCCTGGGCTGGAACCCGCAGTAGTGGGCAGGCCCAGGTTCCCTACCAGCCACTGGGAAAGTGGCACAGGACCTGGACTTGGCCCAGAAAACTGTCTGGAACAGCATGTGGACAACGGATCCAGTGGGGCTCTGATATCCCAGAGGAGGAGGATTGTAGAGCAACCTGGCTGGAGCACTGAGGGTCCTGGAGAGTGAAGCGGGGACAGCCCAAAGAGGGTGTCAGGCCTGAAAGAAGCTAATCCCAGATGTGGCCACTAGGAGGTGCCCTCACAGGGGGTGAAGCCCCTTAGGGGAACCTGTTGGAGGGAGGACCCCAGCAGCAGGGCTGGCACTTCCACTAGGCAACCCTAGGCAGTCGCCTAGGGCGGCAGGATTTGGGAGGTGGCATTTTGCTGCCCTCGGCGGAAATTCGGCGGTGGGGGTTCCTTCCGCTCCAGGTCTTCGGCGGAAATTCAGCGGCAGGTCCTTCACTCGCTCCGGGACCCGCCGCTGAAGTGCCCCGAAGACGCGGAGCAGAAGGACCCCCGCCACCGAATGCTCAGAGGAGGAACGCTGCCACCTAGGGCGGCAAAAATCCTGGCACCGCTCCTGCCTAGCAGCAGCTACAGCATCACCTGCGAGCCTCGTTAATGGGCTAAGGGTGATCGGGCAGCTCTGCCAGCTGTTCCTGAGACAAAAGGGGGCTGGGCTCCTCCCCTCACCACAGACTGGGGGCTGCTGGAGTACAGCTCGCCTCCATGTGGAATATGCAGAGTGGGGGGAGGAGAATCCCGGGGGCTGATTGGCAGAAAGGCCTGAGGAAGGGAAGGGGCGAGCCCTGAGAGTCCTACCCGGGGGTCTGCCCCGTGAGTGCCCCGCTTTGGGAGCTGGTTCCACTGTGGCTGGTAGAGCTACGCACCTGGCCTGGCTCCCCAGGTGCTGTACTTGCGTGATCTCGTGCCAGTGGAGAGCTGGTGCCAGGCTTTGCCAGGCCTGGGGGAGAAGGGAGCGCTGTGCACAGCCCACTTGTGCACCCCGGAGCGTGAGCCACTCACGGCCCTGCACAAGGGTGAAAACCTGGAGAGCGAATCCCTCCCGAAGTCAGCAGGCCTTTGTCCCAGGAAGGGCCTTACTCTGACCAGGCTGAAGAGCCGTGTATGGAGAGAGAACTGCAGTGCCAGGGTCAGGACTCAGCCGCCCCGCCAGGGAGAATCCCTGCAGCTCAGCACACAGGGCAGGGGCAGGTGGCCTTTGAAGGGCTGCAGTATTCAGAGCCTAGCACAGTGCAACCTGTACAAGGAAAGAGCCAGACTCGGAGACTGGAGTTTTAAGCTGGGGATCTGGAGCTTGCCAGCCTGAAGACAGACAGACAGACAAAACATGGCACTGGGGTGGTCATATTAGGGGATCATGCTCTTCCTAGCTTGTATCAGCATAGCTCATTGCACACCCCAGGGGCTCCTTGCAGCCCTCCATTCCCCACAAACTCTCTATAAGCCACACTACCAGCCTCCTCTATTTCATGGACTCCCTGCAGCTCTCCCCAATATCCCCACTGCCATAGGGGGGGAAGGGATAGCTCAGTGGTTTGAGCATTGGCCTGCTAAACCCAGGGTTGTGAGTTCAATCCTTGAGGGGGCCACTTAGGGGTCTGGGACAAAATCAGTACTTGGACCTGCTAGTGAAGGCAGGGGGCTGGACTTGATGACCTTGCAGGGTCCCTTCCAGTGCTATGAGATAATATATGGAAATATACTTGTGTGCTGCCCCATTCTCCCCTCCCATACCAGGGTCCCCTGTTCTCCCCACATACCAGCATCTCTGTGTGCACCCCCATTCTTATTTCCCCAGGCCCTTCTCCGCTTCCATGGCATGGCCTCTCCATACCCCCCCCCCCATTCCAGTATCTTCCATTCTGCCCCTCATGGCAGGAGCTCTTTGTGCTATTTACCCCCAGTAGGGGCTCTATGCAAATCCTCATTACCCCCCTCCCCCCAGGCAAGAGGCTCTGTGTGCCCACCTTCCCCCCCATACCAGAGTCCCTCAATCTCCTCCCTCCACCATACTGGGAGTTCTCTGTCTCCCCCTTCTCCCATAGCAGGGTCCTCCATTCTCCCCTCACATTCCAGGGGCTGTAGGCACTCCCCCATTCCCTTTTCTCTCTCCCTGCCATTGCTCTTCTGTCTGTCTGGGAGGAAAGTCAGTCAGGGTGTTAATATGTTAAGCTAGTGGGAGGACAAGCATAGATGAGCAAGGATATTGTTGTGGTGAAGGTGTTAATGGTTCTTTGATCTATAGGCAATCTAACGTCTGTGGTTGGGCAGGGTCTCCGTTCCGCCTCCATTTCCCCCCTTTTCGTTTTCCGCTTTCCCCCCCAAATCAACTGAGTTCTGACCGTTGATGCCTCGAACATTTCCTGAAATTTTGGAATTGATTGGATGCAGTGTCCAAAAGCAGCAAAGAGTCCTGTGGCACCTTATAGACTAACAGAGGTATAGGAACATGAGCTTTCGTGGGTGAATACCCACTTCTTCGGATGCATGTAGTGGAAATTTCCAGGGGGAGGTATAAATATGCAAGCAAGAGTGAGTAAGGTTAGAGATAACGAAGTTAGTTCAATCAGGGAGGATGAGGCCCTCTTCTAGCAGTTGAGGTGTGAACACTAAGGCCTTGGCTACACTTGGGGATTAACAGCGCTGCCGCAGCAAGTACTCCACCTCTCCGAGGGGAATAGCTTGCAGCGCTGCGAGCGAGCGTGCAGCGCTGCAGGGGCTGATTACAGTGGCGCTTTACAGCGCTGCACTCGCTGCGCTCAGGGGGGTGCGTTTTCACACCCCTGAGCGCAGCAAGTTGCAGCGCTGTACAGCACCAGTGTAGCCAAGGCCCAAGGGAGAAGAAACTGCTTTCGTAGTTGGCTAGCCATTCATAGTCTTTGTTTAATCCTGAGCTGATAGTGTCAAATTTGCAGATGAACTGAAGCTCAGCAGTTTCTCTTTGAAGTCTGGTCCTGAAGGTTTTTTGGAATCTGCTATTGTGTGTCCGGGGAGGTTGAAGTGTTCTCCTACAGGTTTTTGTATATTGCCATTCCTAATATCTGATTTGTGTCCATTTATCCTTTTACGTAGGGACTGTCCAGTTTGGCCAATGTACATAGCAGAGGGGCATTGCTGGCATATAATGGCGTATATTATATTGGTGGACATGCAGGTGAATGAACCGGTGATGGTGTGGCTGATCTGGTTAGGTCCTGTGATGGTGTCGCTGGTGTAGATATGTGGGCAAAGTTGGCATCGAGGTTTGTTGCATGGCTTGGTTCCTGAGTTAGAGTTACTGTGGTGTGGTGAGTGGTTACTGGTGAGAATATGCTTCAGGTTGGCGGGTTGTCTGTGGGCGAGGACTGGCCTGCCACCCAAGGCCTGTGAAAGTGAGGGATCGTTGTCCAGGATGGGTTGTAGATCACTGATGATACGTTGGAGAGGTTTTAGCTGGGGACTGTATGTGATGGCCAGTGGAGTTCTATTGGTTTCTTTCTTGGGCTTGTCTTGCAGTAGGAGGCTTCTGGGTACACGTCTGGCTCTGTTGATCTGTTTCCTTAGTTCCTCATGTGGGTATTGTAGTTTTGAGAATGCTTGGTGAAGAGAAACTGCTGAGCTTCAGTTCATCTGCAAATTTGACACCATCAGCTCAGGATTAAACAAAGACTGTGAATGGCTAGCCAACTACAAAAGCAGTTTCTCCTCCCTTGGTGTTCACACCTCAACTGCTAGAAGAGGGCCTCATCCTCCCTGATTGAACTAACTTCGTTATCTCTAGACTTACTCACTCTTGCTTGCATATTTATACCTCCCCCTGGAAATTTCCACTACATGCATCCGAAGAAGTGGGTATTCACCCACGAAAGCTCATGCTCCTATACGTCTGTTAGTCTATAAGGTGCCACAGGACTCGTTGCTGCTTTTACAGATCCAGACTAACATGGCTACCCCTCTGATACTAGTGTCCAAAAGTTATCTCAGCACAGAGAGAGAAATGCTGTCAGGTTGAATGTAAGGCCTTCGGAAACTCAGCAAACTAGGACTAGAGTCGCCGCTGCAGGGGAAGGAGGGCAATAATGGGATCTCTGATGACTCAGAGATGAGCAAATCAGAGATGAGCAAAGCATGCTGAACCCCCAGTTAGCACAGCTCTGCCTACCATCTGAGAAGGACACCCCAGCACCTAACCTGGAACCACTTGCCTGCAGAGAGAGACGGGCAAAGCCAGAAAGAGAAGCAGACAATAAACTGGGACCCATTCACCTGCACAGAGAGGCATGAATTCTAGAAATCCAAAGCCTTCATTAGGATCCAGCCAGCTGGACAGAGAAGGAAACCCTGGAGCGTGATAGTGGAATTGGAGCCTCCTGCTTCCATTTAAGAAAAGACAAACCAAACCCAGTAGTCATAGCTCAGTGCCAGAATCAGTCTCTGCCAGCCAACGCCTGGGAGAAGGTGCTCAGATACCAGGGTGATGGGCTAATCCAGAGATGCCACACATACAGAGCATATCCTAAATCAGGACCTGTGTGCCCCTTGGTTACTGCTGAGTCATTTTCCCTCCCCTGCGTGGGGAAACGAGGCTGTTGAGCGGGGCTCACAGTGCTCGTCATGTTTTACTTCGCTGCAAATGGACACAGAGCCTGATCCAGATACTAGGTTCCTTTCTCTAGATCTCTCCCCTCTGAGCTGGAGGTGGGCTGCTCTGGATCCTAGTGATCCACACAGGGGATAAAGGACCTGCTGCTACTGCTATCAACTACATAGCTCAAGTAGTAGAGGCCTGGGGATGTTGGCACTGAAGGGCTGGGTTCCCAGCCTAGCTCCCCTCAGCCTACTTTGTGTAGTATTTCCACCATGGCTGAGGCAGGTTTCATGCTAATTTCACTGGCAACAAGAAATCGCTTAAAATACCCACCACAGTGATGGTGCTGCTGTGATCTAACCTGGCTGCTGTATTCTCTGCCTGCCTGCAACTGCTTCCTGACACTGTCTGGGTGCAAGGTGGAGCCTGCAGGCTGTGGGGCTCAGAGCATTTAAATTTCTTGCTGAAGCTTTAACTCTTTGTAGCCTTTGCAATTTTTTTTTCTAAATGCCCTGGTTGAACCCAGCAATTGAACATATCACCACAGTATCCTCAGGACTCAGCTTTCTTGGATGCACAGCAGTCTTCTGCAAAGTGCTTTTAGACATGGCCATCCCCTTTAACAGCCCAGTCTCTTTCACCCAGTCTGAAACCAAGTCAATCCAGGAAGTTTTTTGTTCTTTCAGTGTATCTGCTCTCACTTCACTCCTAGCTGCTCATTTCCTTTCTCAGGTGCTTTTTAACAGGTTTACAATTCACATAAAATGTTTCCACTTTGTGTGATAGCTGAATGTCAATGAGGTGACTTTTTTTTTTTTCCATTCAGGGTGGCTTGTTCTGGCCAGAGACCAACTTGCCATATTCTAACAGCCTGTACTTTAACTGTGGGAAATGTCTTCTGCCTGATCTCTTTGCCATGATCAGTTATTTGTCATGCTTTGGTTATTTTCCATAGCTGATAATCCCATAGGTACGTGGCTGTTACATAGAAAGACTCTTCTACACTGCAGTGGGGTGTTATTGTTTATGGATATTTGTATTGCGGCAGCACCTAGGAACACCTAATAAAAAGACAGATTATAAGCCCTTCAAGCAGGGATGAAGTGGAAGACCAGAGGTAACAGCAGAGACAGGCAGACAGGGAAGCCCCAGGAAATGAGACAACATTGGGCCGTGATCTTAGCACTCTGGCTCCCAAGTGGTTGTCAGGGTTTTTGTTGGCCTTTGGTCAAAGGAGAGACTGAAGGAGTGCAATGAGGTGGGTTTGCAGGTGGTCATTGTTTATAGGCTCTGGCTGAGGGGCAGCACATGGGAGAAAGTACAAAGGTGTGGGTCTGCAGTTGACTAGAGCAAAGTGTTAGAACTGGTCAAAAAATGGACGGTTTTTCCCCTGGGAAAAAAAAAATCAGTTAAAATTCAAATATCAAAAACTTTTTGCCAACCCCACCCCCCACCCCACCCCACCCCCTTTGTTCTGATTTGGAAACCCTGCCACGTGCTTCACGCTCCCATTCTCCGCTATGGGCCAGGCTCTCTGGTCAGACTACATCTCTCATGATGCACCACAGTCTCCCTTCTTGGAGAAGGGTGTCATGGGAAGTGTAGTCTGGCCTGAGGGCCTGGCTCTTAGAGGCAAATACCAGGAATGTGCAGGTAAGGAGTAGTTGTTCTCTCCATCCATTATTTTGTGTTACTGAGGAAGGTTTACTCCTCAGCTACCTCTCTCTCCAGCTTGTTCCAGAGCAGTGGTTGTCAACCTTTCCAGACTACTGCACCCATTTCACAAGTCTGATTTGTCTTGCGTGCCCCCAAGTTACACCTCACTTAAAAAAAATACTTGTTTAGAAAATCAGACATAAAAATAAAAAAGTGTCACAGTACACTAGTACTGAAAAATGCTTACATTTTAACCACAGAATTATAAAATAAATCAATTGGAATATAAATACTGTACTTATATTTCAGTGTATAGTATCTACATCAGTATAAACAAGTCATTGGCTGTATGAAATTTTAGTTTGTACTGACTTCACTGGTGCTTTTCATGTAGCCTGTTGTAAAACTAGGCAAATCTCTAGATGAGTTGATGTACCCCCTGGAAGACCTCTGCATACCCCCCAGGGTATACGTACCCCATATTGAGAACTACTGTTCCAGAGGATCCGGTTGTGTGTCACTCTTGACAGTGTGTCTGCAATTACTAGGCAAGGCCTTGGCTGGAACTCCAGGGCCATATCATGCTTTCAGAGTAATTGAAGTTTTAAGTGTTGTTTCCTCAAGTCTTTTCATATGATTGCAATCAGTGGCTTATGGTCAGTTTCAATCCTGGAAGCTAGACCATAGAGAAAGTCATGAAACTCTATATAGCCATATGCAAGGCCCTACTGTTTCTCATTCACTTTGCATATGCCTCTTTTCTCTGCCTCAGACTCTTGCAGCATCCATACCCAAGCAGCCATTCAGCCCCACGTCCCTGTAGCAGTGCAGCTCCCAGCTCTCTTTCAGAAGTGTCTGTGGAGAATCTGATCACTTCAGTGGATTAAAGATGTGCAGCAGTGGTGTTGATGTCAGTATATGCTTCAGCTTCGTGAACTCTTATGTTCTGGCATCTATGCCCATTCTGGTTATTTGTGAAGGAGTTTTCTTAGAGTTGTTTGAGCAGTACAGGGAGTGGGAATTTACCGACAATTCAACATGCCTGCAGTCTTTGAGTTTCTTTATCTTTGGGGCTCTGCAATGTTTGCTATTGCTTGACCCGGAGCCCTGATCAATGCTACAAACATATGTCGGTATAACTGCATCCACACTCCTGAGACACACAGGTATACTGACCCAATTCCTGGTAGACACAGAGGGCTTCTCCCATCAACCTAGCTACTGCCTATCAGGGAGGTAGAGTACCTACACCCACGGGAGACGCTCTCCCATCAGTGTAGACAGTGTCTTCACTAAACGCTACAGCTTCGCCACTGCAGCGCTGGATGTCTAGGCAAGCCCTTAGAATCATGAGGCCCTGAGAGATCAATTCCCCCCCAAAGTAGGTGATTTCAGTTGTTTGAAATTGACAACTGACCTTGTTTAGTTTCTCCTTGATGTTCTCAGACACTCCACAAATTTCCCTGCTACTCTGTAGCGATGCTGCCCCAGGCTACTGTCAGCAATGCGCACCTTCACTCCTGTGAGATGTTCAGGCGGTTGGGCCCTTGTTGGTGGAGGTACTTCAGGAGCTGAATGTACTCTGAGAGGCATCTGACAGTGTACATCTGGGGTGTCTCTGTGTCTGAAGGAATCTGCCAAACCCTGCCCATGCATCTGACTTGCTGAAGAACCTAGCTCCTGCCTTCTCAGCAAACACATGCTTCCAAGTGGAAATGTTCCCTGCCTATGTTCTTGTTCAACTCCTTGGGACCAGTACAAAGTCCCCACTACAGTTCCTGAGGAATGGGAGACCCAACTGACAGGCTTCCTTCTCCACATGGTGCTGTCTGCAGTCACGCCCTGCAGCTCCCCTACTATGTTCAAGGCATATGGAACATTTCTGGTGAGGAAACAGGCTCCGTGGCCCCATCACTCAATCTGGTATGACACCAGAGGCTGCCTCTCTCCTGGGAACCCTTCTTCATGGGATTTGAGTTTACTTCCAGCATTGTTATTCTGACGACCCTCTATGGCAAACATCCTCTTGACTAGACTGTGTTTAAACCAGGGGTCTCAAACACGAAGCCCGCGGGGCTATTTTCTGTGGCCCGCGAGCCCCTCGCAGCCCCTCGCAGCCCCCCCGCCCTCCCCCAGTGTTTACCTAGAGCGGCTCAGTCCGGACGTGCACCAGGGGCAGGGCAGGCTCCCTGCCTGCCCTGCCCTGCTCCAGGGAGAGTCTGGAACGTGGGGAAGGCGGGGCGGAGGGGCTGTGTGTTGCTGTTGCTTCAGGCACCGCCCCTAGCAGCTCCCATTGGCTGGGAACGGGGAACCGCGGCCAATGGGAGCTGCTGGGGGCGGTGCCTGAAGCAACAGCAACACACAGCCCCTCCGCCCCCCCTTCCCCACGTTCCAGCCTCTTCCCGGAGCAGCGCGGGGGCAGGGCAGACAGGCAAGCAGGCAGGGAGCCTGCCCTGCCCCCGGTACGTGCCAGGCCAGATCCTGCCCCCCGAATCCCTCCTGCAGCCGAATCCCCTGCCCTGAGCCCCCTGCCGCACCCTGCACCCCGACCTCCTGCCATACCCTGCACCCTGACCGCCTGCCCTGAGCCCCCTGCCGCACCCTGCACCCCGACCCCCTGCCCTGAACCCCCTGCCTCACCCCGCGCCCCTTCTGCATCCCAACCCACTGCCCTCAGCCCCCTGCCGCACCCCCCACTTCTCTTGCACCCCAACCCCCTACCCTGAGCCCCCTGCCGCACCCTGAACCCTGACCCCCTGCTGTACCCCTCACTTCTCCAGCACCCCACACCCCAACTCCCTGCCCTGAGCCCCCGCCACACCCCTCCTGCACCCCCTGGGGGCAGGGAGGGGGCAGAGTTGGGGTGGGGATTTCAGGGAAGGGGTGGGAAGAGGCGGGGCAGGGCCTCATGGAAGGGGTGGAGTGGGGGCTGGGCCGAGGGCGGCGGGAGGGAGGTGTCAGTAATGCAGCCCTCGGGCCAATGTACTAGTCCTCATGTGGCCCTCGTGGTCATTTGAGTTTGAGACCCCTGGTTTAAACCCAAGACTATCTGCTTTCCTCATGATGCTACCTACTGCCACTCTTGCTTCACTGTTTGCGTCGGTGACAGTCTGCCCTTGCTCAGGAAGGACTGGAGTTTGTTATCCCCTGGAGGATTTCAGACAGACTTTGAGCTCTTTGCAGTTTCAACAGTGCTCCTTTTTCTCTGTCACGCGGCAGCAACTGGCGCATATTGTTATTAGCCGTTCTTTCATGTTTGCAGCTGTGTTTCTGAACACATCTCTTGAGGAATCCCCCTCTTCCAGCCATATTTAACCCATACAGCCCCCTGCTTGGTCTTCACATTTTTGCAAGGTTTACACATTTGTGCACAAGCCAGATTCTTTCTATGCTTGTGCCCCAGCTTCACTGATGCCTGACTTTGCTTGTGCTAAACAATCTGTTCCACCTTGCATTTAGCTGTGACGCTTGGAGTACTTTTCCCAGACCCGAAGAAGAGCTCTGCGTGGCTTGAAAGCGTCTCTCTCTAACCAACAGAAGTTCGTTCAATAACAGATATTACCTCACCCACCTTGCCTCTAATATCCTGGGACTAACACAGCTACAACAAGACTGCACATATGGCATTGTCTATCATTCACCTTTTGATTTTCTGTAAACTGTCCCCTTCCTTGTTTAACTCTGGTGTTTACAGCTGTGTGCAGGGCCGTCCCTAGACATTGTGGTGCCCTCCGCAGCCCTCCATGGGCCTCTGTGGGGGAGAGGGGGCTGCTCCCAAGGTCTGTGGGAGGCTTGAGGGGCAAGGGAGAAACCACCCCCCAGCACGAGCCAGAAGAGCGGAGCGGGTTGGGGCCTGGTCGCTCCACTTCCTGCTGCCCAGTGATTGCAGGGCAGGCCTGAACCTGCACTCACGGGGCGGCGGGAAGTGGAGTGACTGGCCCCAGCCCACTTTGCTCTGCTCTCCTGGCTCCCAGCCCTGGGACTTGGGGGGAACCACCCCCCAGCACTCACCGGCAGCGCGTCTGGGAGCCAGCTGGGGCGGGTCACTCCACTTCCCGCCGCCCAGTGAGTGCAGGGCGCGCCTGATCCCTGCTGCAGTCCCCCAGGACATAGCTCAGGGGAAGGGGTGGAGTGGGGGCAGGGCTGGGGCAGAGCAGGGTTGGGAAGAGGCAAGGCGGAGCAGGGGCGGGGGCAGCTTTCCTGGCTGGCTGCTGGAGGCTGAAGCAGCACGCAGCTGTGTAGGGCACCAGGAAAGTTGGTGCCCCAAATTTCCTGGCGTCCCACGCAGCTGCGTAGTTTGTGTATGGGTAAGGACCGCCCTGGCTGTGTGCTCTGGGCCTCTCTCTAGGGCCTTTACGCGTGTTTCTGTGTCATTATTTTGCTTGCTAAATGCCTGTTGCCTTCTCTGGGTCCCTGCATAGCCTTTCATAGGCCTCTGTATTGCTTCAGCCCAGAGCTGTTTGGCTTTTAAGGAAGGAGTCATTTAATATTCCAGAGTCACAAGTTATTTTTGTTCCTCCCCCACCCCCTTCTTTCTGGGTCCTTCTCTATGAAATGTCTTTCACAGGTACCATTCCTTTCTAAGGGCACAGTGATCCTCCAACTGCTCCATTACTCCTCAGAACAGCCTACGTTTCATACACCCATTGCTAACAGCTGTCGCCACCAAGCAAGCCCACTCTTCGGCTTCCCTTCCATGCCCCAGCCCCTAGGGCTTTCCTATAGAATTAGAGCAGCTCCTCCCAGCAACAGAGAAACCAAGAGCTAGTTGGCCTTCCCCTTTCCCTCCCAGCCTCTGCTCCCCAACTGCCAGGGCACCTTCCCCAGGCCACATTCCATCCCCTTTCCTGTTGAAGGAGAAATGTCTTGTGTTCCACCCATCCCCTAACATGTTCTCCTTGCAGCCTGGGTAGCCGCAGCGAGGATCAGCCCATGCTCGCTGTGAATGCCATTCTACATGCGACGCTGCATGGCACGCAGCAAAGGCACAGCTCTGTCACCACAACACCCTCCCCCAGAGGCAGCTGCCCCAGCCATGGAACCAGCAAGCTAGATGCTTGGGACAGGGCAACTCTGCGCAGCTGCATGCTGACCCCAGGCAAACGCTAACTGGGGCCAGTAATATAACTTCCCTGGGAAAGTGGGGATAAAACACAGGGGCTCTTGCTTCCAAAGCACCTCTCTACGAGCAGCCAAAGGAGAAGCTCCTTGAACCTTTACATACACTAGATTCAAGGCCACAAGGGACCATTGTGATCATCTAGTCTGACCTCCTGTTTAACATGGGGCCACTGAACTTCCCCCAGATAATTCCCAGAGCAGATCTTTTAGACAAACATCCAAGCCTCATTTAAAAATTGTCGGTGATGGAGAATTCATCATAACCCTTGATAAGTTGTGCCAATGGTTAGTTATTCCCACTGTTAAAAATGTATACGTTATTTCCAGTCGGAATTTGTCTAGTTTCAGCTTCCACCCATTGGATTGTGTGATACTAGGAGAAGTGGCTGAGTATAGGTGAGACTTAGGCCTGGTCTACACTAGGCTTTTATGTCGACTTTAGCGCCGTTATATCGAATTAACCCTGCACCCGTCCACACCAGGAAGCCATTTAGTTCGACATAAAGCTCTCTTTAAATCGATTTCTGTAATCCTCCCCAACGAGAGGAGTAGCGCTAAATTCGACATGGCCATATCGAATTAGGCTAGGTGTGGATGGAAATCGACGGTAATAGCTCCGGGAGCTATCCCACAGTGCACCACTCTGTTGACGCTCTGGACAGCAGTCAGGGCTCGGATGCTCTGACCAGCCACACCCCCGGGAAAATTTGAATTCATTTTCATTTTCCTGTCTGGGCAGTTTGAATCTCAGTTCCTCTTTGGACATCGAGGGGAGCTCAGCAGCAGTGGCAACTATGCAGAGCTCTCCAGCAGAGATGGCCGTGCAATCTAATAGAAAGAGGGCCCCAGCATGGACTGATCGGGAAGTCTTGGATCTCATCGCAGTGTGGGGCGATGAGTCCGTGCTTTCAGAGCTGCGCTCCAAAAGAAGGAATGCTAAGATCTACGAGAAGATCTCCAAAGCCATGGCAGAGAGAGGCTACAGCCGGGATGCAACGCAGTGCCGCGTGAAAATCAAGGAGCTGAGACAAGGCTACCAAAAAACCAAAGAGGCTAACGGACGCTCCGGATCCCAGCCCCACACATCCCGTTTCTACGAGGCACTGCATTCCATCCTGGGAGCGGCCGCCACCACTACCCCACCCCTGACCGTGGACTCCGAGGATGGGATCATGTCCGCGGCCGGTTCCTCGTCGGACATGACAGCGGACGGGGAAGATGAAGAAGGAGATGAGGAGGACGAGGCAGTCGACAGCGCTGGCACCGCTGATTTCCCCGACAGCCAGGAGCTCTTCATCACCCTTACCGAGATCCCGTACCAACCGTCCCCATCCCTTACCCCGGACACAGAATCAGGGGAAGGATCAAGCAGTAAGTGCTGTAAACATGTAAACATTTATTTAAAACAGAACGGTAATATTTATACTATTAACAATGTACATTTATAAAAGTTCTGTAAACTAGTAAAAAAATAATCAGGTACAAAACAGGAATATTTACAAAGGTAACAAATGGGTTTTCATGATTTCTCTGTCTTAGGCTCTTCTCAATTTAGTCCCAAGTGTTTTAAAAAATTTTCACAATGTCCGTTACTACATGATTCCCAGGCCCAAGACGCTCCACTCCAAAGTCCCAGTGCACCTACGCGAAAATCCGGTCAATGTGGCCGGGGATCGACGAGAAATCCTCGTAGGAGAACTCCTCGTAGGTCTCGTGGAGGTAGAGCTCAAGCCTGTTGATCAGGTTCTGGGGTAGGGCGATCTTAGTGGGCCCTCCGTGGTAGCAGACATGTCCCCTCCACGCCACAATCAAGTACTCCGGGATCATCGCACGACATAGCATGGCGGCATACGGCCCCGGTTTCTGCATGCTTTCCCGCAGCATGCGTTCTCTCTGGGTGTCCGGGATCCTCAGGAGGGTGATGTCGCTCATGACGCCCTGCTTTGAATTAGGGAGGGGAATGTTAGTATTGGGACTGCTTGACAGCCACGCGGTGGAGGGAGAGGGGCAGCATACAGGGATCTTTCCCTGGGACAGCCGCGAGGGGGTGGGACAGGGGCAGAGTTCATGCTGTCCTGATTGCTGGCAGCAGAGACTGGCATTGCTTTCAATGTGAAAGGAGGCCAGTGCTACTGCTGGAGTTTTAAGCAGCCACAAGTCTGCGGCTTACCATTATTGCCCGCTCCAGAAGTTCAGGTCTCCAGCCACAGTTCTCTGAACACTCCAAGACCTCCGCAAGTCCACAGGCACTGAAGGCGACGGCCGAAAATTCGACCTTGTCCTGAGTGCGCATGTGAGAGGTTCAGTGCATGGTCTTGTTCACAGAGAAAGACTAGGTTCTTTGTGTACAATTTCATTTATCTGTCTCAGGAATTCACTCCCTTTTTACAATTCACACAGACACATCTGCGACTGTCTCCCAACCCAGCCTGTCAGCACACTCCCAGAGGCTAGCGCAGATTAGGCGGAGGAAGAAGAAGACGCGTGAAGACATGTTCTCAGAACTAATGGACTGCTCCCGAGCCCAGGCAGCCCAGCAGACACAGTGGAAGGAGAACTTGTCACAAATGCACCGAGCAGTCATGGAACGGGAGGAGAGGTGGCGTCAGGAGGACCAACAGGCTACTGAAAAGCTGCTTGGACTAATGAGGGAGCAAACGGACACGCTCCGGCGCCTTGTGGATGTTCTGCAAGACCGGAGGCAGGAGGACAGAGCCCCGCTGCAGACTATCTGTAACCGCCCTCACCCGCCACCAAGTCCCACACCCCCCTCACCCAAAGTCCAAAGAAGGAGGGGCGGCAAGGGCCGTTAAAACTTTCAGTCAACCCCTGCAGACTGCTCTAGCACTAGAAGGCTGACATTCCCCAAAATTTCATAAGCCCTTTCCTACCCACCTCACACAAGCCCCCGTCCAAGTTTCACACCCCACGTTTCATGTCTGGTTCGCAATAAAATGTTTGTTTCTCTCCATTACTGTTTCAGTCAGGTTCTTTTGAGGGAGAGTCTGTCTGGAGGGGGGGAAGGGGCTTGGTAATTGGACAGGACAGTGACCTTTAGCAGGGTACAGAGGCGGTGTCAGGTCCAGCATCAGGACACATACACAGTGCAGTCACTGGTTACCCTGGTCAGTCTGGGAGGTGTTTTTCATGTTCGGGGGGGGGGGGGGTTGCTCTGTGACTTTGTGGCGGGGGAGGGCAGTTACAGATCTTATGCAGCGGTCCTTATCCTGGCTCACAGATCCACGCAGCAGGGGATCTGTAACCCTACCCCCCCTGCCAGAAAGTCACATAGCCGACACATACACACAGTCCCCCCCAGGAGTGCTGGCAGGCTCCATTGAAATAACCAGTCCACCAGTGCGGAGCCTGTCATTCCGGGAGTTTAGAAGCATCATTTGCATCAGAACACCGAACCCGCCCCCCGCCACACTCTGCGTCCCCGGTTTAAAATATTCCCGCGAAAACAGCAACACAGACAACGGTGTTCATTAACAAAATCGAAATGATTTTATTTTTTGGGAAGGGGAAGGGGGTGAAGGGGGTATGTAACTGGAGAGGATAGTCAAAATGAACTGGGTAAAGAAACGGGGGCAGATTCAGCTTTTCTGTCCACAAACTGAAAAGTCACTGGTTGCCCTGCTCACTCAGGAACCTAGCTTTCAAAGCCTCCCGGATGCACAGGGCGTCCCGCTGGGATCTTCTAATGGCCCGGCTGTCTGGCTGGACGTAATCAGCAGCCAGGCTATTTGCCTCTAGCTCCCACCCCGCCATAAAGGTCTCCCCCTTGCTCTCACACAGATTGTGGAGCACACAGCAAGCTGCAATAACGATGGGGATATTGGTTTCACTGAGATCACAGCGAGTGAGTAAGCTTCTCCATCTCCCTTTGAGACGGCCAAAAGCACACTCCACCACCATTCTGCACTTGCTGAGACGGTAGTTGAACAGTTCTTTTTCTGTGTCCAGGGCGCCAGTATAGGGCTTCATGAGCCAGGGCATTAGCGGGTAGGCTGGGTCCCCGAGGATCACTGTAGGCATCTCCACATCCCCAACAGTTATCTTGTGGTCCGGGAAGTAAATACCTTCCTGCAGCCGTCTAAACAGACCAGAGTTCCTGAACACGCGAGCGTCATGAACCTTGCCCGGCCATCCGACGTAGATGTTTGTAAACCGTCCCCGATGGTCCACCAGTGCTTGCAGCACCATTGAAAAGTAGCCCTTTCTATTGATGTACTGGCTGGCCTGGTGGTCCGGTCCCAGGATAGGGATGTGAGTCCCATCGATAGCCCCACCGCAGTTTGGGAATCCCATCGCGGCAAAGCCATCTATGATGACCTGCGCGTTTCCCAGGGTCACTACCTTTGAGAGCAGTACCTTAACGATTGCGTTGGCTACTTGCATCACAACAACCCCCACGGTAGATTTGCCCACACCAAAGTGGTTCGCGACTGACCGGTAGCTGTCCGGCGTTGCAAGCTTCCAGAGGGCTATGGCCACTCGCTTCTGGACAGTGAGGGCTGCTCGCATGCGGGTGTCCTTGCGCTTCAGGGCAGGGGACAGCAACTCACAAAGTTCGAGGAAAGTCCCCTTCCGCATGCGAAAGTTTCGCAGCCACTGGGATTCATCCCAGACCTGAAGCACTATACGGTCCCACCAGTCCGTGCTTGTTTCCCGGGCCCAGAATCGCCGTTCCACGATATCCACATGACCCATTGCCACCGTGATGTCCTGGGCGCTGGGGCTCGTGGTTTCTGACAGCTCTGTGCTACTCTCCGACTTCAGGCCATCACGGCGGTGTCGTAGCCTCCTCGCCTGATTACTCTTCATCTGCCTCAGGGAAAGGTGTACGATAAGCTGCGAGGTGTTGAGAACGGCCACAAGTGCAGCGATGGTCGCAGCGTGATCCATGATCGCAGTGCTGTGGCGTCCGCGCTGTCACTGACCAGAAAAGTGCGCGAACTGATTTCCCGCCGGCGCTTTCATGGAGGGAGGGAGGGCGTTAGTGACGGACGGATGACGACAAATTTTTTTTACCCAGAAGGCATTGGCGGCTCGACCCAGAATTCCGATGGGCAGCGGGGACTGCGGGAACTGTGGGATAGCTGCCCACAGTGCACCGCTTCCAATATCGACGCTCGCCCGTTAGTGTGGACTCACAAAGTCGAATTACTGTCCTTAGTGTGGACACACACGTTCGACTTTGCAATATCGATTCCACATATTCGATTTAAGTAAAATCGAATTACTCTCATAGTGTAGACATACCCTTAGCTAGCAAGTCCCACTGAAACACGACTGCTTTTCCAAGTTGAGATGCAGGCTAACATACAATAGTTAGTTAAATTTAGCAGGTGGAGCTAATGCCTGCACATAGTTGAGTTTAGTTCAGCCTTAACTAGCTTGTATTAACTAAGCCTGACCTTTTCCCTAGTCTAGAAAAAGCCTTAAATGACAACAGAAGAGGGCCCGTAACACATACCTGTATAGTTCAGAATCCATCCAAGAGACTGAGTGGGACACAACAGTCCCACTAGCCAGTTTAGCTCCACTATCTCCAGTAGTGAATTCCAGCAGCTGGTGATACACTGATACAGCATTATTTCCTCTTAGCCATCCGGGGTGTTTTGACGAGCGCTTCCTTCTTTTGCTATCACAGCTCAGGGCGGACAGAGGCTGCCCCAGGGTGTCTCAACTAGGAAAGAGGGTATTTGATTGTTCTTGTTAATCAGGTTACAAGGGTAGGTTTCTCCCTACCTGCTGATAGAATTATGTTTAGCTAGTATGGATGCAGTTTAACACTAGAATCAATCCCCACCAGCTAACAGGCTTGTAAAATTAGATTAGATTAGGCCTTTCCAAAACAAAAAACAAAAAAGCCCATACACACACTGCCATACACCCACCCCTCCCCAGGTTAGACACCCCTGCTGACTAGCTCTGCCTGAGGCATTGGCCTATAGAAATCCACCCTCTCTTACTCTTCTTTCTTTCTGAATGGGCAGGACCCAGTCTCAAGACCCAAAGCACAGGGCATTTTACACCTGTACAAAGCAGGAGCCAGGCTGGCAGCACTTCACACTCCCTCTGTGTGGGTGGAATGACAAGGTGCAGTCCATGCCCTCTCTATCCTGCTCCCCTTTCCCAGGCCTTGAACCCCGCAGCCCACAGGCAGGATCTGAGCTTGGGGGTTCAGGCATGAGGGGGACACATGGAGCTTGAAATTGTCATAACATCCACAAAGAGGAGCCAATGGCCAGCTGCTCCCCAGCCCCCGACTGCCACTGATCACCTGCTCATGATCTCCTCTAGCTCTTTGGGACATCTAGACCCAGGCTGAGATGGGTCCCTCCCATCGTGGTTCTTGTTCCCTTAGGTAATGTCATTTCATATCTGGGAGATCCCCTATGTAGGTGCAGCTTATCTGAGTCCTCGTGCGGATCCTCACTGACTCTCCTGGCTTCACTGCCATCACCCCCTTACTTTGCTCTGCTCCTTTTTCCATCACTGAAATGGGGGCTGCAGAATCCATTAGGCCCCATCTTATCCACCTTTCAAGGCCCAACACAGGCTTATTCCCTCTATGGGTGCATCTGTACTGCAATTAGACCCATGTCAGCAGACCCAGGCTCGGCCGAAGAGGCTGTTTAATTGCCCTGTCCCTTGTGGCTCCAACTGCAGCCAGGGCTCTGGGACCCTCCCACCTCGCAAGGTCCTAGAGCCTAGATTCCAGTTTGTCTTTCCCCCAGCCCCTCAGGGTGCTCCCTGCTCCTTTCCCAGCAGCCACTCCAGGCCTGGAGTCTTTTCTCCCAGGTCTTCTACACCTGTCTCTTTGCTCTCTGCAGTCCTCTACAGCCTTCTCCAGGTGCTGCTGTCTGTCACCCCCAAGGATCTCACTACCCAAGCTCTTCCCTGAGTTATATGACCCCTTTTCCCCCACCTGGGGAGGCAAGTTAATTCCATAACAGGTGGGGCTGAGACCCATCCCCCTTAAAGGGCCAGCCACCCTTTGGCATTCCTGAGGATCCAGGCTTTGCCCAGGCTGATGTTACAAGTCCAGGCTGATGACAGGGCTTGCCCAGTCTCTCAGGGCAGGCTTTGCCTAAAATGATGTACTGATTATCTAGAGGAATAGAGCACTACAGAGCTACAGCCATAAATATCCTCCGCAGTACAAGTGCAGCGCTATTACCAGGGGCGTGAGTCATTGCAGCGCTCACCCAAACAACAGGGAAGGAGGTACAACAACATTAATGCAGGGCAAGCCATGCAGGGTCTAATTTATGTAAGACTGATGAAGTTCTTGAAAGGCAATAAATCTCCCCTGGATATAAAGTTGTTCTAAAGATAACATGCTGCTGAGGGTTAGCACGTTCTCCTCTGGCTTAAGGAGCTTTATTTATTGTATAATTGGTGTGACGTTGTGCCAGTGGCGTAATCGAGCAGGATCTGTGCACAGCTGATTGCTTTGAGATACTGGTAGTGATTTTAAGTGAGTTTTAAGTGTGGTGGCTGGAAAACAGACAAAGTAGTTACTGGTTTGTTATTTTCTGTTTGCTTATTTCGGGAAAGGGAAGTAGGGACAGAAAAGGAAGCAAAATAAGTAAGAATGAAGATGAAAAGAAGCTAAAACGACACAAGTTGCAAATTGCCCAGAAAGACTGAACAATGGGCACTGAGAATGTCTCTGTTAACTAAGAAGCCCCTGAGCTGAGTGCATCTCAGTTTCAGTGAACTGCAGATGTGTGTGGCCCAACCTCTGTCTGTGCTGAAGCTGACTGGAGTGTCTAACATAGCAAGACAGGAGTGGAGGGGTGCCTGTTCTGGCAGGAGGGTGTTCTCTGTGGCATCCCAGCTCATCAAGTGATGGTCTCAAGGGAAGACAAATGGAAATTGATGTACAATTTGCCTGGGAAAAGGCAGACCTGGGAAGGGAAAAGGCTGCCCACCAGCCTGGACTTAAGAGACAAAGCAAGTAAGACCCAGAAGCATGACCTGGCTGTAATGGAGTGGAAGAGGTGCACAGAGACGTGTATCCTGGAGCTGGAAGTTGGGGTCCTGGTGACTGCTGCGGTGGGAACAAACCCCAAGGACTCTAGCTGGAAGCAAACCCAACCTGAGTGAAAGGGGGGGGGATTTTGCTGGCCAGCGAAAGGTCTCTCATAGCTTGGAGCTGTGAGCCTACAGCTGGATCAGGGTCTCTTTCCCTTTTGGGGGGACACAGGAGTGTCTGCCCCATAGGGGAGCCCAAAAACGAATTTTAGGTATACTGCCTCCGCCATGGTCAGTGTCCAGGTCTCTGGCAGTAAGTTCAGGAGGAGGGTGTGACGTTGTGCAGTCTATATGGTTTTATAAAAACATGATAATAAGTGAATATAATGTAACTGGGATAGTTTTATAAAAATTTGATAATAAGTGACTATAATGCAAATGGGATATGCTTCGTGCAAAAGGTCTCTTGTAAGGTATCATTACAAAGCTCATAATCTACTGAGTGTGATCATCCTATTTGTAGAAATGTACCACTCTTGTATCTAAAACTAGAAATATAAAACATAACTCTGAGGGCCTATTGTAATTATGTAAAGTGTGGGCCATTAATGATGGTTTGGAATCTTGATGACTCCCATTGTCTGCAGATGGCTGTGTTTACCTGTGAGTCTCCCTGTATATGTGTGTGCTGGCAAGTAAGTAATGAAGTCTTGCAGTGACATGTGATCATGTCACCTGAACTGGAATCCATCTTTAACCTGGTGCTTTTCCAGTGAGGGGGGGTGGAAACCCAGAGGGACAAAGGGTTCCCGCCTTATGCAAAAGATATATAAAGGGGTGGAACAGAAGAGAGAGGGAGAGGAGCCATCATGAAGAATCCCCTAGCTATGACCTGAGCTGGAACAAGAGCTGTACCAGGGGAAAGAATTGTGCTCAGGCCTGGAAGGTGTCCAGTCTGAGAAAAACTTACTGAAGCATCTCTGAGGGTGAGATTATCTGTATTTAGTTTGATTAGACATAGATTTGCGCATTTTATTTTATTTTGCTTGGTGACTTACTTTGTTCTGTCTGTTACTACTTGGAACCACTTAAATCCTACTGTCTGTATTTAATAAAATCACTTTTTATTTAGTAATTTACTCAGAGTATGTATTAATACCTGGGGGAGCAAACAACTGTGCATATCTCTCTATCAGTGTTATAGGGGGCGAACAATTTATGAGTTTACTCTGCATAAGCTTTATGCAGGGTAAAACGGATTTATTTGGATTTAGACCCCATTGGGAGTTGGGCATCTGAGTGCTAAGACAAGCACACTCCTGTGAGCCGTTTTCGGGTAAACTTGCAGCTTTGGGACAAGTGATTCAGACCCTGGGTCTGTGTTGGAGCAGACTGGAGTGTCTCGCTCAGCAAGACAGGGTGCTGGAGTCCTGAGCTGGCAGGGAAAATAGGAGCAGGGTTAGTTTTGGCACATCAGGTGGCAGCTCCCAAGGGGGTTTCTGTGATCCAACCCGTCACAATTGGACAGAACAATCTAATCAGAAATCAGCCCTGTAAATCCTCGCCCAGATGAGAAAGGGTTGGTCTCCTTGGCCAGGGACTGCTCTGGGTTAATACAAGGAGAGGTTTGGGTCCTGGGAATTCAGAATCCCCCCCATCTGTGCCTGAAGAGGGGGAACATGTGCATGTGCACGTGCACACTTCAGTGTATTGTTAATGGTTATTTAACGTCTATATTACAGTGGCACCCAGAGAATGGGGACCCATGGTGCTAGCAAAGACAGAGTATCCCTGCCCCAAGGAGCTGATTCCTAAGGAGCTGACAGTCCAGGCTAGGATACAAGGTTTTTAATACAATTAGCTAACGCTTGTGAAGATTCTAGCATAGACAGGACAAGTTGTATTGAAAGTGTGTTAACTGATCAAGGGGAGGCCTAGGCTCCCACCTGGGGGTGGGGCTCCCCGCGCTGAACTGAAGTAGTATGATTATTTGTATCATGGTATGGCCGAGAAGCCCTAGTCGTGAACCAGGACCCCATTGTGCTAGGGACTGTATAAACCCAGACCGAAGGGCTGGGCCCTGCCCCAAAAGTGTATTATTTAGGTACAAGGTGATAACCTGTGTCTTTACTAGGGAACAGGTCAAGGTGATTTAACATGTTTAAACTCACCCTCACCTACCGTTGGCCACTGTCCCTACTCTATACAAACACCAAAGAATGGTGCTCCTAGAACCTGCATCTGCTTCACTCCAACCCGGCCTGTGTCCAGAACACTCTGCACATACCAGTCAAGTGAAGTCTGTGAAAATCACTGCTGTGAAATGCAGGCAGTACAGCTAATTCACCGGATGTGCAGTGGAGAGAGATTAGTATCAGCATAGCGTGTTAGTGAAAATATGATGGCACCGATAGTACATTTATGGCTGCAGTTACATTAGCTTCATAGTTGCCTCATCCCCCGACTTGCACCTAACAAAGGGTTTAAGGAAGATACACAGTACCAGGGCGCTAGCAACATTATTAAAGTGCAACGGGGGAGAGTCTGTGCTGCATTTCTAAGGCTAATTCCCCACCGTGCCCCCCCTGGGCTGCTCTGGGGAAAGGGAGCCCCCCCCCCCCCGCTGTATTTTAAGAGAATGTTTGGGGTTTGAAGGAGTTCGGGCAGCCTCCTGGGCTTCCCTATGGGCCCCAGGACTGCTTTGAGTCTGCACAGCCCTGCATGATGCAGCGCTACTCCCAACATGCTAGAGCTTGGGAAGGGATTCCCTGTGATCCCCAGGGCCTGCACCATAGCAATCCTCCCTCTGCTAGAGCCAGGGCTTTTACTGGCCCTCTGTCCTGTTCGGTCCTCTGACCTAGTAAAGGGGCCAGAGCTGGGGTGATGAACCCACTCACATGGGAACTTAATGTGTAAAGCGCCAAAGGAATACAAAGAACTGAGAGCCACTGCAAGACAATGGGAACGACCCTGCCAGAAGTTACACATGTTTGGAATGGTGTGGAAAAGCTGGTGTGACTTTACATTGTATTATTTGGGAAACAGACCATGTAATTAGCCTGCAGTGTGATGCATACATATAAGGGACAGAGTTAAGGTTGAACGTGCAACCTTAACTTTGGCATTTCTGTAACCTGAGCAGCCTCATCACTTCCTGCTATTAAATTATACATTATAATATATTCCAGGTTTTTTTTTTAAATCCATGTTAATCGCTGTAGTTAAGGTCACATAGTAGTTTCCATTTAACCTCTGATTTCCACCACTCATAACTTTTTGAAATTTTCCCCTTTTGGTGTTAGTCATCCTGGCTTGGTCTCTGCTCCAAGGGGAATGCATTATTCAAGCAAAATGGTTCTGCTATTAGTGAATGTGAAGTGAGTGGGGTGAAAAAATACCCTTGACACTTTCCCTATTATAAAAATAATTCTTGCAACCTTTTTAAAATCTGTCCTGCCGCTGAGCATGGGAAGGCAAGATTTGGTGCTTCCTTGCTACAGAGGAAACTGGCTTGACTTTCACTGTGGTATAAGCCCTTAAAAAAAATCACATGTTGCCAACTCTCATGAGTCTCCTAATATGTGTTGTGTTTCTTAAAGCCCCAGCTCTTGGAATCATGGGATTCCATGAGAATCATAACTTGCATGGGAAGGAAAAAGTAACTTTCTGGCTTTCGTGGTTGCAGAGAAAAGCTTCAGCGTGTGAACTCTGAAGACCAAGACCCCATCATGTCTACAAAAAGCACCACAAACATTTTACTGTTTACAATCTCATGGTTTTTAAGCCAACCTCATGAGCTTTGGCTGCTGGGGATAGGTCACACCTACGGTTGCCAACCCTCCAGGATTGGCATCGATCTCCCGGTGATTACTGAAAGCAGTCCGGGAGATTTTAATAGGATATTTTAAGAAAATTACATTACATCATGTTGGGGGAGGGGAATCTCCCAGAATAGCTTCAGTCTGAGTTGGCAACCCTACATCCCATACTCAGCATGCACAATTGAGGTTTTCTCACCGAGTTTGCAAAGTGCAGAGAGAAGGATGTCATCACTGTTACAAGTCAAGTACATAGCGAAAGGTCCAACCAGCTACATTGCTGGTACTGAGTAGGGCTAGCAGGGGAAAAGGCTCCTGCAGATCTTGTGCAGTGCAAAGGGGCTGCCCTAATGTGTTTGTATATCAAAGGAAGCCCAGGCACACAGGCCTATACATACACGCGTCTTCCCTTTACCACCCCAAGGGAACCTGATGGGGAACCAGCAGCAAACAAGTATGCCCAGTACTCAGACAAAACAGGTGTGGGTGTGGGGGGGTAGGGGGGTGAAAGCCCCAGATCTTTCTGTGGGGATTGGAAAGAGCCAGAGCTGTGCCCGATTCAGCTGCTAAGAGGTAACTCACTGCTGCCACCTGGCAGGGGCGTGCAGCACCTGGATTAATTCCCTGTTTGAGTGAGTCTCATGCAGAGGGAGCATAAACCAGGATCTCTGGGTTGGCAGATTAAACACCCTGGGGGACACTCGCTGGCAGATGGATCTTGGCCCAGAAGGGGACAGGCCAGACAGAAGGGCTGCATTTTCAAAGCTGGCCCTGTCTGATAACTGAGAAGGGCGATATCACCCCAGCAAACAATTCTACCTGGAGAATTCCATGAGAGGCAGTGATGGGTGGTGGTTAGAACAGGGAGTCAGGACAACTGGGGTCTATTTACAGCTTTGCTAGTGACTTGCTGGGTGACCTTGGACAAGTCACTTCAGCTGCCCGTGACTCAGTTTCCCCATATGTAACATGGGATGATAACACTCACTCATCCCCCTGTGGGGAGCTGTGACAGTTGGGTCAGTGCTTTTTGATCCATGTGCCAAAGGCACTAGAGGAGGGCAAAGGGGAGGTACATCACCAATGAGTGCTGGTTGCTTTTGTCCAGCGATGCTATGAAGCGTCAAGTTTGGATAGTGCTGCGTCCCAGGAGTCCACATGGTGTGTCACGTACACACTCGTTGGAGGGTGTCCCAGAGTCCCACTCACCACAAAGGCACCTCCTCCTGGTTGCTCCAGGGATCGGCTCCACTCATGTCCAACGTGCCCTGCTGCTGCTCATTTGCACTCCCTGCTGCCTCTTTCTCTGCCTCTCAGGGTGCTCTCTGCAGCTTGGCCCTCCTGCCAGGTCACCCTCATCCTCCCCTTACAGGATTGCAAAGTCCCACTGGACGATGTCCTAGGCAGTCTGCTGCTCCACTGCCTGGCCTGCACCACTTCTGCACTGATTGGTAGGGGAACCCGGGCCCGGCCGCTACTCCAGGTTCCAGCCTAGGGACCCTACAACCAGCAACCATGGTCTGCACTGTCCCAAACCTGGCTGCTGTTCCCCTGGCTACTCCTACTTCTCTTCTATCACGTTCTTTCCCACTATCCTCCTTTGGGTATGCCCTTCCGCCAGGGCCACAAGTTATCTCTTGGCCTCTCCCTTTCTACAGCTAGAGACTGGCTGCAGGCCTCCATGCTGCAGCCCCTTCTGCTTCCCTCTCCCTGGCTTTATTGTAGCCCCGCCTACTTCTTCTTAGCTGGGCTCCATCCCCGGCAGCGGTTGCTTATCCAGCCTCATTCCCCTCTAGTGTGGCCTATTGAGTTAATTGGTCCCCTTCCCAAGGCTGGTGTGTGGTGAACAGAGGATAAGGGGGCGGCACGCGCAGGCTCTGTTACAGCTAGGCCCGCGTGAGTGCTGGGGAACTCCCCCAGAACAACACCCTTCTGCTCTGGTTTCTGAAAAGGGGGATTGTCGTGGGCTGGGGGCTTGATTTTTCTTCTCTTCCCCCCCCCCTCCTTAAATGAAAACGGCTGTTTTCTGGTGGAAGTGGTTGTTCAGTCAGCGAGGTGTTTTCCCTCCACAGTCGCTGGGACTGGCTTTACTCTCTGGGTGCTGGCACTTGCTCCCTGGAGAGGAGCTGGCTCTGGTGGGTTGCTCCACCTCCAAATGGTCAAGGCCCCCTTGGCCTTCTCTGTCCCCTGTGCAGGTGAAGCAGCCAGCTCCAGCTGGTGCACTGCCCTGGGACCAGCTGTTTGCAGCCGCCTGTGCTTGGCATTAGCTAGTGCAGGGGTAGGCAACCTATGGCATGTGTGCCGAAGGCGGCACGCGAGCTGATTTTCAGTGCCACTCACACTGCTCTGGTCCTGGCCACCGATCTGGGGGGCTCTGCATTTTAATTTAATTTTAAATAAGCTGCTTAAACATTTTAAAAACCTTATTTACTTTACATACAACAATAGTTTAGTTGTATATTATAGACTTATAGAAAGAGACCTTCTAGAAACGTTAAAATATATTACTAGCACGCGAAACCTTAAATTAGAGTGAATAAATGAAGACTGGGCACACCACTTCTGAAAGGTTGCCGACCCCTGAGCTAGTGCAACAGCCCCATGCCCCACTCAGCTCAGTGCCTAGGGGGAATCTGGCTGGGCAGCAGGGGCTGAGCTGCTCAGGTCCAATCAGAACCAAATTCTGCCCAGCTCCCCAGCCTTTCCCTAGCCCTTTCTCCAGGACACCACTGGCCTCATGCTCTCATGCAGGGCTAGCTCCTCCTCCCCAACCCAGCCTGTCCTCCCAATGCACCCCTCCTCCGTGCTGGTTCTTGGCTCAAGGGGAGCAAGCCAGGGGAGGATGGGTCCTAGCAGGGCAGGACTCAGGCCAGGCACTGCTCTTGTAACCCCGGGGTGGGATGGGGTGGATGTTACTGCTAAAATGATCAGCAGTGAAATAATTGATAGTCCATTCAGTTGTCATCATTAGGCCTCAGAGTTAACAAAATCAGTGTCCCATTGAGATGATTGGGAGCCAGTCGCACCTCTCAGAGTTACTGGGACAAATCCATCCCTGGTGTAATGCCAGTGGGTGTCTCGGATGAGTCTGAGGGGTGGGCTGCGCTGACCTGTGTGCAGACTTGCAGAGGCAACGCCGCATTGGGCCATGCTCGAAAGGTGCCTGCGAGTCAAAGCTGGAATGTAATTTTGTTTCTTTTAATGAAATCTTAATTTCAGTAGCTACTGCTGGGCTTCCCCAGTGCTACATGCCAGCCAGCGCTAGTCCAGCGGCCCCCCCCCCCCCCCGCAACGCAGGCAGCCGCTGGGCTATGCTGCCTGCTAGGAGCTCCTCTGCCAGCCCCCAGGGCCTGATGACTATATCTCAGTTTGCATCCATCTCAATGTGACCAGTGCCTATGAGGAGAGGTGGATAGTACCAGTGTCCCAACTTGAGTCCAGACCAGGAAAATAGGGACTGAAAGTTGTTTTCCTTTGAGGGCTTTTTGGCAGTCGAGATGAGATGAGTTGTTAAGTCCCTGCCAGGCTGGGCCTGTTCTAGTATTGCTAACCCCAAGCATTCAAAAATCTTCAGTTGGGACTTAAAAACCAGGCGATTTGTTTTTTAACGAATCAGTGCTGGGTTCTCGTTCTTTGCTGTCTGGTTTCTGAGCCTTCAGGTTGCACTTGGGTCACATTTTCAGCCTCTTCTCCACAATCAGCAGGAGCAGAAACTTGAAAGATGAGTTTCTCATGGCCACATGTGACGGCAGAAGCTGGGCCCCACGCTCCTGAGCCCCATGGTAAAATCACAACTGAGAGCATGTGAATTCGAGGGTGAAGAGCTCCCTGCCCAGGGCTGTCAGTTTGACACTAACTTCACAGCAAAGTGAAAAGAGAGAAATCTATGCCTGAGGGCTGTCCAACTCCTGGGGGCCGCACAGGGTCATGGCTAAAGCCCCTCAGCTCTCACTAAAACATTATGCTGTTAGCCCTCACAGTTGCAAAAAAACCCTCTGAAAATGTGAATGGCATGTGACTGACACAGCGACGCCTGCCTGAGTCTGCAGAAAGCCTGAACCAGTGGCTCCCGAAGGTGTGAGCCACCCCCCCCCCCCCCACATCTCAGAGGAGTGTTAGCTCAGAAACATAAAGGCCACTTCTTAAAAATCAACACTGCCCATTTCAGGGCAGATCATGTTCGTTAATGTGTTGAGCCCACCACTCAAGCGGCCTCCCACGTGCTGGCTGGTTGAAATGCAAAGCCGGCCATGGCAAGTGTCCTGAAGAGGTTCCCAGGACAACGGAACATCGCATACAGGAGTGGGTCTGTCCTAGCACAGCTGAGCTGCATGCTTACTTGGGGTCTGTCTACACGGCAGCTGGCAGTAAGCCTCCCAGCCCAAGTAGCCAGACTCGCACTAGCAGGGCTCACATTAGAGCACTAACAGCAGCAGCTCAGGCTAGTCCCCTGAGCTTAAGCCCACTGTGACAGACCCAGACCAGTGGGGTACAGGAGTCTGGTAGAGGGCAAATATACTGGTCACTGGATGAGTAGTTTTCTGTTCCCTAAGTGACCAGAGCAGAGGCTGTACTAGAGTAATCAGGAACCTGCTAGAACCAGTTAAGGCAGGCAGGCTAATTAGGACACCTGGAGCCAATTAAGAAGAAGCTTCTAGAATCAATTAAGGCAGTCTAATCAGGGCACCTGGGTTTTAAAAAGGAGCTCACTTCAGTTTGTGGTGGGAGTGTGAGGAGCTGGGAGTAAGAAGCTGAGAGTGAGAGGGTGTGCTGCTGGAGGATTGAGGAGCACAAGTGTTATCAGACACCAGGAGGAAGGTTCTGTGGTGAGAATAAGGAAAGTGTTTGGAGGAGGCCATGGGGAAGTAGCCCAGGGAGTTGTAGCCCTCATGCAGCTGTTACAGGAGGCACTATAGACAGCTGCAGTCCACAGGGCCCTGGGCTGGAACCCGGAGTAGAGGGGGGGCCTGGGTTCCCCCCAAACCTCCCAGTTGACCTGGACTGTGGGTTCTCCCAGAGGGGAAGGTCTCTGGGCTGTTCCCCAACCCACATGGTGAATCTTTGAGGCAAGAAAATCTGCCAATAAGCGCAGGATCCACCAAGATAGAGGAGGAACTTTGTCACACCACCTATCCGCTGGCTCTGAGCTTGGGTGACTTGCCTGAGCCACGGCTGCTGCCACTAAGTGCACAGAGCTATTCTGAGTGTGCTAGTGTGAGCTCCGCTCCCCAAGACTCTCTATGCAGGCTGGGAGGCTCGCTGGGGGACAGCCATGGGGCAGGAGCATGGGGCTGAGATACCAAGCGTTCCTTACCCCCTGTCCTCGGGGCCACTGGCCCAGCCCCCAAGCCATGTTTTTAATGGGCTATTTGGTACAGAACACATGGGCTATGATAGGACTTTCTCCGTGGACCACCTCCCGTTCTAACCCAGAGCCTCCCACCCTCCCCAGACTAAGCCCTTGGCTGTGCCAGCCAGTGCCCTGCCCCAGTCCCGTGCCCATCGCTGAGGCAGGCAGAGATCAGTGCTGCGATGACACTTCTGGCAGGGTGAGCAGAGGGTGGGAAGGGTGGCTCGGTTCTCGCTGGCAGGAGCTGGGGAGCTGCTGCTGGGAAGGGAGCAGCCTGGCGGGCTCCTGCTCAAACCCAGGCCACAGGGAAAGGCAGCGTAGTGCCGGGCTGAAAACAATCACTAGCTGTCAGAGTGCACAGTGGAGTGAGGTGACCTAGCGGGAGGGAAGGGGGATCTCAGCAGGGCCAGGGAGATCAGAGCTGCCGAGTAAGCACCTGCAGCCATGCGTGCAGCAGGAGTAATTTATAGGCTGACCTGCAAACCTCCCCTGCTCAGCTTGTTTTCTCCCAGGATGTGGTGGCAGCGGGGCTCGCTCATGCTCTCACAGCAGCACTAGCGATAAAGGGTCTCTGAACAGGTGGAGGGGAAAGCGAGTGCTGGGCCAGCAGCAAGGCACGGGGCAGACACAGCTAGGGGGGCTGTGTACTCCCTCTGCAGGCTCCCAGGCCAGGCTGGTCCGCCTCCTGCTCCGTCAGTGGCTCCAGGCGCAACCCTAGAAAGGCCCAGGGACAGGTCCTCCATGGCCCTGCATGCAGTGCCCATCTTGGGGGCGAGCCAGTCACCCACCAGGCTGCACTCCATGCACCAGCGCCCTGGGGCAAAACCGGTCATTCTGTCCCACCTCAGCCAGAGACACACAAAGACGGAGAGAGAGAGAGACGCACACACAGGCAGAGACACTCACCTGGGCAGGCAGAGGCAGACACACACTTTTGGGGGCAGGCATAGAGACACACACAGGCAGACACACATGGGGTACAGCACTTGGGCAACCCAGTTCTCCCAGAACAAACTGTTTGACTCCATCCTAAGGAGCATATTCCCAGATTCCAAGGCTGGAAGGGACTATTGCGTTCCCCGGTATAACAGAGGCCAAAGAACTGCCCCACACTAATTCCTGGAGCACGTGGCAGCAGGCTTTGCCATCGTCACTGACTCACCATCTCTCCCCTCCAGGTGGGATGTACTGTAAGACGCCCTTTGTGCATCTACCACATGACCTGGCCAAACCACCAGAGCCGCCTCTGTCTTCCAGAGGCTACAGTGTGCTGAGCTGTGCAATGCAGCCCAGTCAGTGACAGAACCTTTCCCCAGGGACTCCACCTTGCCATGGGATGGCTTGTGTGCTCTGAGGATCCTATGCAACTGGAGATATAACTCCTGGTAGGACCACGCAGGCCAGACATGGTGGAGAGCAGGAGCCAGGCTAACAGCTGCCCCCACCAGGCTCCTGGCACGGTATTGAGTCAGGCTAACAACCTGGCCACACAAAAATGAACCCACCCAGAAGCAAGTCGAGCCTGTCACAGATCTGCAGACGCTTGTGCATTTGGGGAAAGTGACACACTCTTGCTTGCAGGCAGGTAGGGCCACACAGCCAGACCCAGAGAGGACAGAGACATGCTGATAGACTCACCCGGACACCCCCCCACACACCCGGCTCTGCTGCAGTAGGTACCAGGTGAGATGTGCAGCCTTGCTGCTCTTCCCCTGCAGCTGTGTTGTTCTGCTCTCATACAGTTGCCTCCCACGGAGCCGCGCTGCAGGCTGGAGCCTGGGGGTGACAGGTATGCCAATGGGAGCAGATGGCACTGCCCATTCTCACCGAGCCCTGTGTAATCCTGTGCACACAGGGGCGCTCCCTGAGCTGGCTTCCTTCACCGCTGTGAAGTGGAGTCATCATCCTTGGCCTCTCCTCGGATTCATCCGCTCTCCACGAAGACCCGCCGGCTCCAGCCGGGATGTGGGTGCTTTGACTCAGAGCAGGCAGGTGGCCCTCAGAGCACCCATCTCCCTGGCAGATGGGATGGACTGACAGGCTGTGATGCCAACGGCTTCAGCCTATACACTGAGCCGGGGCAGCAGCCCTGCGGAGAGGGCACTCCAGTGCAAGGCCCCGTTGGGCCAGGCCCCCTCAGCTGGCTGACACATGGCCTGCAGATGTGTGTATGTGGCAGTGCCCCTTTTCTTCGTGTGTTTTGCTAAACAGTGGGTGCCCCAGGCAAAACTGAGAAATGGAACAATGGACATCGTGGTGACAGGGTGCAGCGGGTCCCAGCACCCAAGGGGTTAACTCTACTGTCCTGCATCTGCAAAGGGCCGACTCAGTGCCCCAGAAACGTCAAGGAGATGAGCGCAGGGAGATTTTAAACATGCAGGCCGGGTAAGGGGGAGCAATCTGGGGGTGACGTTTGTGGTGCCAAGGCTCCATTCAAAGGCCTGCTAGATCTACAGGGCCCTCTCCAATGCACTTTCAATGCTGGCAAAGTGCAGGATGGCTTGCTGGGGGGGTGGGGAGCAGCCAGAGGAGTGATAGCTGTGCAGGTTGGTGGACTGTGTGTCTGGTTCAAACAGAAGGCCCCTTCTCTGCTCTAGGAGTACTGCACAGCCCATGTGTGCTGATGCCCCAGGGGTGCAACCCCTGGGGGCTCAGTGCCAGCCCAATGGGACTGGCCTGCTCTCCCTTGAGGAGGGGACTCAAACATGGCTAGTCACCCAAGGGCTCCACACACACCATCGCCGAGTTCTCCAATTGTGAGCCCCAGCCCACACTCGCCACAGGACCACTGCGGGACAGCTGGGAAGGAAACAATTTCCCACCCTCTTGGGGCTCCTGAACAACCTGGCTTCTCGCCAGCCTTCCCCTAGGGGAGGAGCCCAGGCACGAGAAATCAGTGGCTCCCTGGTTATGTGGGGGAGACAAGGTGATTGGGATGATGCTCATAGCACCCAAGGGTTGCTGTAGTCTCAGCCAGAGGGTTACTCGGTCTCTTTGGACTTTTATCCCTGCCAACCCCTGAGGCGGAGCAGGGGCCCCAGGGCAGGTGAGCCCCTCAGGAGAGCAAGGAGGGGAGCTCAGCAGCCTGATACAAACAAGGGAAGTAGATGGCCTTAGGCATCACACTCTCCTCCCCACCCCCACCCCTCCCCAGGCACACACTGTGCTCTGGTTGCCAGTACTTCAGCTTGCCAAAGTTTTGGAGCATTGCCTTCCCTGCTGCAGCCCCTTCTCACACCAGGGACCCTTCTCCCTCAGTCCAGTCTGTCCCTGGGGCTGGCAGTGTATTTTGTGCTGGCCATCCGGGGAGCCTGTAAGCTTTGGGGGAAAGACTGGCTCCTCTACTACATCTTATTTAGCACCATGCACAAGGCAGCACTTCAGCAGTGACTGCTAGCAGCCATGAGGCAATTTTGTTGGGGAGACGATGTGGTTTAGTGAGTAGGGCCCTGGCCTGGGTTCAACTCCTGGCTGTTGCATTAGCGTGCTGGGTGAGCCTGGGCAAGCCACTTTCCTGCTCTGTGCTTCAGTTTCCCCATTTGTAAAGCAGTTTGAAATCAATAGATGGAAAGCACTAGAAGGGCAAGTGGTTGTTAGTGGACTGTGCCTCCCACAGTCTCACCTGCTCCAGGGAGTCAGTCTAGTGCCTTGAGTTAATTTCACATCACAGGGGCTCCTTGATATTCTTGTCCCAGGGGTGTTTCTTACAGGGGCTGGTGCCAGGCCCACGGCTCAGCAGCACCTCCTATCTGCTCCCTCTCACTTTGGCTTGGCCTTTCTTGGCCAACACACCCAAAGGCCTTTTACCCCCAATCCACTCTCTAAAGCACTGGCTTGTAATGTCGAAGGCCAATGGGGTGAGGGACTGTGGCAGCAGGAAATGGGTAAGCGCCAGCTCAGAGGGGTTGCATTGATTGCAATAGCACAGTAGCTGGTCAATGAAATAAGAAAGGGCAAGCAGCCTATGCGGTCTTAGAAAGCTACCACCCAGCCGGGAGCTAGTCCCTTTGGCTATGAGATAACAGTGGGGCCCAGGGGCCAGACAGATATCTGGGCACCATTGGAATCCCAATAAGGAGTTAGAGGCAGCATGGTCTAGTGGGTAGGTCAGTGGACTGGGAGTCATGTGACCTACAGCCTACTTGAGCTCTGCCACTGAGCTCGTGTGTGATCTTAGACACGTCACGTCCCATTTCTGGGCATTTTCCTCTCACCCTGTCTCTTGAGACTGTAAGTGTTTGAGGCCAGGGAGGGTCTGGCACAAGGAGTCGCTGAGCACAGCTGGGGTTGTCTAAATGCTAGTGCACCACAACTCCCACAACACCACCAGTAACAAAGAAGGCAAAGGCACTTTATTCACTATAGGGTCTTTCACACAAACTGGAGCCAAGCTGGCTTCAGACAAGATCATGTGCGGTGTAAAACATAGGGAAATGAATGACATCATGAATAAATTAACTTGTGGGAGGGACTTTGAGAGGGAGTGAGTGCTGCCTTGCAAGGCAGATTTGAAACAAGGGGGAAAGCCCCTAAGGCTGCGCGCTCAAGGAGACTGCTCCAGAGAGCAGCAGAGAAGGCTCTTGCATGGCTGAGATTGGAGAAGGGATGGGGGAGTGGGTGCAGGAGGGAGATAAGGAGAATTCAGTCCTGGAGATGGAAAGACCCTGATCTCCCAGTTAGCCCAGCTCCCTGGGGCAGTGGAGGGCTGTGACTAAGGCGAACAAATCCAGGAAGAGATCCAAGGAACGCTCCGTGTCCTGCTCTGATTTGTTCCACTGCCTCTGCCAGCTCCAGGCTGGGGGCACTCAGTGGGGCAGAGCAGAAGCTGGCCCCAAGAGGTGAGTCTCACCTGGATCTCCCACGGCCCCAGGGGAGCTGTGTGAGAACAGGCTGCTGGTGACACACGGCTCTGTACGTATGGGGAGATGGGGGGCCAGCATCCAACACACACCGAGAGGGGCCTTGGGAAGGGGAAGGGCTGGGAATCTTGGCTCCATTCCCCGAGTACCGTTCAGCCTTTGCAGTCATAGTGTCCAGCTCTGCTCTAACTTCCTGCACTGGGGCTGGATGGGGTGGCCTGGCCTGTACATTACACGCCTAGACAAGGCTCACTTCCTTCAACACCGAAATTCAGCCACCGCTCAGGAGCCAGAACCTGGGGGCACTGGATGGGAGCGACAGCCTAGGCTGCTTGCACGGAAGCACCATGAGCAGCACCGCACCCCCAGGCAGCGCCCCCAAACCTTGTGCCAGTCTTGGCTCCCTTTCTGCCCTCACCAAGGAGCTGGGGACGGGCAGGCAGGCTGTGCTGTGGGGGAACTCACTGGCTGCAGGTAACACTCAGTCGGCCGCGGGCGTGGTGCTAGTGGAGATTGTGAGAGAGGCTGGTGAAGTACAGATGGGACCAGGTGCTCGCCCAGTCAGGGGTGGGGAAATCAGGGCAGAGCACTGCCTCCTGGAGGAGTTTGCACAGTCCTGTAGGGCAATAGCGGGGCAGGGGCAGGTCCGATCCTTGCTATGGGATGGCTGGGGGTGTAACTGGGCACATTAGCCAAGTCCGCAGACCCAGACAGTGGGTGAGCAGGGGCCAGGCCAAGCCTGACAGCCAATCCCAACACAGCTGCAGCATCAACCCATGCTGGACATGCCCAAGGGATGGTTAAGAGGCCAGCACAGACTAAGGCCCAAGGCAAGGGCCCCATGCCCACCCTGGGCACAAGCTGGCCCCTGTCAGTGCCTTGGGGAGCCCAGAGCTTCACGGGGTGCAAACCGGCCTGTCCACACTGCACCCCAGAACTGCAGCCCATGCCCATCACTACTCTAGTGCAGCTGGGGCCGCAGGTTGGAGGGTGGGCAGGCTCCCCTTGGTTTGTGAGACCCCTCGCTAGCCCACTGAGCCTTCCCACACCTGAATGGGGCATTAGCCCCACTTTACAAACAGGAAAGCAGAGGCACCCAGAGACCACATGACCTGCCCAAGCTAGAGCCAAGGATAGGGGCCAGAGCCCAGCACAGCCAGCGGGGAGGCGATTTGCCACCTTTAACGCTAGACTCAAGGACGCATAAATGGCAAGCACAGTGGGCAGCAGCATAAGCCAGAGCAGCAGCAGGGCCTGCTCTGCTGCTCCCCATGGAGTAATCCTGTAGCCCCGAATAGTCTCCCAAACGGCTTCACCAACGCCTGAGCTGCCCAGCAGGTCCTCCACTGGGGGCTGATCTAGGTCTGTTCTGGCAGCACCACACCACCTGGTGATAGCTTTATTAACCACATACACCCACAGAGCCAGCGCAGGGGGCTGCAGGGCCCCAGATCTCCTGTATCTGCCACCAGAGCAGTCTGAATCTCAGCCAGCACAGGTGAGTCTCTCCTCCTTTCACAGCCCCATCAGCTGTCTATCCCCAATCACTATGGAGCAACTGCCTCTCAACCCCTCCGATCCCCCGCTCCGCCTCCAGCTCAGATATCTGCAGTCACTGGAGATGTTTGGCTTAATCTTAGAGCACAGATACTTTGGGGCACGCAGCAGGTGAGGGTTGGGCAGCACCCAGCAGACCGGGGCCCTGATTGGAGTGGAGGCCATAGCTGCCACTGGAGGAGAAACAGTTACCAAAAAGCAGTTAGCATGAGGGTGCAGGGCTGCCAGGTCAGGGGGAAGGGCCTGCGGCCAAAGTCCAGCTGAAGGGAATTTTACCAATAGATGAGTGAGGCCAGGATGGGAAGGGGGAATTTTACAGGCTGGGCAGGACCAGCTGAGGAAGGAAGGGATTAACACATCCCCCACCCCACCCCCGTTTCTCCCTGTCCTAGGGAATGGCAGCTTCCCTTCAGTAACCTCAGAGCCAGCTCCACCCTGGCTGAGATCTACATGTACTTGAATCCATATCGACCAGAGACAGAAGCTCAGAGACAGAGTGACACGCACGACACAAACCCAGCAAAGGACAAGCCAGGAGATGGCACCGAGGCGGAGGATGGCATTTGCATGTCGCCTGAGCTAATTCCCTCCTAGCTGAGAATGCCTATGGCTCCGGCTGCTCACCTCCAGAATACTGAAGTGATGCGCTGGGCCTTCTGCTGAGAATGCTCCAAGCCCTCCTGGCTCCCAGTGTGTTGTGGTAATAGACAAACAGGGCAGCAGGGTCAGGGCAACTTAACCATTATCTGCATAATGAACTGAGAGCATCTAACCTTGGGGCTCTGGCGCGCCTCTCGGGGGATTTGCCGCTCTGCCCGGCGTGGCGGTGCCAAGTGACATCGCTCCGGGTTAGCGCTGTCGTCGTTGGAACGTGGGGGAGGGGGCGGGGTGGGTTCGGCTGGGAATCAGTAACGCTTAGGCCGTGTCGAACTGGCGCCTGAAGCGACGCAGCACGGCAGGCACACAGCCCAGTGAGCACCAACGCACAGGCATGTCACTGCACAGAGACGCTGAATATGAAGGATTAAAGACAGGGGAAATCAATCTGATTCCTAACACAGGGGGCGGTTTTTTCCAAGTCACGCGCACAGCTACTGGACGGGAGCCAGCTCTCACGGGCAGGCAGCTGGTTGGAATAAAAACGGAGCACAGACTGAAGGCTGCCCAGCTGCTGAAGACGCCAAGAGCTGCTACTAACCGCTCAGGGAAGCAGCCTCGCAAATAAAGCTCTGAGCAAGAGGGGGCAGAGCACTGAGTTCACCTTTCCCCTCCCACCCCTCCTTCTCTGGCCTGCACTCTGCAGAGGCAGGGATGGGGCTTGGGGAGGGCGCTCAGCCCAGCTTTATGACATTCAGCCCCATCCTGCTTCACTCCTTTTTGACCAGTACGTCTCCTGCTATAACAGAGCACATTGCATGCCAAGGCGGCTCCAGCAGGAACTGCTGCCAAAGCATCTCTGTGAGCAGCTGCAGCACAACTCCCGCGAGCCTGGTGCTGTGATGTGCCTGACCCGCTCTGGCCAACGGACCTGGAGTCACAATCTCTCTTCCCCTAGCTGCCCTGGGAGAGGATACTGACACCACCAGGGCTGAGCCAGCTCGGACCTGCTGGGTGACAAGGAGCTGCTGGCTGATGTTGGCCTGTTTCCGAATCCTCTGACCCAGTCTGGGGCATGCTTTGAGTGCCGTGTCCCAGCAGACGGAGCCAGATGCCAGCACTCCATTGAGCTTGCCATCAGACCAGCCTCTGCAGCCAAAGCACCAGAGGTCTATTAAGACACAGGAAACTCCAAGCTGCCAGACTGGCTGGGCTCTGTGCATGTAGAGAGCGAGGCACAAAGCTCTCCTCGTTTAATGGCCTCAGAATACAATAGTCAGATATTTTAACAATGCTCTCAGTCCCGCTGGAAGCACCTGCCTTTCAGAACCTTCCACCTCCACTCTGTCCCAAAGGCCCCAGGAAGAGCAGCTGGGCTGGGCTCCTGGTGGGTGGGGAGCTCAAACAATCGCCTTCTGCTTCATTAACCCCTTCTTTGCTCCCTGATGAATCTTTGAATCCAGTTTCCCTGTAGAGGGGGGAGAAAGGGGGAAAAAAACAACAAAACATCTCATCACTTTATTTTTAAGCGTCATTTGCAATGCAAATCAGCTGGAGGCAGCGAGGTCTCCTAGTTAGTGTGTTCCTGTCACATTCAATTATCCTGCTTCAGGAGCCAGGCATTTCTAAACTCATCCGTTCGCTCTGCAGGCGTGACACAGAGAGCGGGGAGGCACTGTGCACCACGCAGAAAAGAAATCCTGGGGGGGCTTCAGCAAAGAGGAGAGGAAATTAACGTCCATTGCTCCCGCCGCTGCTGGGAGGAAACAGATCGTTCTGCTCACCGGTGTGACATGACATGTTTTAAGGAAACACTCGTACACAGGTACCTTCTCCAAACACTGTGTAGGAGACACATCCCTGCGCTGGCCCAGAGGTCAGAGCAGGGCCCCTGCTGAATGAGGGCAGTGACCTGAAGAAGCGGAGCACAGCAGGCTGGAGCCCTGCATGACTGCCCTATTGCCATGTGGGAGAGGTCAGAGTTTGAAGCCTGCAGGGCTCCCAAGTGTAAAGCCCAGCCAAGGGGCCTTTCTGGGCTGCAGCCGGAATAGACTAATGGGAAGCACATCTCTAGCATCCCCCGCCTCCCTCCTGGGAGCAGAGGGAGCCAGCAACTGTGAACAAGCAGGCTCTCAGCCAGCTGCACCCTGCTGGCAGCAGCAGGACCCAGAGCCAACACTGCCTTCCTTGGGCTTTGCTAGCAGATGGGCTGCAGCCCTGACAGAGGCTCTACCAAGATTCCCAGCCTGCCAGGCACAGTGCTTCCAGCTTCCCTTCCCCACCATGGAGGCAAGGGCAGGCCATCAACAAACCTGATCCAGTAACTGAAGCACAAACTCTATTCAGGCCAAGGGCTCATGCAGAGGCACTGGGAGGGAGCGAGCTGGAGCCCAGAGTGCAGGGGCCAATGTTTGCCTCCCTGGGTCATGCCCAGCCCCTTCTTTCTCCTTACTTTCACTCCATGTCTTCCCTGAACTGCATCCACTCTCTCCAAAGCAATGCATGTGGCACCTATCCCAAGATAGTGGTTTCCCTCTCGCCCTGGAGGCCGTTGTTTGGAGGTGAGGGGAAGTTGCCCACTGCAAATTTACAGTGATACACAAATGGGTCAGGATGTCATCACACACCACTGATAGCCCCGCGCAGGGCAGTGCTCTGAGACCCTTCTACAAACTGGGGGACCACCACCAGTTAGGATAATCCCATATGGTCTCAATCTCTGCCCTAGCCTTCTGGGGGAGGCGCACTCAGCTCCGTCCCCCACCCACCACGCACCAGCGGGAGAGAAGCAGGGACCCTCCCAAGCTGCCGTGCTCACTCCAGAGAGGGCCATGGGGTTGCTGGCTCTACATATGTTCTTTGATCCCTGTCAGATTGATGGAGGATGCACGACATCACCCCAGCCTGAATGGCAATTGCTCTCTCGCTCCCCAGCACTGGCTGACTCCTCTGAATGAGCACTGCTTCCCCCTGCTGAACAGCCATCTTCAGCGCTGAGCAACAATAGCTCCACCGAACAATGCCATGGTGTCTACCCCAGGCCCCCTCCTCCCTGGTCCCAGGACTGCACCACCTCTCGCACTAACATTCATCTCACCTTGTGAAGTCACAACCCCCCCACAGGGTTCTGCATGGTGGCGGGTCCCACCCTTTGCAAATACAGAGCTTGTCTTTGGCTTTTATAGCTGCTGTACACATTCTCCACTGCCATTTATATTCCTTAATCAATGTGCTGCAGAGCCCCTGACCATTGCTCCACAGACAGAGCCATTCGTCAGGAGGAAGCAGCCTGCACTGATCTCAGCTCTGTTACAGCACAAGCTGACTTTAAACACGCTCATCCATAACCAGCAGTAACTCATTAGCTCCATGTGTGGGGTCAGCTCCCTCTGCCTCCAGAGACAGGCTGCTGTCCCGGCAGAGCTCTGGCTGGCAGAACTGAGCATGCCTGCTGTGATTCAGAGGCGCTGCACAAAGGCGCAAGTGCTTGCGGCTACCTGTGGAGGGAGCTCTAAGCAGCATAGAGATGTCAGGCAGTTCTACCAGCCTGTCTGCGCGCAGCTCAGGGCTTCTGGCTAGGACAGCTGCTATTGAAGACTGGTAGATAAAGGACAGTTACCTGGTCAAATAGCAACTGCAGACGTGAGCGCCCTTCAGAGCAAAGAAACAAACCCTGCCCTGGAGTGCAAGGAACACAAGAGGCAGAACTGCACTGGGAGAGGGGTCGGGGAACAGGCCAAGGAGCGAGAGCCGGCATGCACTCCACTCTCCGGGTTACTCTATCTCCCTTCTTGGGCTTAATCAAGGTACCATCCCAGGACACGTATGATACTGTTCCAGGGAACAAGAGCATGTCCACTGGGAAATGGGACCATACACGGCCAGTGTCTCCCCCACTGGAAGAGCTGTGCCACTGCAGCTGAGCTACACCTCAGCAGTGGGGGCTCTCTAGGGCCGGGGCAGCTGCATGCATTTCCATGTGTTTAGCTATTAACATTTCAGGGCTAGCTCCAAAACACAGCAAGGGGTTTGTGCTGGAGTGGCTGGGGAAGTGCCCCTTGCCCCAGAGACAAACCCTGGGCCTGCCCAAGGAACATGGTGTCTTGGGCTAACTGGCCTACTAATTCCAGCGCCAAAGCAGCAAGAACCTACATGCACAGCTACCATGAGAGGTTCTTGTTCACACCAGGCAGCTTTGCTCAGAACCTCCCATAGATAATGGGAGGAATCAAATCCCAGAGGCTTCCTCCTCCTGCCTCTCTCTCTCAGGTCCCCCTAAATCTCCCTGAAGTTGGCCTCCCCTCCTTTAGCCTAGGTTCTGGGCTAAGTCTGGCTGTCTGGCCAATCCTCTGCTACAGTCTACACTCCAGCAGAAGCCTTCCGGGAATAGGGATGCACAGACTTTTCTGCAAAAAGGGATTTGCAAAAAGGTGTGAGCAGCTGATTGCAATAAGCAGCATGCAGGTCTCCTCTGCCAGGGTTTGCAGCAATCATGGGAGCCAGAAGCAAGGTAAAACCATGCTTGGGAAATCGGAGTGGCCATGGCCCGGGAGGATCTACTGCTGCAGGGAATCTGCACTGCCCTCATTCTCCTTCTGGTGACAGGCCACATCTAATAGAGCTGTCGCAGCCCTAGAGTCCCCTCTGGCTGAAAGGAAAGCGTGATTAGTCACCACACGTCTCAGCAGTTGTGAGCTCACAGTGGCCAGACTGCCCAGTAGCCCCGCATGTCAGACCAGCATGTTACAGAATGGAGGGTTCCTCACAGAGGAAGAACAGCAGTGGAGCTACAAACTTAGTTACACGCTTCCATCTCATATGGCCCCAAGCTCTGCCAAGCCTGGAACATCTTGGCTTCACATTTGGCACCAACTGTCTCAAGTGCAAATGCTTCTCCTTATCCCCAGAAACAAGGCTGATAAGAAAGCACCCAGCTCTATTAGCTAGTTAAAAAATTGTCAACCAATGGGTAACCTGGAGCGAGGACAGAGATAAGCACAAGACAAAGGTGAATATCAAAGAACAGGCACCAGGAGTCCAGTTCTTGCAAAACTTGATCAAGTCATTAAATGCCCTTCTATCTCACATTCCAGAGTCCACAGAATGCCCCACATGCAACCAAAGCATCCTGGACTGCTGCATTCTACTGGAATGATGGAACTGTCCGACCAATAGGGGGAAGCTTGTGAGTGCTGGCGGCAGGACTTCCACAGGAGCTGGGCCTAGACTGTGGAACTCACTGCCACAAGAGCTAAGGATGAGCACAGGCCTCCTACTCTCAAAACTAAGAGAAAATATATTTCTCCAACTCGGCTTTCCCTCAGTGAGTTTTGCCCATGCTGCCTGCCCAAGCACACACAAGCAATGGAGCTATTTCCCCTCCAATCTGGGGATGAAGAAAGAGATTGTTATTGTTATTTGTATCACCCTGGGAGGCGCTTGGACACCACAGTGATCAGGATCAGATCTCTACACGGATTAGATGGAGCCTTTCCTGCACAAGCCCCATTTCTGTTTGATCAAACTAGGGCCTTGTTTCTCAACAATGGGACAAACAGACATTTGGGTCCCTGGCTGAGTGAGGTTTACAGGAGACCCTGTAGCAAGTCAGTGTGCTCAGGTGGGGATGCTAAAGTGACCCATACTCAGGGCCTTGTTATAAGGCTCATGAGGCGTTATGCTTTTGAGGTTGACTGTATCTGATCTGAAGCGTGCCCCTATTATGACAGTGCATTACTGTGGCGAAAGCTCAAAGGTTCTCTGCTCCTTCCCCCACTTGTCACCAATATCGTCTGCCTGGCCTGGAATGGCTGTCTCCCCGCTGAAGGGGAATGTGAACCACTGCTGCTGCTGTTCTGCTTTACCCTGATGACAGATCCTGTGCAGGAGGAGTCAGGGAAGGAAAAGCCAGCAGTGGGAGTGGGACACTCAGACACCCTTGAGCCCAGCCGGCGTCCTTCCAGTCTGTTAAGCTGCTCCCTCTTCAAGCAGGGAACTGTCACAACACAAAGGACGCGATGTGGCAGCCAGCATTTGTACGCAGAGATGCAGTCAGCCCCTGCCCACACTGCACAGAGCACATC
The DNA here is from genome assembly GCF_002925995.2 of Terrapene triunguis. Taxonomy (NCBI): domain Eukaryota; kingdom Metazoa; phylum Chordata; order Testudines; family Emydidae; genus Terrapene; species Terrapene triunguis. The sequence continues at coordinate 10,928,321 of NW_020664418.1, read as the reverse complement.
AGCATTCCACTCAGCCACGGCACCCCGCAGCCTCCTTGCCAGAGGTGGCTTGATGGAGGGAGGTGCGGGGAGTGCGGGCAGAGCATGAATCAGAGAGGGGAAGGGTTGGGCAGGGTCGGGGTCAGGCAGCTGATGCCAAAATAAATCACACTTGTAAGGATGTTCCAGCAACACAAAAAGCCCCCATTCCAAACAGCTCCTTTCACTCCCACACACACCCACCAGAACCGGAGTCGCCATATTGCGGTGGGCCCCAGGATCAAGTTCCCCTGTGGGTTCTGCGGTAGCGCTGGCTAACCACTGCTCAAGGAGCTAGAGCACTCACCTTCCCCATGAGGATGCTGGTGTGCGTAAAAGGAAATAAACCAAACAAAGCCACCTTGCCCCCTAGGCTCTGGAAACATGCGGTGGGGGAGAATGATCCGCATACAGTCAATGAAAGACAGACTAAATCCACAGGGAGGGGAACGTTCCTCTCAATCAGTGGAGAGAGAAAAGACTCCAGACTGTACTTCAGAGGAAGTTAACTAGTCCCTAGAAACGCTGCCACTTCCGTCCCACCAGAGTCTAACTACTCCCAGGATACGTCTTCACTACCCGCCGTATCGGCGGGTAGCAATTGATTTATCCGGGATCGATATATCGCGTCTCGTTAAGACGCGATATATTGATCCCCGAACGCACTCACCGTCGACTCCAGAACTCCACCAGAGCGAGCGGCGGTAGCGCAGTCGACGGGGGAGCCGCGGCCGTCGATCCCGCGCCGTCTGGACCCCAGGTAATTCGATCCAAGATACTTCGACTTCAGCTACGCTATTCGCGTAGCTGAAGTTGCGTATCTTGGATCGATCCCCCCCCAGTGTAGACCAGCCCCCAGTGAAACACACTGCAAATTCGAAAGTAGACCTAGTGATCAGCTCAGTGAAACAAAGAGCAGAGACTCGTTTTGCTTATACTGATTTAAGCCTGTCAAATTAATTTTTCACGTCCCCTGGAACCATGTGTGGTCCCTTCCCAAGGCTGGGAAGTGGGGATGCTGTTAATAAGGCCAGAGCTGACTGCAGAATCCCCAGCTGCTGCGCCCCTTTTCCATTCTCTTTACAGGGATGGGCAGTAAAACCAGCAGCTGTGGATGGTTGGTTGCTCATAAAAGGGACTTACAGCACTGGCAACCATAGTGTGGACAGATGCTCTGCAGCGTCCCCCCACAGCTCTGCCAAAGCAGTTCAGCCTAGACCTGCAGCCCTCTTGCTATTTCACTCTTGGGTCTCCCATACTGATAGCCAGTCAAGCCAAACTGGGTGGCAATTTTGTAATGCAGACAAGTGTCTACTAGGGACTAGTCCAAGACCCATCTAAGCCATGTTCTCTTTTGATGGCAAGTTGAGACTCGAATCCAGGTCTGTGAAGGTGGAAGAGGAGTGCTATTACCCCTGTACCAGTGAGACACCACTCCCTTCATGCAAATGGCTTGCGTAGTGGGATGTGAAGGTTTGCTACTTGCCCTATTTGAAGGGATGCTTTTGGCTACAAAGGTTTATCATCTAATCAAACAACCTGGCATCCTCAGCCATGCTCTATGTGCTCGTGCCAAAAACAGATCAACTGCAAACGTGTATTTCCTACTTCCATGTGATGAGTCTTAAGGCTCTAGGAACCTTAGCAAGGGAGAGGGAGAAGTCATGTGTTTTCAAGGAAGCAACATCTGGGGATAAGAGAACTAAAGAGGACGCTACTACAGATGTGTTTGCATTATTAAACAAACACCTATGGATCAACGCCTGTGAACAGCTACACAAAACGCAAGCTGAGCTGGAGGACAAAAACTGGCAACAGCCTGCCAGAAAGGGAGAGAGGAGTGTGTCTGTGGGGTGCCATGACTTACAGATTTTGTGTTTTCCTTTGATGGGAAACTTCACGATCATCTCCTGGGGATTAGTGCAGACATAGACAAACGGAGACCCAGACTCCTGGCTCAACTCCGGATACTGAAAAGCACAAACACAAACTGCCTTAGACAAACCGCAGTGGGTGTGAGAGCAGCTCTACATTCAAAAAGAGCACAGCAGGCAGGAACATTTGTGCGGCATGAGAAGGTACGTCAGAATTTAAGGGCTTGTCCACACACATTGGTTGCACCGACTTAAATAGGTTTAAAAACCACACTAGGGGCAAACCCTGGGTGGCTCTGATATCAGCTGGGCTTGCATCTGATAAGCGCCAGCTTTAGCAGATAAGAGTTGAATCCATACACAAAGTTTAACCTGTTTAACTGAATTGCTTTTATCACAACTATTCAATCAGACCTGTTCTTGCTGTAGAATGGACCTATTTTGAGAACCTTCTGCTTCTGAGGGGTTGTTGACAGAATTTTGCAGGTATACATAATGGTTTGCTGAACCCATCAAATGACAAGACCCCTCTTCCAAGGAGTTTATTCTAACTCGAGGTATGTTTACATGGCAATCTGAGGTGTGACTGCAGCATGTGTAGACATACATGAGTCAGCTTTGATC
>NW_020664418.1:10873884-10925795 GCF_002925995.2 Terrapene triunguis | reverse complement strand
TGTCTACACATGCTGCAGTCACCCCTCTGACTGCAGTGTATACATACCCTCAGACTAACGTGACACTAGGAGTCGGTCTGCAGTTTAAAGAGGAGCTAGCACCCAGATGCAGTTGGGGAGGAGAACTGTTTTCTCCTTTTGAAATCCAGGCCATCTTCTGGAAGGAACTTGTGTAAAGCAACTTCAGTGCAATGAAAACATCTGGGGAATTTGTACAGGAAAAACAGTCAACAGAGCCCTTCTCTCGCTAGCCAAAAAGGAAGGCTTCACCAAGAAAGGGAATCCACTGAAGCTCTGTCTGGACGTAGTCCAGTTGCACTGATGTTTAGAAGGTGAACTGCAAAGCTCTTGTAAAAATAAAAATAAAAATTAGACACTGTTTAAGATCCTAGATGAGTAAGAGAACATATACCAAACACACACACTGAGACATCTGCAGTTACAAGTTGGTAGGATACAGTCTCAAGGGTTACCAATCCCCAGGCTTCAGGATTGAAAAGACTGAAAAATATTTGGTAATGGGCTTGTTTCCCATGTAGGTACTTACAGAGTGTGATAAAGTCACTCCTTAATTTTCTGTTTGTTAAACTAAATAGATTGAGCTCCTTGAATCCATCACTATAAGGCAGGTTTTCTAATCTTTTAATCATTTTTGTGGCTCTTCTCTGAACCCCTTTCCAGTTTATCCACATCCTTCTTGAATTGTGGGCACCAGATCTGGACACAGGATTCCAGCAGCAGGCACGTCAGTGCCAAATACAGGGATAAAATAACCTCTCTAATGCTAGACTGCTAGAGAAAGTATAGTCTGATAATGACACACACCTGGGCTGATAATGACACACATAACTGGACATGTACGTGTGCACACACAGCATTCCAACAGTAATCAACACCCATCCTTAAACCTCACCTTGTGCGCTCTTCCCACTTCCCCCAGTAGGGCAGTGGGCTGTTATGGCAGCATGGAGGTTACAAAAGTCAAAGGCATGAGCCTACATACTTGACAATTCACTGGCTCAAGAGCTTTGGTTTTCCTTGCACTGACTCTGAAAAGGACAGTGTTTTGCTGAAGCAGAACTTTTTGCCAGCAGGAATTTTTGCAGGCATGAGAACTTAGGCAAAGCTTCCTTCTCATCTGATTGGTTCTACCTGCCCCCCCCACCAGTGAGATTTCCCCCTGTGGAATTCCGAGGTCCGTTTGCCGGTTCAGCAGCAGTTGTATCTGCCTTGTTCATTGTGCCGCCCTGTTCTCGGCCACGCTGATGTCCCATTAGTTGCACACTGTCAAGCTGGGCTATTAGTGTGCGTTCTGGATGGAAGAAGAGGTGCTCAGGCCACACCAGCGGGCGGCATGGTGTGAAGCAGCATGTAGGAACGGTGTACAAGGCTTCCCGAGGCTGAATGCGTTCGGGAGAGTTGTGGATGAGGCATCAACAGAGCTTTGTCAGTCTGTGTACTGGGCCCAATTACTCCTTTGATTTATACCAACACAGTGTACAGACCTGAGGCTCTGAGAAAAGTGCCAAAGCAGCCCCCAGCTGTGCAAAGGTTGGGGGCACCCCACTGTGCACCAATTACATTCGTGATAGAACTAGTAAAGCTAATAAGTTACCTAAGTGAACCCTGATTCTTACTGGATGTTTTAGATTGCAACCAAATTATGAGACCAGACTGGAGAGAGAGACACCAATGACTGAAGTGTCAATTTAGAAATGCACTTGAGCATAATGGAGGAGGCTATTTGCTAAATCTGGTGGACCAAGGCATGCACAATCACCTACTCTACTGGATCACCAGCCCTAGGGACGTAAACATCTTTGGAGCAGTTAACATTGACTAGCTGAAGCCTCCCATTATTGCTATTTGAGCAAGCATGTTTTCCTCTCCCAACCTCTTGGGCTATCAGTAGCCTGACCTGGGGGCATGCAATATAACTGATATATGTCTGTATTCTTCTGACTCGGCATCTGTACCAATTGGGTCATGATGTATGATGCTCTCTAGTCAGAACTTCTATCTCACCAGATACTATGGAATCTTGTGGGTGCAGCGGCACTCCCTCACTTCTACGACTTCATCTGTCCTTCCTGAATAATTCAGATCCCAGTACTAGAGAATCCCACTGATATTTATCCTGCCACGCTTCTGAGCTGTCTCTTCTACCGCCAGGCATTCTAGCTCCCCTACTTTTTGCTTTTCAGCTTGTGCTGTCTGACAGAGATGCTGGCAGTAGAACACAAAGGTACAGTTTTCGTAAGTGCCTAACTGAGTTAGGAGCAAAAGTCCAATTTTTTCAGAAGTGACTTAGGCACGTAGGAACCTAACTCCCTGACTTTCAATGGGACTGAGGTTTCTAAGTGCTAGTTACCCCTTTGCTTAGTTATATGTAATTCCTTTATCTGACCCCGTTACCTTGGACTGTACGTCTGACCCCTCCTGCTGCTTCACCGAGGCAACTGGAATGTCTCTCCTCTCCACTACAAGTGGACTCAAACAAAGCTAATGGCAAACCCCAAACATGATCTAGAACTAGATGAGCACAGCGACTCGTACAGAAGCCAGGAATTCCTGGCTCATTCCACCCACACCAGAAAGATGCAAACCCCAGTCTAAACAAGAGCACTGGGGGGACCTGAGTTTGTTACTAGCACTAGGAGGAATTAAGGAGATCCTTTTCTCCTGCTAAACAAGCAGACAGAGCTTGAGGCTAAATGCAGCATCTCAGTACCAGCTGGAAGTCAGCTATCTAGTCAGCTCCACAGAAGGCGGGCTGCCTACAGCTCCCACACTCCCTATAGATTCAGAAGTTCTAACACACAGCAGGTGGCTATCAGCCACTCCACACAGCCAAAACAATCAGGATGCAGGATGGAATCCACCATACCGAATGTTTCCACCTCTTTGCTATTGACCTCTCCCCAGCATGCTGTGACCAGCAATGTTAAGAGGCCTGGGCAGACTTCCCAGCTCAGCCAGCCCACAGTAAAAGGAGTAGAGGGGCAGACAGGTCATCTGAGTTAGCAGGGACACAAGCCCACTACCTCTGACACTCAGGGCCCTGTTCCACGGGGGCATTTTCATCCAGTCAAACTTAGCTAAGCGACAATTTTCTGCACTTTGTCTTAATTCAGGGGAGCAGTGGAAACCCTGAAAGAGGCCAGGAAGGGGAGGAACTGAGAGCAATAGCTGTAGCTGTGGGGGTGCAGACTACCCCAGAGACACTTGGACATAACACATTTGGCAACAAACACTGGGTCAGATACTCTTGGCCTACTCTGCTCGCTCGTGCAGCTTAGCAGCATAAAGGAAGCAAAGACTGACTGCACCACTCAAGCTGGGATTCCCCTGGCACGAGAATCGCCAGCAGGCATAGATTGATGCCATTGACTCCTATGCCACTCTTCCTGTAGCCCACCTGAGAAGGAGGCACAACTGGAGCACACTGCACTCCAGCTATTTTCAGCTGGAGGATGATCCCCAGGGGACTCTTACTAACTGAGAGCGTTCAGAGTAGCCCCTCACAGCTCCCTCTCTCTGCTGCACCCAGCACAAACTGGACACAACAGACAACCTGACTCATTCAGATTTTTTCCCATCTCCTTCTCATACTAGAATATTTGAATTTTCATATTATTTTACACAGGGTATTCCTGCTCCCTCATCCCATTTCTCCTTGTATTCCCCCACCCTCACTTCCTCACCTCTGGCTGATTACCCTTCCGGCTAAGGAGGGCTGGACACAGCTTCCTTGGAAGCCTGTAAACTGTTACTATGTTGTCAGCCTGAATGGGGCTCTCCCCACCCCCATCTCCAAGTCCCTGGCTCTACAGTGCTGAGTTTGCCCGTCTAAAAGGTGTCACAAACCAAGGAGGGCGGAACTGAAACAATCAAGGAAAGAAAAGTGCTAGGGGAACACAAATCACCAAGGCTGTGTCTACACTGCCACTTTCAGCGCTAAAACTTTAGTCGTTCAGGGGTGTGAAAAAACACACCCCGAGCGACAAAAGTTTTAGTGCTGAAAAGCGCCAGTATAGACAGCGCCTCGTTCGGGGTGGTTATTTTTTTTTTAATCGCGTCCGCACTGCAACATGAGACCTGAGAGAGACCTGGTGTGGTCCAATCCTATCAGAAAACAAAGGCACAACCCATGATGGAGCAGAGGTTCTAGAGAACAAAGCAGGGAGCAAAACCTTTCCCAGGCAGTTTTACTAGTGAAGGCTATTCTTTTGGTGTGACTGAGGTCTCCAGACAGGAAAGCAGAAGGAAATAAACGAATGCCCCAGAAAAGACCAAGGTATAAAATAATGTGTTAATAAGCCCAGTTCCTTTCCTGTCTTTGCCTCAAAAAAAGGCCGGCCTACAGAGCTCTGCAGTGCAGCCTGCCATCTTTAATATGGAGCTGTACAGGTCCCATGCTAATTGAATGAAGATGGAGAAAACTGCACGCTGGGACCTGTAGTCTCTGAGAGCAGCTGCCATCTGTTCTGATGTCAGGGCTTTATCTCCCCTCAGTGCTACAAAATAAAAGAGGCTGCACCGGAAAGCAAGGCTGTCTGGAAGGAATAAAGGCCAGCAGAGCCCATGTGCTGACATCAGAGCTGGGTTATTTCTCACCATGAAATCCAGTTCAAAAACATCTTGGCAGTGATTCAGCCCCTCGGAAAGAGCACAGGGCTGCTGTGGCGGGGCCTGTGTGTCAATAAATCAGCCATCTGTGGCAGGCAGAAACATCCCATACTCTGTGCTGCCTGCTCCAAGAGTTATGAGAAGCCACTTGGCTGTCCCCAAGTCAGGAGGCTGGGAAGCAAAGCGTTCCCTGCAAGAGGAATGCAAGGGCTGAATGGCGTGCTTGCGACAGAGGACAGCCGGGAGAAGTTTGGGAGCGTGCTTGGCCACCGGGCAACTGACTTCACCCAGTTTTCAGTGTGATTTGTGGGAAAGGCAGATCCACTCTTCTTTCATGCCTCATAAGCTTCATCGCTGTCAGACTAACATAACAGGTAATTAACTACTAAACAGCCATTTTCTCCTCCTCTCCTGAGGGAAATTGCTCACCATCCAGCTAGAAAATGTTGCTGTAGCGGTTTCCAAAACAGAAAAAAAAATAGTCAGCAGTTTCTGGCAAGCAGCATGGGAGCCGCAGCCAAACAGCGGCATTTATGCCAGCACTTGTAACCTGCTTTCCAACCCCATCACAAATGTGACCAACGGCTGAGAGGCAGCCCAGGGAACTAGAGACCAGTAAAATTACACCAATGCTTATCTAGATCCCTTTCTTTTTTGTACTCCAGAAGGCCAGGACTGGGGCAAAAACACACAGGCAGCAAGCAACAACTTCAGTACAGTCTAGTGCAGGGGTGGCCAACCTGTGGCTCCGGAGCCACATGCGGCTCTTCAGAAGTTAATATGCGGTTCCTTGTATAGGCACCGACTGCAGGGCTGGAGCTACAGGTGCCAATTTTCCACTGTGCCAGGGGGGTACACTGCTCAACCCCTGGCTCTGCCACAGGCCCTGTCCCGAGCCTGCTATGCCCTCGCTCCTCCCCCGAGCCTCCTGCACCCCATGAAACAGCTGATCGGGAGGGAGGGGGAGGCGCTGATCAGGTGGGAGGCACTAGGAGTTGGGGGGAGCTGATGAGGGGCTGCTGATGTATTACTGTGGCTCTTTGGCAATGTACATTGGTAAATTCTGGCTCCTTCTCAGGCTCAGGTTGGCCACCCCTGCTCTAGTGGTTAGCATGGGAGATCCCAGATCTATTCCTAGCTGTGCCACTGTGCGACCTTCCCCACCTGTGAAACCCAGAGCCATTCGTCAGTGTTCGTAAGCCACTTTGAGAGCATCTGATGAAAAACAGAGAAAGGCAAAGTGTTGGTATAGTGATGGATCAGCTTGGCTTCTGGGGGCCATTCCACGGAAGGGATCTGGACTTGGAAATGCCCAGTTTTAAAGGAGAAATGTTATCTGTGTGGGCAGTGTTCATCTGGTGTTGATATTACTTTTCAGGGCCGGGTTTCCACCATGCAAAATAATGGTGCTATAACAACAACAGGGCAAACAGGAAACAAATGTTCCAATGATCATCCATTTTTTGTGTGTCAATGTCCTTTTGCCAGATCAAGCTTCAACTTTAAAGCACCATTTTCAGAATAATCCTCTCTAGCTCTGTTAGCTGCAGGGCCTGGAAGCAGGAGAAATGGCGCCAGATGCTTCTTATCCCAAACAACCCCTACATAGAATGCTAGAATTTTCAGATTATTCCTTGGGCAAATCATGCAATCTAGCCAGGTTCCTGTTCCAGGCACTGCATATGAGTGTAACATCCTGTTCCTGGCCAGTCACAGTCTCCGTTACTTTTCTCTGGGATCTTGAAAATCCCCCGTCCTTGATTCTGTCTTCAGGAGGCTCGAGGGAAGCTCTAGTCTGAAAAGCAAAGCTAAGAATGGCCTCCTGGGGTTCCGTTCTCATCTCAGTGGCTTCACGGAGGAAACATGCTGGAATTTACCAGTCAGAAGGTGTGTTTCTCTGACTGCAAGTGCTGCGAAGTCCGCCTGGCCTCAGAGAAGTGCTGGAATTATTCTGGCTCATACCTAAGCACCAGTAATCAAGATTCTGTTGGCCATACTGTCCTCTCAGCCACACCAAAGTCTTCCACAGGGTTGCCCAGGTGTAACTGAAGGCAGAATTGGACCCAGCAGCTGGAACTCAATGAACTGTTCTGTTCATGGTGCCTGGGCCAGACATGGCACTGCAGGGCTTCTTTGGCTCAGAAAGTCAGCAGCCCTGGTGCTGAATACGCATGGAGAGCAGGTCTGTCGGTGAGGGTGGTGCCACTTTTAGTCACTTTCCATGACACCTTGGGCAAGATACTTCACCTCTCCCTGCCTCAGTTTCCCACCAATAAAATACTGGATTGAAGGAGCTAGGTGAGTGCAAACTGTTACACCTGAGACATTGGTTTCTCTCACAACACATTGGGGGATACTGGAACTTTGCATTTTCAGAGATGTTCTCTGCTCTGATTGCTGTTTCATCTGTCACTATCTTCTCTAATTTCTCACTTCCCCAGAAAGTCTATTGATTGCGATGAGCAAAGAGCTTCCCTGATGGGCGGGAGGGGAGGCCAAACTTCAATGCCAAGTTTACTAGTCCAGAAACAAAGTATCCAGTATTCTTGCCAGAGATCTGGACTCTCATTGCTGATGCCCCATTTACCACCTCCCTGGGATCGAGAACCCAGATAACTGTCCAAAGCCACTGCATTAGCCCTATGGCTGAGAGGAAGGGAAGTGCTTCGGTGCAGTGCTGGGGCAGGCTGGGTTAGGAAGCAGCTAATCAGTGATATTCCACTCAGTTTGACAGGACTGGCAGAAGGAAAAGGAAGATTACAAAACAACAACAAAAGCTGCCAGCCAAACTTTAGTTTGAAAGCCTGTTCGGTCTAGACTGCAACGAGTGAGGAAGGAACAGCTCAGAACCACAGCTGCTAATGGTTATGGATTTGGCAATCATAATGTCTTTGTTAAAAAAAGTTAACTGCCTTACCACAGAGGTTACAAACCACAGCCTTGATGCATTGTTGCAGTCAACATTCTCCCTGCTGTTTTTGAGAGCTTACATCTGCTGCTGGTGGATCATATGCTGGCAAGCAGCACAGGCTCCTTTCATGGGGCTGCACAAGGAACTTTGCTAGGCTGCCTTCATTTCCCCTTCTTCCCACAACTATGCCCCTCAGGTGTCGCGTTTTCCTCTGCCTGCTTGTGCAGTATTCCACTATTCCGGAGCACAATCAGATCCACGAGCAGGAGGGAGGATAGGCGTGGAGCACTGCTGGATTCTCTCCAGGACGCCCTTTTCAAGTCAAGCACCACTACTTTCCTGAGGTGCTCTCTGCATCAGAGTTCCCAGCCCAGATCTGCATCACAGGCTGTAGCTTGGTTGTGCAAGGTGCAGGGGGAAGTAATTATGATTTAATAGGAATGGGGCTTCAAAAGGTAGATGAACATTTAAACTAGTTGAACGGCATTTGATTTTAAAATGCTGAACAGACCCACACTGCTCTGTTCTCAGAAGGCTTGGAGGATTCAAGAGCGCCAGACAACCTGGACTGTGAGCCGTCCTCTTCTGCTTTCCCAACGCCCAGGCTCACCACTGCCAAGTGACTGAGTGCCACTGAAGCCTTCAGCAACTCTATTCCCTACCTGGAAAAACACCTGCCTGTGGTGAGCCAAGCAAGCTACATTTGGTTGGGTTCAACACATTTATTGGATGACTGATGACCAACAGGAGAAACTGGGTGGAATTGGAAAAACATTCACCAGTATAAAGGCCGAAAGGCACATTTCACACATTTTCTTGTTCCATGCCATCCTCTCTTATGGTCAAACAAAAGGCGGGAGCAGGAAGAAAACAGAGGACTGGAATGGTGGGGGAAAGAGTGCTTCCTTCTGCCTTAGCAACTCATGGTAGCATTGTGGGAATGCTTCTGTCACCAGAATAAAGTCCTTTTATAAATGATTACTGAGGAATTAATTATTCAAATACCAAGAACCGCGTTAGCAAAGGGTCAAGGAAAAAAGTGATACAGCAGAGTCCAGCTAATGCCATAAACAATCCCATAAAGACCCTTGGCTAGAAATTAACAATTAATGTATCCACCCAACTCCCTGGTCTGGTAAACTTCATCACTCACTATCACTCTACCTAACCAGCCTTGGCTTTGCCCCCTAGCATTGCTCTGTAATGAAAGCAAATTGTTGGATGCATGCTCTTTGTTTTAGATATTGTTGATTAAATGATATCAGAGTTCCACCAGTTCTCACAGTGGGATGTATTGGTGGAATCCAGATATTTTTATAAATGGATTTGGAAAGATTGACCTGTTTGGGGGTATGAAATGTATTAATTACATGGTGGTGAAGGCTTATCTAAGTATGTGCAGTCCTTGCACATTTGTATTTGAACTATATTAACTGTGTTGAGTAACAGCTAAAATATTCTTCTCTCTCACACACACACGATAATTTTTCACTTGTGGGTAATTCCCTAGCCTTTTAAATCTATGTCACTGAGCAGAGTTTACCTTTTGGATCCAGTCTTTAGCAGGACCTTGTAGCAAGCCAGCAGTGTTTGCCTGAAACAATCCAACTTCTCACCTGCTGCTCCAGCTGTGGAATGCTAAGAGGGCTCTAATCATAGAAGTGTAGGACTGGAAGGGACCTTGAGAGGTTATCTACTCCAGTCCCCTGAACTCAAGGCAGGACTATGTTATAAGTAGACCATTCCTGACAGGTGTTTATCTAACCTGTTCTTAAAAATCTCCGATGATGGAGATTCCACAACCTCCCTAGGCAATTTGTTCCAGTGCTTAACCACCCTGACAGTTAGGAAGTTTTTCCTAATGTGCAACCTAAACCTCCTTCATGGCAACTTCTTGTCCTATCCTCAGAGGTTAAGGAGAACAATTTTTCTCCCTCCTCCTTGTAACAACCTTTTATGTACTTGAAAACTGTTATCGTGTCCCCCTTTGGTCTTCTCTTCTCCAGACTAAACAAATCCAATTTTTTCAATCTTCCCTCATAGGTCATGTTTTCTAGACCTTTAATCATTTTTGTTGCTCTTCTCTGGACTTTCTCCAATTTGTCCACACCTTTCCTGAAATGTGGCATGCAGAACTGGACACAATACTCCAGTGGAGGCTGTATCAGCGCGGAGTAGAGCGAAAGAATTACTTCTTGTGTCTTGCTTACAACACTCCTGTTAATATATCCCAGAATGATGTCCGCTTTTCCCCCCCCCAGTGTTACATTGTTCACCCATATTTAGCTTGCGACCCACTATAACTCCCAGATCCCTTTCCACAGTACTCATTCCTAGGCATTCATTTCCCATTTTGTATGTGTGCAACTGATCGTTCCTTCCTAAGTGGAGTACTCCACATTTGTCCTTATTGAATTTCATCCTATTTACTTCACATCATTTTTCCAGATCATTTTGAATTTTAATCCTATCCTCCAAAGCACTTGCAAACCCTCCCAGCTTGGTATCATCAGCAAACTTCAAAAGTTTAATGATTTACTAGAGCAGATGGTTCATTACCCCACCCTGGAATAAGGGAGCTGGGACTTGTTCTCTAGAAATTGAAGATCTAGGGTGAGGGCTGAGCAGTCTGGAGGGAGGAACTCTAGAAGCACCAAAGTCTAGGAAAGTTTGAATTGAATTTTGTTACCTTATATTTACTGTCAGTAAAATCAAATATCAAGAAGGAGGTGAGTTTTGACTCTCCGTAGAGTGTGGACTGTGTTTGAGAGCAATGTTAAGTCCCAAACCACTGACTAGCTTGCTAAAATAGTAGCAAAGGCTAAATCTACAATCACCATTAATTAAGTCATATGCTTCGGCTTTAGCCTCAGTTCTTCCCCAGGGTCTCTGAAACCAGAGAAGAGGGCATGCAAGCCTCTATCAAATGCTGTAAAACCAACATTCAGTTCCTTTTGGCATGCTAATGTGTTCCTAAATTAATCATCAACTGGCAATTTCTCCTGCATCTTAGCAGATTTGAGCAGTAAATTTTTTATATCTGCTGGCTTATGCTGAGAAGCTAGAGTATCAGAACAAGCTCTTCTGAAAACTAGAGAGCTTTGGATAAGGAAAAATTCTAAAGGCCCTGGAGGACTAAAATCCAAATTAACCGTATCCCTAATTTGCTCTACTTTGTCACAGATAAGCAAGACCCTGGAGGAGGACTCTCTTGCCTGGAAAAGTATACTGAGAAATCTCAAACAGGAGGGTTGGTATACACATGCTCTTTGCACCATCTGTAGGTCTCTGCAAGCCAGAATTAGACCTAATACAACCTGATCTGGAATTAGATTACATGTGATCAATGCAGGTTCAGACACTGCTAATTTTGTGGGCCCCTGAGTTAGAAGGGCATGGATGCTAGCTACAATTGTTAACTGTGGCATAGATACACTACTTTCTGCACCAGGCTAGTCAAGTTCCAAACAAATCTCAAATCCTTGTGGAGACCTTTTTAATGGTAGACATGTACAACTTAGCAGACTCTCATCAGGAAGTAGAAGGTGTTAACTGCCACAGTGAGAAACAACGTTATTACTCCATCTTCAAAACACAGATCACCCGAGATCTGAGATGGAATTCCTACCCCCACAGAAAGTACACACACACCAACAGACAGGTGTTTTCAGGTGTGGGTTGCCACTGCCTCTCACACATAACCCTCTTGTTTGAACCCTGTGTCAAGAAACTTTTACAGTCAGAAACTGAAACGTGAGAGGGTCTTTGCAGATCCCCCGGGATAACTCCTCTGAAATGTTGCCAACTCTCACAATTTTATCATGAGGCTCACAATATTTGGTGTCCTTAAAGTCCCAGCCCTTGGGGTCAGATAACTGAATGAGAATCTCAGTTTTCTTTAAAAAAAAAAAAGGGGGTGGGTGGGTGGGTGGGAGGGGAGAATGACATTCATGGTTACAGAGAAAAGTTTGAAACATGACTGGAGCGTATCCTAAAGGCTCAAAACCCAGAGGACAAATAAAAATTCCAAATTTACTGGTGGTTTTTTTTTTTTAAAATCTGATGATTTCAGAACACTTGGAATTGGCAATACTGCATCAGTGTGACTTTTCTTTTGGACTTTTAGAATAAAATACTTAGGACTTGCACTCATTTTACATTCACATGTTCCGGAGATGTTATTTACGTCTTTACATATCTATATAGTTTCACTATTTTATGTTATATAATTCAGTTACTGTGTTCCTGAGATGTGTTTTTCTCTCTTTGATTTCTTGTTCAGGGGCTGATTACTAGCGTGTATTGGGACTGGTCTACAGTACCGCTTAAATCAACCTAACTTACGTCGCTCAAGGGTGTGAAAAAGACACCCCCATGAGCGACGCAAGTTACAGTGACCTAAGCACTGTCCACACCGGCGCTATGTCAGTGGATATAGCCGATATAGCTTCCACCTCTTGCGGAGCTGGAGTAATTATGCCGACAAGAGAACGCTCTACCATCAGCATAGCATGTCTTCACCAGATGTGCTACAGCGGCATAACTGCATCGGTGCAGCTGTGCGGATGTAGCGCTATAGTGTAGACTTGCCCTTAGTCTCTCATCTGTAAACATTCCTAAGAATGTTATCTTCTGGATCCTAAGTACAGCAAGACTTATTTATTGTATTCCTGCATGGGATATGAATTGTTTCTTGTATTCCTGGCACCCTAGTATTTTTGGAGCACCAGGTTCAAACTCAGCGGAGTGGGAAAAGTGAAGCCTACTGAAAAGGCACACTTGCCCTTCAGGCACAAAAAATTTAGCAAAGCCCCCTTACACAGATTTAAAGTGGCAGGTGATTTTTCACTCACATGTGAAATGTAAATTCCTAATTTCTTTCCAGCATTATTATCTGGTATTTAATACCAAGGTTTGATCTACCTGTAGTTACAGGTATACCTACCCACTTTCAAAACCATTTAGAAATACCTAAATAGCTGATATGAAAATGCTTTTTGGTAATTAAAATAAAAGCTGGTTTAGATCTCAGATCATCAACAGAATATGAATAGATCTCAGTGCATTAATTGTAAATCATCTGGTTCTTTATTTCCCTGCCAAGGCCTGCCTGTAGCATTCTGTGTTTCCCCAGTTACAACTGATGAGCTCACTAACACCTAATACAGGAAAAGGAAGGCAGCTCTCTGCTCTGCTTGAGGTGTTGGTGACGTCAGCCTGGAGTAGGGAAAAGCAGCCTCTTAACTCTTGGCAGGTCACCATTAGCACAGCTAAGTGCAACAAAGGGACCATTTGGAGTTGAATTTCCATTTTTTGAGGCTCCCATTAATGAAAGCAAGTGAACCCAGAACACACTCCAAGAAGATGGGAGATCTGTCAGCATAGCCCAGACAT
Organism: Terrapene triunguis; assembly: GCF_002925995.2. Taxonomy (NCBI): domain Eukaryota; kingdom Metazoa; phylum Chordata; order Testudines; family Emydidae; genus Terrapene; species Terrapene triunguis. Next base: position 10,912,861 of record NW_020664418.1, on the reverse strand, counting down.
TCAGAGTTAAGCCTGCCACATCTTGGGCTGTCTGAGCAGCAGAGCAGACCGGTAACCAGGCTGAGTGACGGGAGCAGTTATAGCTTCACTCTACTGTTGCCAGTGCAATTCAAACCATTCGTATCAGGTGGATGTTGTATCTGATGATAACCCTTTGTACCCTATCCAAGGATCACAAGGAATGACATCAGCTTCACACCACTTCTGCCAGGGAAGCAGTATTCCATCTTACAGATAGAGAAACAGGCACAGAGAGGTTAAGTGACTTGCCCATGTTCACACAGCAAATCAGTAGCACAGCTGGGCTTAGCGCCCATGCCACCTGATTGCAGGTCTGTGGTGATTTTAGCCTTAAGACCATCTTTCTTCCCCACCCACCCCACCCCTAAGCTCCCGGGCACGCCATTAACACAGGACCCAATACTGCAACTCTTCCTCATACAGTTAGTCCTTAATCATGCAAATTGCTGCACTGAAATCAATACGACCAGTCATGCAAAAACTACACCTTAGTAAGGGCTGAAGGATTGGGCCCACAGCAGTGAACTGAACATACTGTATGTATACTGTAAACTTGTAAGTCCTCAAATTAACAACTAATAAAGAATACGCCAATTAGACTGTGAGGTCTCTGAGGTAGGGACCATCTCTACCCATCTGTTTGTTCAGCACAACAGGGCCTCATTCTGACTTAGCCTTCTGAGCAAATCTGTAATGTAAATATTAAAGGATGAGGCGGAGTGAAAAACAGCAGCAGGGTGTCCTGGAAATTAAGAGCTGGGTTTTACTAAACTTCATTAATAACCTGACAGAGGAAGCAAACAGCTAGGAAAAAGAATCACCTTTACCTACAGAAAAGATTAGACAAGTAAAATCAAACTTGTCGATCTTGAAAAAAACGTGGCCTCCATCACCAGGCAATGTGCATATTGGGCAATTATTAAATTTTCAAACCATCATCCACTGATGTGGTTACATGGGATCTGTGTAATTACTCCATTTCCTGGAAATGTGAAAGAAGTATCAAATGGGAGCTGAGGGGGTGGGGGCAGATAATCAAAGGAGAATGTTGGCGAAGAAGTCTAGCATGTCTTGCTCTCATGGAGGGATCTCTGCTGCCAGGTTTGCACTGTTTATCTTACTGTATTGTAGGTTTTTAAAATATTTTCTCCTATGATACAGATACAAGTGTGCAGAAAACTAGATGCTCCACCCCGCTTACCCTGAAGCCAACAGGGATTTGTCTGCACTAGGAAAGGGACCCATTGCAACAGCCAGCTTCTGTATCAGGTGCTGCTAAAACTGTGTTGAAAATAGATGAGAGTAGACAGAACCACATCGCATGCAGCAGTGCTGAATGTGGGTTGGTCCTGTCTACATACTAGGGATGTAAAATGTTAACCTGCCTTAACCGTTAACCCCCGGGCCGGCCTGTCAACCCCAGTGACCCCACATTAGCTGGCCCGCCAACCCCAGTGGCCCCGCGCACCAGCCAGAGCGGTCCCAGCCCCAGCCACACTGGCCGGCCCTTTAATCACTTAACCGTTTAAATTAAATATTTTGTAAGCAATTAAACAGTTAACTTTTTAAACAATATTTACATCCCTTCTACATACACTCAGAGTTAAACTGTTTTCACTCTGATTCAGCTACACTCATTATTGACAAGAGGCAACAACTAAATGTAGACATCCTCATCAGTGATTTAAGTGGGAGCCACACTCAGGTCTTCATATTAAATTCAAGCCAATACATATGGGGAAAAATACCAAACCCACAAATAGTGACTCGTGGATAGCATTAATTCTGAAAGAAACAGCAAATTAGAGACTATATACATTTACAATACAGTATGGTAACAGCAAAAAGCCAGTGTGATTTTGGGCTGGACATGTAAAGGCAACATAGCACTGAAAGGAGAGGAAAGGAAATTATACAGTTCTGGCAAGACTGCTCCTGGAATAACGTGTTCAATTCTGGTGCCTCAACAAAACAGAAAGATGACAGCAAACTGGAAGGAATTGTGAGACAGCAACAGAGCTGACGAAGAGTCTGGAGGGCTTGATCTATGAGGAGAGATTAAAGGCTAATTACATACAGCTTGTGTTAACAAAAACTAGGGAAGCGCCATGACAACTGTCTACATGTACCTACAGGGAATAACCACCAAGAAAGAAGAGGAATTTTCCAGGGCGTTTCCATGGGGTGGAATTAGGAGTGATGGGATTCAATTAAAAAAAGAAAAAATATAGGCTGGAGATCATATCTCCTATCAGTGCACCTGATTAGACTGGGGAAAGTTTCCCGACGGCAGCTGGGAAAGGAAAAAGGCCCTCATTTGAAACCAGACTGCACAGGGCATTGGCTAATATAGTGTATGGAACAATCATGCTCTGGCCCCAGGGGATGGAGGTGATGATCTAATTCGTCTACTCCCTTCTTCACTTCCTAGGATTCTGTCACTCTAGGTAGGCTGCATGGTCATGACATTTAAGTGGCCTTTCTGATACCTCAGTCCCAAGGCGCCCTCTGCTGTTCAGATTCTAACACTCCTGTCCCAATTCTAAAAGCCAAACAGATGACAGGGAAAAGAAAAATCCCATCCAGTTCAGCACGTCGCCTTTATCTCTAGTCCCCAACCACCACTCTTCCTGCTTCTGCTTGGCATAAACTCACAGGGCTGGGGGGAGAGGGGAAGAAAGAGGGAGGAGCAGAGCTCTCCCTCATGTGAAATGATGTCACACTGATCAGCTGCTTCTCCACAGCCCAAAGGAAAGTCACTGCTACGGTACATTCTGCTTTAAGCATTCTTCTCCCGGACAGCCACTTTATCAGCTTCTTTCTCAAAGAATCCACTTAACCTATGGATAGGGACTGGCAGTGACTGCTGTTTAACTGGGATAGCATTCACATAAATTCTGCTTAATAGGGACCAGTCAAGGAAATAAATGGTGTTTAATCAGATGTCACACTGGTGTGAAGTTTAAGCTCCTAACTCTTAATACAGCTGGTGCCAAACAAAGCTGAAATGCAGTGAGGATAGCTTTAATCCAGGACAGCAGTGCTTCTCCTACAGCGGTCTGCAGAGTGCCATCAGTGTGCAGGTGAGCCATGTCTGTCACAACAGCCTTGTTGGCACCAGGAAAGCCATGAACACCTTTCAGCATTGGTTCCCCTGAACCAGTGTTGACTGGATTAAACAGAGACAATAAGAATAATGTAGACTTGACAAAACTACTTCCAAAGCCATACCAGAGACTGGCTTCCACCAGCATTCCATCATGCTCCCAGCAGCATCAAACATTGTTTTGTCTAGTCTGTACCAGCACTTAGACCACTTTCCACACTGGTTCAGGGGAAACTCTTGCTGAAATGTGTTCTCTTCCCAATGCACACAAGAGTAGTGGTTCTCCTCATCTTAATTTAAATCCTTTCTTCAGTATTCTCCTTACTTTCCCATGGATCAATGTACAGATACAAGTCAGGGTAGTCTGAAGATCAGTATGTAGACAGTTAAAAAGTCAGCTCAGATAGGCTGGTTTTCCTTACTCACCTGCTCCTTGAATTGTTCTTGTGATAGACAATCAGTCAAGTCCACGCAACCCAGGAGGCACCCAGAAGGATAATCTCTGGGAAATTCCACATCTGTGTCAAGAGAAAGAAAAGGATTGAACACACACACACTCTCTGTGATCGTCCCATTTCTCAGTAAGCTCTTAACTGGAAACACAGGCTCATTTGCACATCTCTTCCGCTCAAACTTCTTGAGGCACAAGAAAATTTGAATCATAGAATATCAGGGTTGGAAGGGACCTCAGCAGGTCACTGAGTCCAACCCCCTGCTCAAAGCAGGACCAATCCCCAACTAAATCAGTGTTTATTTAGTGTTTATTTTCTGTAATTCCTTTCATATTTTGGGACATATGGTGCATTGCTTAGGAAACATGTCTTGGAGAACTGGCTTAAGCCAGACAGATGATGGTAAAGACAAAGACTGTGCATGGCTCTGCCAACACATCTCCATCCTGCCCTGCTACAACTCTGCTGTAATGTACTGGGGCTCCCAATACACTCCGTCCATGCACCTCCATCCTGATATCCACCACTCCCATTATTCCAATCCTGAGCCAGCCCTTTAGCAGAAACTGCCAATGAGCACAATACAGCATTTTAGATCATGCGGTGCTTTGGAGATGGAAGCAACTGTCAACTGCCAGCTGAGCCAAAGTGACCTTAATAAAAATACACTCTAGCTCTTGTAAAGCACCTTCCATTTGTAGATCTCAAAGCACTTTACAAAGGAGGTCAGTATCATTATCCTCATTTTACAGATGGGGAAACTGAGGCACAAAGCAGGTAAGTGACTTACCCAAGGTTACCCAGCAGGCCAGAGCCAAGAATAGAACCCAGGTCTCCTGAATCCCAGTCCAGTGCTCCAGCCACTGGGCCATGCTGCTTTAAAAGCAAACACACAAAAAGCCAAGATGGCCTGAGATTTGGGGCTCTCACTCCTGGCGAGGGATGTTAGCATCATGCTTTTGTGCATCTCTCCCCTGTTGTCTCTTTTCAGGCAGCAGTATGGCCGATGCACAGTGAATGCACAGTTCCTTGCTCTGATGAGGCAGAAGGAAATCCCTAGGCATCACATCTGGGCTGACTAATATCCAGAGGTGCTGCACCAAGAGGCGACGTCTCCCTGGCTATGCAGCCTGGACCAGGTTGATGCCTCAGACTCACCTAGCCTCACAAGAGCGAGAGATCTGCATGCTAACCTGCAGCTTTTTATTCCTGGCCTCCAGGAGGCCAGAACGTATGACAGCATTTGAACTTCAGCGCACCAGCTCCTTCATCCATTCACAAGCAATGACCTATTGCCTGAACCAAGAACTAAGAGGCATTGCTGCCAGGAGGTATTGTCAAAGTAAGATGCAATTCACTAATGCTCACAGCTTCTGACTAGTCAAGAGGACAGGGTTGAGCTGCTTCGTGACACCCTTCTGGCTGAAAAAATGCAGAAAGGAAGAGGGGAACTGAAAGGAGAAAGGAATGTTAATGAGAGAAGCAGCGATAACTGCCCAAGAGCGCCTGCTTCCTGCCTCTGCTCATTACACGGCTCAAGGTACCAAAATCAGAGACTCAATAGTGAGGTTCACCTTCACGGAGCAGCATTCTGTATGTGGCCTCTAGCTCAGAGATTTCTTGAGGGGATGGTCTTTTAGCAGTAGCTGCTATCCACAGCCGCCCTCTGTGGGATGTGTACCAGGTCCTGCCCTCCACCCTAGAGTGAACAGAAGAGAATGCAGAACTGACATACCAGCTGAGATCCCACATGGCCCAGTCATCAATGGAACGTTTCACCCTGTGACTCCTGTTACCAAGCTTTGCCCTGGGAAAGGGCGTTTTCCTCTTCAGTGAGGAGGGCTGTTAGTGAGAAGACTTCTGGAGTCAGTGAATCTCATCAAGCGACTTATTTAGGTGGTTAGTCACTCTACTCTGACTTTGCAGTACCCAGAAATCAAGTCTCTGTATTCCTAGGAGCTAGGCAGTGGTCAGTATGCAATCTAATGGGCAACGTGGCCCACAGACTTAGACAAAGCAGTCAGTGTCTTCCCTTTTCTTTAGGTGCAGCTCCCAGAGATTATGGGGACAGCATGAAAGGCTCCAACTTTATCAGAGTGGCTGGCTTGCAGCATTCCCAGGCTGCTTAGATCTAGGAGCACGGTAAGGTGGGATCTGAAGTCTCTACAGCCTGAGGAACTGATAAGTCTGCTTTTCAGAATTAAAAGTCATCTCCTCAGAAACTTCAGAAAAAAAAAATCTACGGAAATTCAGGGATTTCCCAAGACACCCCAATTACACTGGAACAGGGAAACAGCAGCTGATTTGTCTGGAAAACTGCCTTGTAAAGCAGAAGCTTGTCTAGTAACACCTCCTCCCTCAGGAACCCAGCTCCTAGGCATGGAGCATCATGATGCTGCAAGTTATCTACCAAGGAATTTGTACAAAAATAGCAAAATACTGGGGTATTTTCAGGCCTTCGTTAATTATCATCATAAAGAAGCTGGCTCTTTCCAGCCTGCTCAGCTCCGAACCCAACAGCATGCTCGGATGAAGAAGTGCAGCTCCCTGTTCGTACATTTCCTGCACAAACATTTCCCCCAGGGAAGCGGGCTGTGTGTGCGATTAGAGAGCTAGATGGAAAGTGCCAGTGGGACTGTACTAGGCAATAGCTTAGGGCCACCGAGTCCTCAGCATGTATCAGAACATCACTGCAATGTAACTAAATTCTGTCCTTATGGTATGAGTTTTGGGAACTGTTCTCATTGCAGGCACTATGTTGGGGGGGGGGGGGGGGGGGGCAATTACAAAGCTGTTGGCATAACTGCATATTGTTCAGAACATATCACAGTTCCATGCCTTTTTTTTACCTTTTGATTCCTTTTACCAGCAAGGAAGCCCAAGGCTGGTGCATGCTGAGACACCAGCCATCATCCGAGATCTCCTGTAATTCTCGATCCTGAATCCGTAACCTGTTCCTTTCGGAGGCAGACTCATGCCCAGTTTCTGCAGAATGGGCAGTTTTTCTGTGCAGGAGCAATCCAGTCTGGTCTACCCACTTCAGCATGTTCAAAACAAACACATAACAGAAGGTTTAACTCTTGGTCCAAATCACTTTAAGTTTTTCCTTTACTTAAGAACAACAGTGCAGAAGGCACCATGGCCTAGCCCTCCTGCTGGATTAGATCTGTCCATTCTTTGGCCCACTGGATCAGAACCCTGCTCTTATCATTCTCTGGATACTGCTGGGTAAGCCAGACTTGAACCCAAAGGGGAGGGAGTGGGGACAGAATCTAACCTGGGATGGTGCAAGTGACACTCAGGGCAAGATGTGGGCCAGGTGGCCACCTTTGTCATGCCCCCCATAGAGACCACAAGCCAAGCATACAAAGGAGTGCAGAGCACTCATCAAATGGAGCACTGCATGCCGAAGCCTGGAGTCTCTGCATGCCACACCTTGGTAGCAGTCAAAGCAAGGGAAACTGTAATCTGCTCTATGTAACCCTCACATTGGCTGCCCTTGAACTAAATGGCAGATTTAAAGAGTAGAACTATCAACCGACGGTGTCCCAAAGCATAGACAGCACATTCATAGTGTGTTCACAACTGAGCAACACCCCGCTGGCGGCACCTGCACTGGGAAGAGTTTAAGGGAGGCCAAAGGGATTGTTCAGACAATCTGCTGATGTAGCATCCTCCCCCTCATTGTGGATTGTCATATGGGATATTGGCATTCAGAGCCAGTCTTCTGATGCAGCCACAGACCCCTTCTGGGTGCACAAGCAGTACTCATGGCCACTTATCACAGCCTTTTCCTCTTGAGAGGGCAGGAGAAAAACCAACCAACTATAGCCCAAGAGCTCCCACAACTCTCGAAAAATACCTGGATGTAGAAAAAAGCTTAAGTGGAGGCAGGAGAGGCACAAAGCCTGGTATGAAGACAGGGATGGGTTTAACTTGCATTATCTGGCATGGCCTGTCACAGACTAAGAACAAGTGTATATTAATGCTTGGAAGTGTCTGAGCACAAATGGTGCACAGGAACCAAGGACAGACTAGAAGGGACACTTGCAAGTGGAGACCGTGACCGAGGGGGCACAACTGAAATCTGCCTGGTGGATTCTTATAAATGAAATGTTAAAAGGGAAACTCCTTTAGACTGAATGTCCGGAAACCTTCCCAAGAGCGAGATGCATCAGGCTGAGAAAGGGGCAGGAAACCCACTGCTCAGGGTTAAATACGCCACTGGCAAAAATCCTGCCCAGGCCGAGAGTTTGGGATGGACTAAGCCACCTAGCTGGCCATGTCCATCTCTAGCTCAGATGATCCTAATCCCACAGAGGAGGCTGGGGGACAGGGAAGAGATGCCGTAACTTCCCATGTGTTGATAATACTTGGGCCCATGTCTCTTGGCAGTCACTGCTCGGGAAGGAATCAGAAATTGGCACTGACCAAGGGGGCAGGCTGGAGAAGGTGGGGATTCACCAGAAGCCCAGAGCTCTCTTCAAACTTCCCCTCGGGGCTCCTCGATGGCTTGTTTAATGTGCCACAGTTAATGGCATCGATCGTTTCATCCAACCTGCAAGGAGACACAAACCATGTTAATACCTCCCGGCCTCCCCGTCCCAGAAGCCCTTCCTGCCATCTCTCCCAGCCAGGCTGCTCCACTGCTGCCTCCCTCACTCTGATACTCGGGCTCACGCAGACACTCAAGGCATGTCTGCTGTAGATATACAGCTGCTCTGCCCTGCGTTCTCCCAGGGAGCTACCGGTCTGGAACGCTGACCAACGTGCCAGCTTAGGACAGTTCTGCCTGTAAGTCAGACAGAGTGCAATTCAGCAGGAACAGTCAGTACTGAGAGCATGGCCCTGCACAGCCCAGGGTAGCCCTGTAAAATTGGCATCCAGATCATCCCTGGTCAGTAATAATCCCAGGACACTGGTCACAGAGCAAGACTCTATCTAAAGTGGTTATCTGGCACCCCGTAGTATCTGAGCCTCACAGCCTTCAACAGCCCTGTGAGATGGGGATGATGGCACATCCCAATTTTACAGTTGAGAAACTGAGGCACGGACACTCTAAGTGACTTGCCCAAGGTCACACAAGAAGTCTGTGGCGGAGCAGAGACTTAAACCGTCCCAGGCTTGTGTCCAAGCCACTAGACCTGCCTTCTGAGAGCCACAGTGGCCTGGCCAAACCCTAATGTGGGCAACTCCATTTGGGATGTGGTATTCTTCAGTCTACCTCCTAAAAGCTGGGGGGCAGTACTGTACACATAGACTGGTTGCCATGTTCCACCCCAGAGGATGCTGAATTTCATTTGTGGGGGAAGTGATCCTGTTACAGGGAGTCTGGAAGATGCCCAGGGATGCAAAGCTCTACAGAACATCAAGTTATTATATCATTGCTTCCTTTTTGCCTCTTCTTTATTACTACGCATATTTGCACACAAACAGATTTTTGCTCCTTAGGAGCATCATCTATCTGCTCCTGAAGCACAAACCCCTAAACTCTATGTTTGTGCTGTCATGACTACGGCAGATGTCTGCAACATCACAGACAGAGGGATGAGATTGCAAACGGGGAAATAAGCAGCAGGAGCAAACTGGTTGCTAAGAGCTCAGGATCCTGTTTGTCCCAAACAATGAGATACAGGGAGAAGCACAGAACATTCTAACCGAGTGGCAGGGCTGCCTCTCAAGAGAATGGGCTCCGCAGTTTGTCGTCTGTTGCTGCTGACGGTAGCTCAGCTGCCTTGCTAACAATCACAGATAGTGATTCTCCTCTCTCTGCTCTCTGGAGCATACTCTGCTCCCTGCCAGCTCGGTGCCTGGTGCCACCTACTCACTTGCTGTGATATTCAGCCATGCTGTCCTGCTCCTCCAGGATCTGCCTGCCAGCAAAGTCGATGGTAATTTTTCTGGCAAGTCGAGAAGCATGGCGCAGCTCTCGCAGCTCCTCCTCTCTCTTCTGCAGCGCCTCGCGCTCCTGTTTGGACAGCCACTGGTTGGAGTCTGTAGCAAAGTAATCCGACTCGTCATCGATGACTTGGGTACGGCGCACACTGGTGAGAGACAGCCAGAGAGAGAAAGCGGAGTGGTACCAGGTACGACAGCAAACAGCCCCAGACATACCTGGGAACATCGCGTCAGTCACACAGCCACCCATCCCTGTGCTCCCACGACTCCCTTGTGGTCTCTGGAGAACATGGCTTGTCAGTAACACTAAGCCAGAGGCATGAAATTTTGCCCTTCTAGGGGTCATGCTGGCAACCTGTCAGGAACTCGAGGAAATAAAATGGAAAGAGATCACAACTACTGCCATCTTAAATACGGAGGAGAACCTGGGGAGACTCACACAACAGCAAGCTCTGGACGCAGCTCTCATGGATTGAGACAGGGCATCACATGCTAGAACCTGTATCCTCTGCAGGCTCTATAACGAACAGGTCAGGCACAGGGCTGCATTCAGCCCATGGTGTGCACACTGTTGTAGTGGCATGGATATAGTAGAGTGTGATTTGTTCCCTACAGAGGCTGCCTCAGTATCCTTTACAGATCCCCAAGATCTGCCCCCACTCATGCCCTTCCTAGGTTAAGGCCCCCTTTCCCTTGTAAGCCCCATTCTTCTGGTTGAAGGGGACTGAACAGTCCTAGCAGGGGATGAGAGACCAGACAGGGAATTAAGCCCAAGGCTCCTGCAGAGCCCTGCCAACAGATCACCGGGCTGGCCCCTGGCCTCAACACAGTGCTTGAAAAATTAACTCGTTATGAAACTTCTTCCACCAGGCGATTGTGAACACGTCTCGAAGGGCAATGATAGTGAGGAGTTTATCTACTGCACAACGCAGCCTGTCAACCCAAAACTACCTGCGAATTTCACACAGGCCACTGGGCTATGGGAGATTCTGGGGCTGGGCTCTCTCAATCTCTCTCACTGAAGCTGTTCCACTTTTTCAATAAAAGAAGCTGGGGGGAGGGGGGGGGCTGAAGACAGCGTCTGTCCCCCGCCAAAAAAGCTGGAGCAGCGTGGGGATGAAGCCAGCCCCCCCCTCCTCCCCCAGTCTGAAGCCAGGAGTGACCGTGAGGCTGAAGCCAGCACCCCACTCCCCCCAAAGCCAGGAGCAGGTGCGGGGCTGAAGCCGGGTACCTCAGCGGCCCCTCATGCCCCCTCCGCTCAAGCTGGGAGCAGCGCGGGACTGAAGCCCCCAGCCCTGGCGCTCCCCGTGGGCAGAAGCCCTGAGCCCATGGGCAGAGTGGGGGGGCATAAGGGTGTTGCCCCCCCCTCCCCAACTGCAGTGACTTACCCAGAGTGGGGCAGTCCGGGGGCAGCTCCGCCCCCGCCCCCCCCCCCAACCCAGAGAGGCTGTGTGTCCTGCTGAGGTGAGTCACGGGGTGGATGTGGCGCTCTCTCCCTGGACCCCGCTATGCAGAGCTGGCCCGAGTCCTGCCAACCCTTGCCCACCCCAAATAGAAGTCAAACTACGCCTATGCCCAAGGGTCCGTCCCCCCCCATTGGCCCAGAGCCCTGAATCCCCCCTCCCGCCCCCATTGGGCCCTGGAGTTTTTATAGCATGTTGATGTGGGGCTCAGAAAGAAAAAGATTGAGAACCCCTGGTTTAGAGTCCCCAGCACGGAGTTCCCACAGCTGCTGCAAGGCGAGTGCTGTCAGAACAGACTCAAACATCAGCTGTAGCTGAAAGGGTATTTAAGGTGTGTGGTTATGGAGCAAGATGGCCATCTCAGCAGGGGAATTTTCACACCATTGTCTTGTGCAAAGTCCCCCCCCCCCTTTTCCTTTAAAGGGAAATGGGGGGGGGGGGGGAGAGAATGGGCTTGAATCTTTCCACACCTCCCCCCACCCAACAACAGCAGCAAAAAGTTGTTCTGCTTGTTTTTATATTAGAAATTCAAGTCTTGGCTGCCCTGGAACACCCTGTGGTGACCGGGAGAACTAATGAAATGAGATCACAAGATAGTGAAAGCGGCAGCAATTGAGAGGGGAAAGGAACTTTACTCTGGCTGTTTAAAACTCTATTGAACTCCAATGGCTACAGATCATGAGGAAGAAAGAGTGTGTCTGTTAAAGATTCAACAACGCTGACCTACAGCTAACTTGTAAGAGCTCACAATACACATCCTCAGAGACCCCTAAGAAAGCAGCACAGGAGAAGACCAGACTTGAAATTCCTGATCATTGCAAGGTAGTAGAAAAAACTACTTAAAAACAACCACCACACACCATTTCAGGCCTTCTTAACACATCAGCAGAAAAAAGAGGAAAATACCAATTTTTTTTTTTAATATCTTTTGCTGGTCACCTTTAAAGGACATTCTCCACTTAGAGAGACAATCTGTTCAGAGGGAAAAAAACATCAGAGGGAAAGAGGAAGATGGACAAGCAGAAAATGCAGCACTACAAAAAAGATTGTAGCTCAAAACAAGAACCATCAGTGGGCCAAAGAGAAATTCCTGTGAGAGCCAGGGAATCTGGGCAGATTTCATGTGACTGAGCCAGCCAGCTGATGTACCGCTTCCCTACCAATCTCAAGTCCAACAGCCAAACAGGAACCATGTTTTCCAGCAGAAATACTGTTCTCAGCGGTATACAATACTGGCGTGACCACCTGCCGGCTGGTCAGTGGCCAATATGAAACGTACAGATGCTTTCAGTGCAATTCCTAGTGGACAAAACTACTACAATGGGTGCACACTTGCTGGAAGTCTCACCTGAGAGGTTAGGACTGGATGAGTCACAGAGACTAGACTCCCCTTCCCCACTACAGGGCCTCCATCTGGGGCAGGAGGCACCAGCTTGCGATACCATTGCCTGGACCATTCCCATCTTGTGATATTTTCTCCATGATTATGATCCCACCTATAAATTCAGGTTTAGTAGATTTGCAGCCAAGGCAGTTTCGGAAGGGATGGAATGCTGATACTATTTAGATCAAAAGTGACTCTGGCCTGCAGGATGGTTTGTGCTATTTCAGCAGGCACCGTACCTCGTTTTGTCAAATTCCAGCAACTTGTCTTTGTGTTTCACGGCCAACTCCAGACCTGTCTTCAGCCGAGCTTCCTGACGAGGCAGCAGGTCCTTGCTGAGGATCTCCATCTGCCCAGAACTCTCAGTACCTGGGATACACAGACACAAATCATGATCCGGTTCTTGGGGATGGGCTATCAGTTTAAACACCGATGGGCACAGAGATACTCCCAAGAACATGTAACATTACAGGAAACGGAAGAAGTCACTTGTCCAAAAGTCTGGCACTTTTGAAATTGTCCTAACCCCCACCTCCCTGCTTCCCCCCCACTCCACGTCGTCCTCTCATTCTCCTTTCTCCAGCAACAAATTAAGTGCTCAGATACTATGGTGATGGGCATGGGATAAAAATCTAGACAGAAACCATTTACCCTCGCTGCTCCAGTCACCTTCCCCAGTAACTTAGTTGTTTAGTTTCTATGGGAAGTAATTCTGCCTGTGTTCCCCCACTTACCCTTATTTCCCTCAATTTTAGATTATGTCTCCTAATTCAAGCCCTTCTCTGGAAGCCCTGATTGTTCTCCTCTCCTGGTCCTACTGAAAAGGGATTTCCAAAACACTGACTGTTGGAATTCATTGCCACAATATGCTGCTTGTTATTTTATTTTCTGATCTTCCGATTTCTCTTTTCTCCTACTCCCCACACCTTTCAACATGCAACCCCCCATCCTCCTCTTCTGCCCCCATCTAGCTGGCACTGTTTGATTGCCTTCCCCCTGCCCCCCAGTGTCTTACACTGACTGTCCTCTGTCCCCATGCTCAGCCACACAGATGTCTGTCCCTCATTAGCTATTTTGATTGGACCGCCCCACCTGAATCTTGCACTTCCCAGTGGGATTGAAATCCAAAAGGCCTGTCAGCGTGACATGCATTTCCAAAGTGGGTGATGTGAGAGGTGTGTGACATCTATGGGTCAAGCCAGCCTTATGGGCTGAACAAACTCAACCTTAACAGGACAAAAAAGCAGGGAGGAGATGGCAGCAGCAGCCAGCCGGGGGAAGCAAGCACAGTTCCCGAGCCAGCCAGTGGGATTTTCCTCTCCGTTTCCTCTTCAGGAATATATCTCTTCTATTAGGGCCTACTCCAAAGCCTGGTAAGTCAATGGAAAGATTCCCATTGGCTTCAATAGGCTTTGCATCAGGCCCTTAGCAGATCCAGAAGCTTTGGCTCATTTCTCCCCTATGGCTGGACACTGGGAGCAGGTTTCATATTGATGGATATTTTACTCCTGGGCGTGTGGGTCTCTCTAACAGCCAGACACAAATCTGAAGAACTAGCTGTCACGGACTCACAGATCGTGCCTCACTTCGTCACACTAGCTCAAGCACTGTAAATGCTTAGGGGTTTAGATTCTTTCCTGCTCTCAGGATGCCAGTGAAAGCCTTGGTTCGGTGACAAGGACAGCCACACTCCAAGCAGGGTCTAGTGGCACTTGCGGGGAGAGGGGCAGAGCTGAGCCCTAAAGATCCCAAGTCAGGAGGCTAGTTCCATTGACACTTGTAAAGGAAACTAGGCTAGAGCTCCCCCAGATGAAATGGAGTTCGGCTCCTGTCCCCCTTCACCCACACCAACACCAGCAGCACTGTCTGAAATCAAATACGCAGCAATAAAGACAGGGAGATACTGAAAACACCTTTTCAGCAAATTGGGGCGCTGCCACTTAACGCCAGCTCCTGCACCTCAGTCACTAGGAAGAGAAGCCTACATTGAGGCCATAGAAGACTAGATTCTAGGCTCTAACCAGAGGACCTGGAAATCCAGATATTTCAGCAAAATTAATGCAGACAGCCCCAGAATCCATAGGATTTCACCAGGGGGGTAAGTGTTGTTAGTTCTGCTTCTCCTCTTGGTCCTGTTCCTACATTTACCACCTGAGAAAAGTGTAAGACACAAAATTGTTCCAAAATATTAATATCAGCTGCTTCCACAGAAACCTCCCAAGTCCCACAGCTGTAATCCCAGTCCCCTGCAGCAGACACTCTACATGGGACTTTTATTCTAATTTTTAAGAACTACTGCAACTGCCTCATTTCCACAAATAATTCCAGGCTGTCTAATGGCCAGCCTTGGTGCATTGTGGTCAGTGCATCATGCATTGCCACTCAAGAAACTCGGGCACTACACCCAGACCTGGTCTCCCCCGGCTAGTGCCTGGGAACCATGCAGAAGGGGAAGCACAACATGCTGGGCAAGAAACAGGACTGATGCGCTCCGATGAGATTCTCATCCAGCCCTTCAAGGCCCAAGAATGCTGCCACAGGGCTGCGGTGGCTTGGAAACATTTTGGAGAGCTTTGAGAGTAGCAGCCGTGTTAGTCTGTATCCGCAAAAATAACAGGAGTACTTGTGGCACCTTAGTAAATTTGTTAGTCTCTAAGGTGCCACAAGTACTCCTGTTATTTTTGGAGAGCTTTGGTCATCTTCTCCAGGGAGTTCAAATTCTGTAGAAAGCGTCCAGAGGGAGTCCCTGAATCTTTGGGAAATTTCCCCCACACAGTTTTCTAGAGCCCCTCCCTATAACCAGAAGGAATAGCGCTATACTGCTAAGAGCCGAAAAAGATTTAGGCCCTGTCTACTACATCACACTGATGAAAACATAGGCATGGGCTCTAGTCTAATGTAATAATAGTAGAGCAGAGCTGAAACTGTGTATAACTTACTGGATTAACTGCATTACACATGATTGCTACCAACCTGCCATGAGCTTCTTCAGCAGCTTCTGGCTCTTGTTTGAGTCACGCTGCAGAATGTCCTGCTCTTCCTTCGTGCACACCTAGAAGACAACAGGAAGATCAAGGCTAAGAGTGATACTTAGCACCTGACAGCCTCAAAGCCACTGACAAGAGTTAAGGGTGAGCTGCAAAGGATAATGAAGAGCAGGTCCACAGGACTGCACCAGGGTCCAAAGGCCTTGGACCTTTCTGCATCTTCGCTGTATACGGAAAGAAGACCTGGTTCTCTGCTCACTTTTTTTATCTTAGACATCTCAGCAACACCAAGACTGGTTTTCCCTGTTTTTTTGCTGGAGGATTTCAGGGATGTGTGGTTCTCTCACAACTTCATTAAAGAGGTGGGTGGCGTTTAACAAAAGTATCCTTTCTCTCAGGTGGTCACTAGGAACTGGAGTTAAACAGACATTTAAAACAGTTTAAAGTAGTCTGATTAAAACTTCTCTCTCCTCTCAGCTATACAGCTTTCACTCTCTCATGAAGTCAATTGTACTGGCTTTCCAGTCACTACACTGTCCAAGGGAGACAAAAAGTTCAAGGGTTTTTGTTGGTTTTTTAAACAAAATCCATCATAATGTTGTGGGGGGGAAAAGGTCAGAAGCCGATTTTTCCCTCCTCAGGCTACCTTTAAAATGCCTTCATTTTGGTTGTTTTAAATAACATATTTAACTCCATTTTGTAGAGAACTCTCAGGAGAAAGGAACTCTATGTTAAAGATCTAACCCCCCCCCACATTTTCCCTTCAAATAAGCAGACAGAACGCACAACATGCTGTGAGACTCCCAAGAATTCTTTCCTGCAAAACAAAGGTAGGCCCAATTTGACATTTTTCATATTCCTAAGGTAAAAATAAATACAAAAATCCTTCTAAAAAAATGACACGTATGCTCAGCCTGCCATAACCACCTTTCAGGTCTTTATCCCATCACGAAACAGCAAAAAAGGGTCCAATTTTTATTTTACTTTTCTTTATAGAGCTCTTTTAACTAATTAATTCTCACCCACCCTAAGGAATCAGAGAGTATTAGTCCATTTTATAAATGGGGAAACTGAGGGCCAAGAAAATGAAAATGCAACTCGTGTCCTCCTGTGGAAGAACACACGTGAGCTCGAATGGCAAAGAAAATCTGATCACATAAAATCCTATTTGGGAGGCACCTTCTGATCTGACCCTGTATTGCCTCCCAGCCCTTCCTGAATGTAAAGATCATTAAAAAATTCTAAATATAGGAATGAAATGCTAATTTCTGCTCTAGCCTCTTTATACTGGGTTAAAGGGCCAAAGCAGCATAAATACCCTGGTTCCAGCTGGAGAAGACTTTCCCCAGTGCAGGCACTGTGGAGGACCCCTTTGCAAGCCCTGGCAGGCAAAGTGAGTATGCCAGGGGGCTGCAGTGCTGTGGCCCATAGGAAAGCCCCAGGAGGCTGCCATAATTTAGGCAGGCTCCCAGAGCTATGTAAATTACGTCAGCAGCCTCTCCAGCCCCAAAATCAGAAGGGCTTAAAACTACCTTACTCCCCCCTGTGCCGCACACTGGGTGCAGCACAGACTCTCACCCTACAGCCTTAGTGAGGACCCAGGTTCTAAAGCAGTGGTTCTCAAACTTTTGTACTGGTGACCCCCTTTCACATAGCAAGCCCCTGAGTGCGACCCCGCCCCCCTTATAAATTAAAAACACTTAAATATATTTAACACCATTATAAATGCTGGAGGAAAAGTGGGGTTTGGGGTGGAGGCTGACAGCTCGCGACCCCCCATGTAATAACTTTGTGGCCCCCTGAGGGGTCCCAACCCCCAGTTTGAGAACCCCTGTTCTTAAGGGACTTTGATCTGAGCAAGCCAATTTGGAAGGGGAAAAACGTTGCTAATTTACAGGAAAGATAAGAAACTAGTGGGGCTAATCCAGCCACATGCCATCTCCAAGACCCAAGCACTATAGACTGCAGTTAAGTATGGCAGATAGAAAAAAGCAGGGGGTTACATACCAATGTACTACAAAATAAGCAGGGGCCGGAGCCCTCCTGTTCACAGACAATACGACCACAGGTCAAACAGTTATTGATGAGTTTGTGCTTCTGGCCCAGGCACTCACAGGAGTGGCGTCCGGGGATCAGGACTGCCAGTTTGTCCTGACCCTCCTTGGTGTACAGGTTGACGAATTTGGCCTTTTTCTTGGAGGTACTGCTGACACTGCCACCACTGCCCATCTCTTGTGCCTAATTTAGAAAGAGAAAACAGTGAATGTAATCTGCATTCTCACTGCAACACAAACATCAGAGAGAAACAGGGGCCCTTTAAACAAAGAGTGGGGATAAACAGCCAGCCAGCCACCTGGCCAGCTTGAGTGAAAGTGGGACCAGACTCCAAATTCAAACCAGGACGATATCACTGAACAGAAGCAAGCCTCAGAAAAGGTCAGCACCATTTACATGAAAGGAGGACTGAAGGACTGCTCAGCTTTGTGTCCTCTCTTTGCAAACTGGAATTGTCTGGATTCTATGTGGCGGAGAGAAAGTTCTTGGATTCTGCAACCAGGAACCTAGATTAGGTTTTGTTAAATCAAACAAAAACTATAGAAAATCAGACCAGCAATCAAAAGCCCAGCCAACACATTGCTGCAAGACACAGTGCTAGTGCTGAACAAGGTGGGCAAATGTTATAGCACGGGAAATCCACATTCCTGACACATTTATAAAGCAACCTATGCACCTAAATGCAGATAGAAATCACAAATATCTGAGAGAGTAGAGACCTTTTAGCTCACGTATGTAGCACAATCTATAGATTACGTATTACTTATATTGATCAGTTATGAATTCCCAGTAATCACTCTGAGGTTTGACAGGTTCTTGTCCCAAGATCAGGCCAAGTATTATTACAATTACTGTTCAGTTAGGAATCCTGATGTGCACAGTAGCAACACTCACACTTTAGGAACTCTCCTGTATTTACAAATAGTTTATTAATAGATTTAGCAAAGTCACAAACACTCTAACCCAGCAAGGTGGATAGATATGATACAGAATGTACATCTGAACATCAATATACTCACACTATCCTTTACAGAACAACCTGAAATGTTAGCCAACATCTTCCTCAACACCAGTAGCCATCATTCTGGCACCTCCCAACAGCTACCTCTCTCTCTCCTCCTGTCCACAGGCTGGATACAACTTTTATATGTTACGCTGATACCACTATGTCTAATGCCTGTTCAATAGGGGTTTCTCCCCTCTTCCTTATTTATATTTCCTCACACTACTAAAGTTGAGGTGTCCTTCTCCTGTAGGTTAGTATATCAATGATCTCAACTTATCATGTACATCAATTCATTGCCATGGCACTCTTGTGGTCAGGCCGCTGCGGATGTTCTATCCAAAAGCGGGCATTCGCTCATGTTCCTGTGGTTGGCTGGTGTCATTATGGACAAAATTCCCCTCTACACACTCCAATTCCCCAGAACTTAGGGTGATCGTTAGACTATTTATCTGTGCCAAAGTTCACAGGCCTCAAACCCTATGCTACATGCTGAAACCAATGTCTTACAGGACACAGGCCTGTAGGTTTCTTACTGCTGAACAAATCAATGCTAAAGCTAGCTCTATAGACTGCACATCTAATCCACAACCCACCTCTCCCACCCTCCACTACCACCTGAGCAGGATTTCTCCAGGCAGTGTATATTCTTTGGCAGTTTGACATAATGTAATTTATTATTGTTCTCATCTGAGGCATAATATTAGCAAGACTGGCAGGTTACTTTTGATGTTCGTCTCTCTCAGGTGTATACTTTGTCTTATGCCGAGGTGACTCTGATGATAGATGGGACAGGATACCATGGATGATGGCTGCATGAGTGGCTGGTCAGTGGAATTCTCAATCTTTTCCCTCAAGTCCTCTTTCATCTTGAGCACTGAAATGAGTTCTCGCTTCCTTCAGGTCTCTAGCAGGCATTGTCTAGGTAATATTTCTGATAGAGTTTGCTTCCCACAACTCTTAGCGGCAGAAAAGGAAGAGATGCTCTGTGGGATAGCTGCCCAGAGCGCACCGCTCCGAACAGCGCTGCAAGTGCCACAAGTGTGAACATGCTATTGCGCAGGCAGCTGACAGTGTGAACACACAACAGCTGTTTCCCTTCAGCGCTCTCTGAGCGGTGCTGTAACTCCCGGCGCTGTAACTCTGACAGTGTAGACATACCCTTAGACATGAGCCAAAATCTAAGACACACGCCACTTTTTCCATTTCAATGTTAGTTTTGTATGCATTAACACTGCCAGGCATAATCATTTATGTTGCTTCTGGGGATTGGTATCTTCAGTGTCTATTACATGTACTAATCCAAGCTTTCATTTTAAAAAAAAATTATGTCTCTTGTCCCCATGGTTGTGCAGAGAACTTTGAAAATATAAACAGAGTATAAGCCAATGCAGTACTGTGAGCATGAGTCTGCGGAAAGCCTGAAACAACAGTCCTAAAATGTGTGAACTGCCCCATTCATTCCAGTGGCACTATTTACTCTAAGAGCTAGTTTACACTGGCAACATTAAAGTGCTGCTGCGGCAGCACTTTAATGTGGCTTGTGGAGTCGTGGCAGCACTCTAAAAACAGTCCCAGCGCTCTAAAAAAACCACCTCTACGAGGGGCGCGGCTCCCAGCGCTGGTGCACTGTCTACACTGGTGCTTTACAGCGCTGAAACTTGCAGCGCTCGGGGGGTGTTTTTTCACACCCCTGAGCGAGAAAGTTGCAGTGCTGTAAAGTGCCAGTGTAGACAAGCCCTAAAACTTACTGGAGGTTTCTGCTAAAGTGATCAGCCCTGAAGGTCTGCTTTCTGCGGTCTGTTAGATCTGCTACCCTAGTCCAAAGTGGTATTGCTCCAGGCCATGTTACATGCAGTCGTTTAGTAAAGAATGTCCCATGCTACCAGTGCTAATGAGTCCCCAAAATAGTTACATCTGTTCACACAGTTAGCTCCTATTGCTAGAAGTCAGTTGCGGCTTGCGCAAAGCCATCTGTTTCCTCCTGCTCTTCTGTGAGACCCATTTGCTCTGCATTCCACAGTTGCCACTCTGCCCTGGCTGCCAGGCACACTCACCTTGGCCAGATCAAGGGGTGTTTTTACTTCCTCTGCAGGCAGGTTGGGCTCAGCATACAGAGATGTTTCTTGCTTGTTCCTTCCTTTGCGTCTCCCCCTCTTGCCTTGGTCTCCAGCCCGATGCACATCAGAAATCTCTAAAGGGTTATGCAAAGAGAGAGGAAGGTGTGTTAGCTAGCAGCAGTGAATATTGATGACCTCTTGGGGAGAGTAATCACTTGGTTTTAAACCTTCAAAATGGGCAGAAAGGGAGATCCAGGACCAGCTGCAGAAGATGCTTTGCGACCCTACTAGCATCTGCTGATCAAGTAATTAAGACAAGTTTTGGTTACTTTTGATACTTTCATCCTACCACCCACCCTCTACTTTGACCCACCATCTCTTTTTCTATATACTGGCAAAGGGTCAGAAGCCGGATGAGAGGACTTTCTCCATCGGGTTATCAGCTCTTCTATAAACCGACTCTTCTTCCCATCTGTCCCCTGGATGAGGTCAATTACATACTCTCGGATCTCCTCCTCATTTTCAATTGACAAGATGTACCTGGAAGGGGACAAAAAGAAGAAAACTGATAACATGAGTATATTTTCCAAAAGACAGGCAACACCAAAGCTAACCTCAACTTCCCCTCCACACTCTTTGAATCAAGTTACTGCAGCGAGCATGGGAGAGAAGATGTTACAAAAAAGGCCCAAGAGGAAGACACATATCTGAGGAAGATATGTTTGGAGAAATCCCTTGTTATTTCTGGACCAGTGAAAAAAGGGGAGGGTCAGATACCTTTCCAACCCACCCCCTCTCCACCAACACAATGACAACTGCACTCTCTCTACTATCAAAGGAAATTAAAACCACACTGGGATTCCTGCTCACTCCATACTCCCTAATATCTAACCACAAATGAAGTCCAAGACAATCTCATCGGTTTAAATATTATTGAAATAAATATTTCCTCCTTCTGCTTGTCTACAAACATCAAAATCTTTTTTCAGCGTGGTAGCCGTGTTAGTCTCTATCAGCAAAAAGAATAACGAGTACTTGTGGCACCTTAGGGTAGGTCTACACTTACCTCGTAGTTCGGCGGCGAGCGATCGAACTTCTGGGTTCGACTTATCGCGTCTTGTCTGATAAGTCGAACCCGGAAGTGCTCGCCGTCGACTGCAGTACTCCTGCTTGGCGAGAGGAGTACCGCGGAGTCGACGGGGGAGCCTGCCTGCCGCGTGTGGACCGAGGTAAGTTCGAACTAAGGTACTTCGAACTTCAGCTACGTTATTCACGTAGCTGAAGTTGCGTACCTTAGTTCGACTTGGGGGGTTAGTGTAGACCTGCCCTTAGAGACTAACAAATTTATTTGGGCATAAGCTTTCGTGGGCTAAAACTCACTTCTGAAGTGGGTTTTAGCCCGCAAAAGCTGGGTTTTAGCCAGCAAAAACTTATGTTCAAATAAATTTGTTAGTCTCTAAGGTACCACAAGTACTACTCATTCTTTTTATCAAAATCTTTTGTCCTTCTCTTTCACCTTCGAATGGAAGAATATCAAAGTACTTTACAAACAAACACCCTGTCATAACTATAAAGGGAAGGGTAACAGCTCTCTGTGTACAGAGACTCCAAATCCTTTTACCTGTAAAGGGTTAAGAGGCTCGGGTAACCTGGCTGACACCTGACCCGAAGGACCAATAAGGGGGCAAGATACTTTCAAATCTTGGTGGGGGGAAAGGCTTTTGTGTGTGCTCTTTGTTTTAAGGGGTGGTTCGCTCTTGGGACTGAGAGGGACCAGACATCAATCCAGGTTCTCCCCATCTTTCTAAACAAGTCTCTCCTATTTCAAACTAGTAAGTAAAAAGACAGACAAGGCGTCTTAGATTTACTTTGTTTTCTCAACTTGTAAATGTACCTTTTTACCAGAGTGTGTATCTTTGTTTGCTGTACTTTGAACCTAAGACAGAGGGGGGTCCTCTGAGCTCTTTAAGTTTGATTACCCTGTAAAGTTATTCTCCATACTGATTTTACAGAGATGATTTTTACCTTTTTCTTTAATTAAAAGCCTTCTTTTTTAAGAACCAGATTGATTTCTCCTTGTTTTAAGATCCAAGGGGGTTTGGATCTGTATTCACCAGGAGTTGGTGAAAGGAGGGTGGGAGGAAGGAGGGGGGATGGTTAATTTCTCCTTGTTTTAAGATCCAAGGGGGTTTGGATCTGTGTTCACCAGGGAATTGGTGAAAGGTTTCTCAAGGCTTCCCAGGGAGGGAATTCTTGTGATGGTGGCAGCGGACCAAGGCTAAGCTGGTAGATAAGCTTAGAAGTTTTCATGCAGGCCCCTACATTTGAACCCTAAAGTTCAAAGTGGGGATACAGCCTTGACACACCCCCTTCCCACATACATGGCAGATGAAGGAGTTAATCCTGACCTATTTCACAGAGAGGTTACATGATATGCCCAAGATGATGCAGGAAATCTGTGTCAGAGCCAGGAATAAAAAAACCCAGGGCTAACAAATCACAGCCCCGACCTAAACTGCTTCATAACCTATACACACAACACATCAAAATGAGAATGCCCATATAGAACAGACTGGACCTTCACTTTAAAAGTGACTGATGAAAGTGGAGGAGAAAAAAGGTTGTACCCATGTTTGTTTCTTTATGATGTACAACAAAGGCCTAAAACATTTTACATGTACTGGAGAATTTCCTGAGGGTCCCAAAGAGGTAGACTGAGAGCGTCCCAATCGTTAAGGTGCAGGAGTACTGATTTCTTCCAATTGTTTGTACCATAGTGTTTGAGTTAAACAGGTGTTGAACAATAAACAAAATTTTAAACAATGTGAATAATCTGTCCTTTGCAAATCAAGTTGCACTTGCTTGGTATCTGCAGTGTCATAAGCCCATTAATTCTCTAATCATTCATAGTGTCTTCCAGGAAAAACAAGAATTTTGAATGTAAAAGAGAGCAGCTGGAGCAGAGGGAGATTTAAAAAAAAAAAAAAAAACCACTGTTCAGATTATCTTTATCCATCAGAAAGAAGCAAAAGAAGGGCACAAATCCAGTTTTTCCTTTGCACGTAACCTTCCAGGGCTCATCCAAAGATGCACAAACAGTAAACTGCACAGGAGCTGACACAACTACCTTTGAAGGCTGAAGGGCTAAATGAGCTCTGCTATTCCCTGTCCTGAGACACCCAGTGTCGCATTTAGAGGCTCGCCCTATAGGTTACAAAGTTACCTCTGAATTTGGACAGGGACTTCAGGTGAGGAAATACCAGCATGATTAAAATTCTCTCTCCCTTGGAAAGAGATACAAATCCACTTAATAATGTCTATATGAGAAAGACTGCAGGTGTGATGGGACAGAAGAACTGGCACAGTGATACCATAAGGAGAGAGACTATGGATGGGTCTTCACAGCACAATTAGCTCGCCATACTCAAGTTTACTGCACTCGAGTACCTGTAGAGAGACCACAATTCAATGGCTGCTTGGTGTGGTGCTCTGTCCCCCTTTGGTAGCACTAGACCATCTACAGATTGATGAGTCTCATACAGCAGTGGTTCTCAACCAGGGGTACGCGTATCTCTGGCGAGACGCAGAGGTCTTCCAGGGGGTACATCAACTCATCTAGATATTTGCCTAGTTTTATAACAGGCTACATGAAAAGCACTAGCGAAATCCGTACAAACTATAATTTCATACAGCCAATGACTTGTTTATATTGCTTTCTATACTATACCAGTGTTTCTCAACCCGGGGTTGTGATTTATTTATAATTATATGGTCAAAATGAAAAAGTGAGTAACTTTTCAGCAATAGTGTGCCATGACACTTTTCTAATTTTATGTGTGATTTTGTTAGCAAGTAGTTTTTAAGTGAGGTGAAACTTGGGGGTATGAAAGACAAATCAGCCTCCTGAGAGGGGTACGGTAGTCTGGAAAGATTGAGAACTATTGTGTACAGCATTGGCTCATACACAAAGCTTAAGAGGTCTCAGATTCGATCCTGCCCATCAATGACCGGGATCCAGGGCCGACGAGAGGGAGGGGAAGCAGGAACCGGCGGTCCAGAAGGGGGCCCGGGGCCCAGCTCCCCCCGCCCCTCGTCGGCCCTGTTTAGCCAGTCCGCCCTTGCTGGGGTGCCCGAATTTTTTTTTCCACCGGGGCCCGAACTCGCTCTCGGCAGCCCTGCCAGGGTCTGTCGCCATTACAAAAAACACACAAATGACAGAATGAATTGATTAGCTGCTGTCAGGTGTAACTGGAGCAGTAGCATTCCCACCGCATTACTAGATCAAACTTTCCTACAGAGGCTACCTAGTTGGAGCTTAAGGGGCTGTCTATACTAAAAATAAAAAAAAATAAAAAAAGTGGCAGTCTCAGAGCCGGAGTCAACTGACTTTGGTTCGCTGGGCTTGTGCTACAGTGCTAAAAATAGCAGTGTTGACATTCCCGCTTGGGCTAGGGCTTGGGATCTGAGACCCGCTCCCGTTGCTGGGTTTCAGAGCCCCATTTTTAGTGCTGCAGCACAAGCCCGAGTCTGTTGACCTGGGCTCTGAGACTCACTGCTGCAGGGGTTGTTTTGCAATGTAGATGTACCCTACAGCAGCACTTAACTCAAGCTAGAGATTTTTGTGCGTGAACAGGATTTGAGCTAGTGGTAATATCTGAGTTATAACTTGAACTAACTGGTGTGAAGACACACACTATGTCTGTATATAAACAAGTGAGATAGAAAAAAAATATACGCAGCAAGTGGTGTTGCACTTAAAAAAACTCATCTTTGTTACACGACTGTTAGCAGCAGATGTTTAAACAGGATGGTCCTGGAAAGGCTTACACGCATGCTTAACTTGATGTATGCGAATAGTGCCATTGACATCAGTGGGACCACCCATGTGTATAACGTTAAGCATCTGTGTAAGTCTTTGGAGGATGGAGGCCTGAATGGAACAATCTCCTCTCCTCCTCTCCATGGGAACTGTATCTACCTTTGGTTTAGCGGAAGGATGGGCAAAACTGTAATAAAAACACCAGTGTTAAACACAGGCCACTCAGCTGTAACATGCATTAACCCCCACACATGTGTGCCAATCAGTGCGATGCACAATACTTTTATTCAGCAAGGACACCAACAACTACACCTTGATTAAACAAAAACCTGAGCCAATAGAAGAAAACATGGAAAAGAGCAAAGACTCCTTTTTGCAAGAAAAGCTCCCTCTCTTCAACATCCAGCGTGTTATAGGGAGCTTTAGGTCCATGAACAATGCAAAACAGATGTATGTAGTAGAGTTGTTCCTGGCTCCCGGAGCTCCCAGGGACCAGAGAGACAGAAAGACCCACCAGAGACCATCCAGGCCACCCCAATCCAAACTGGGTGGGGGCCCAAGTGGAGTCAACTGAGCCCTACAGCAGGATCTGTAGAGCTGCAACCTGACCAGTCCAATTTGAACCGGTTCTTCTCTTACCCCTCCCCCATCTACCCAACCCTCTCCCTCCCCCACGTCCCCATTTACCCGACCCTCTCCCTTCCCCCACCTTCTCTCATACCCTTCCCCTTCCCCATCTACCTGACCCTCCCCCCACCCCGGTCTCTCCCGCCCCGGCCCCCCGCGCACCCCACGATCTCCTCGCTGACATCCAGCCCGAAGTCGCCGCGCAGCTGCTGGATGCACCAAGCCAGGAGCGCCCCGGCAGCGGCCATCTCTGCCCGGGGAAGGGAGATCTGAACGCACCGCCGGCCCCAGCGGCAGCTCGGTGCAGCACTTCCGGCCCGCAGGGCAACACGTGCCGCAGCGTTGGGTTCCGCCGTTCTGCCGCTCCCCCACCCCCCGCCTGACCCAGGCCGCGGCAGCCGCGGAGGGGCAGGACCTGAGGCGGCCCGGAGCGGGGAGCGGCCGGAGGGTGGTGCCCCCCTGGGCCCGGACGGGAGCACTGGCACCAGCACGGCCTGGGCCGGGTCCTTCACACAAAGGCCTGGAGTGAGGCATGGGCGCGCCGGGCCGCTTAGCCCCGTGGGGGAGCCCTGGGCTAGTTCTCACCTGAGCCAGGCCGGGGCCTGCACAGTGCACATGCTTCAGAGGGCCATGCCCAGCTGGCACTCCGCCTGGGAGCTGCGGTGGCCTGCACTGGGAGGGGAGGTGCCAGGCGGGGCCTACACTCTCTGGGGGGCACGGTGGGTCTGCACTGGCCGTGGGGGGAAGGAGGGGTGGGTCTGCACTGGCTGGAGGTGGGAGGAAGGTGATGGACTGCATTGGCTGGTTGGGGGGGGCAGTACTGGCTAGGGGTGGGGGAGGTGGTGACAGCGGAGGGTGGTATCAAAAGCAGGATAGCTTAGCAAAATAGCCTTGTGTGGAGTCCACATTGGGCTTTAGCTTCACTGCAAAAGTGTCTTTTTACACTGAGGTGACTAACTTGATGGAGCATCTTGCTGTAAAATCCTGGTGGAGACAAGGTACAGTTTTTTTCCTCCAGGCAACTAATCTAGGTCAACACT
Organism: Terrapene triunguis; assembly: GCF_002925995.2. Taxonomy (NCBI): domain Eukaryota; kingdom Metazoa; phylum Chordata; order Testudines; family Emydidae; genus Terrapene; species Terrapene triunguis. The sequence goes on along the minus strand of NW_020664418.1, from coordinate 10,885,946 downwards.
GTACCCCCGACCTGGGGTTTATTTTGACTAGATGCATTGAGGTACAAACTACAGCCCTTGTCTCTGCTAGGATTTTACACTGAGATCCTATTTCAAGTTAATAAAGACATTTTCTGCAATGAAAATATAGCCTAGGTGGCTGGCAGGATGATAAGGACTTGGACTAGAGCCGTCAATCGAGTACAGGTCAAATGTACAGGAAATGGCAAAGGAGGAGAGTGGGTATTGTTTGTTTTTGGCCAAGAGGGAGGTGAGTGAGGCAAGTGGCAGCATTCTAATGAGTGCACATGGGTTACGGCAAATAGAAGTCTTTCATTAGTAGTATTAGTACTGAGTTCCTAGAAATATGCCCACCAAAGCAATGATGGTGCCCATCAAGAAATATGCCCACCAAGGATTCTTGAGAGCCTAAGAAGGGTAGGAACTGAGGGCTAGTTTCCCTCTCTGTGTGACATAACTCATAGGCTCAGTGACAAACAGTAACAATCATAAATGTACAGCAAGCACCACAAAATTAATAGTTGCATTGACAGTGTTATATTCATTGTTCAATACTGTCCCAATATTGTCCCAGTACTTCTGTTAGTCTCAAAGGTGCCACAGGACCCTCTGTTGCCTTTTACATATTCATTGTTATACACCAACTACCACACAATTCCTAACAGGCACCAATACTGCAGGATCGGGTTGAGCACAGTACACCATAATGCATTACTGTGGCTCACTGTTAACATGCTCTTTCAAGGCTTCCCTCAGCCGTATAGCTTGCATTGAGGTCTTCAAACACCTGTTGTGTCTGGCTGTTCAAATGCAACAGACAGCCCCTTCAACCAGGCAGCAGTTTTCCCCCCTTTGCCTCACAGACACTATGCAAAACATAGCTGGAAACTATAACCACTGGAAATTTTTTCCCACAGAGATCCAATCTTGTGAGTAAACAATGCCATCCTCCCTTCAGTCTACCAAAAAAGCACATTCAACTGTCATTCTGCACCTGCTGAGCCTGTAGTTGAATCTTTCCTGGATGCTCTTGAGGTGGCTGGTTTACGGCTTTGTGAGCCAGGGGAGTTAGGGGTAAGCCTAGTCCCCCAGGATCACTTCTGGCATTTCTACATCACCAATGGTAAGCCATCTGTCAGGAAAGAAAGTCCCTGCTTGCAGTTTTCTAAATAGTATAGTGTTCTTAAACATACAAGTGTGATGCTGGCAGACCAGATGCCAATTCATATCAAAGCCCCTAGGCCTCAGCTGAACACTGACAAATACATAGGGCACATCTACACTGGCAAAGTTACAGCACCGCTCAGAGAGCGCAGAAGGAAAACCGCTGTTGTGTGTTCACACTGCTAGCTGACTGTGCAATAGCGTATTCACACTTGCGGCACTTGCAGCGCTATTTGGAGTGGTGCACTCTGGGCATCTATCGCACAGAGCACCTCTTTCTCTTTTGTCACTAAGACTTGTGGGAAGGTGGAGGGGGTCGCGGGGCATCCTGGGTCCAGTCCCAATGCCATATGATGCATTGCTTCACATCCCAGCAGTCCCTGTACTTCCGTCCGCATTTGGCGCCATCTTTCAACAGTTTGTGTACTTAGGATGACCAGACGTCCCAATAAAATCGGGACTATCCCGATATTCAGCTGTTTGTACCGCATCCCGACGGATGTATTGTCAGGACACTATTTGGCTTCTGCAGCGCTCCGGCTTTTTTTTGTTTTGTTGCTTCAGCGGCGCCCTATCCCACCCCCAATGTGTCCCAATAATTAGTTTTTGTCATCTGGTCACCCTATGTGTACTGTGCGCTCTGCCTCTTTTAGGCTGCAGGAATGGATCCCGAACTGCTGACCGGTATGCTGCTCGCTCTGACCAACACTTCATGAGTTGCAGTGAGTTATTACTTAAACTACAAAGGCAAGAGGAGTGCGACATTGAGCTCACTATGTGAAGTAGCTACGACATGAGATTGCTTGTGGCATTCACAGAGGTGCTGACCACAGTGGAACGCTGCTTTTGGGCTCAGGAAACAAGCACTGAGTGGTGGGATCACATCGTGATGCACGTCTGGGATGACGAGCAGTGGCTGCAGAACTTTCGGATGAGGAAAGCCAAATTCATGGGTCTGTGTGATGAGCTCGCCCCAGCCCTGCGGCACAAGGACACAAGAATCAGAACTGCCCTGTCACTGGAGAAGCGCATGGCAATTGCACAGTGGAAGCTGGCTATTCCAGACTGTTATCGATCGGTTGCTAACCAGTTCGGAGTGGGAAAGTTGACCATTGGACTCGTGTTGAGGGAAATGTGCAGGGCCATTAATTGCATCCTGCTCCGAAAGACTATGACTCTGGGCAACATGCGTGACATTGTGGATGGCTTTCAACAAATGGGCTTCCCTAACTATGAAGGGGTGATAGATGGCACGCACATTCCAATTCTGGCACCAGACCACCTGGCCACCGAGTACATTAATTGCAAGGGGTATTTCTCAATGGTTCTCAAGGCGCTTGTGGATCACCGTGGGCCTTTCACAGACTTTAACGCAGGCTGGTCCAAAAAGGTGCATGACGCATGCATCTTTCAGAACAGTGGCCTGTTCAAGAAGCTGCAAGCAGGGACTTTCTTCTCAGACCAGAAGATCACTGTAGGGGATGTCGAAATGCCCATTGTGATCCTGGAAGACCCCGCCTACCCCTTAATGCCGTGGCTTATGAAGCCATACACCAGGCAACTTGACAGCAGCAAGGAGCGGTTCAACAACAGGCTGAGCAAATGCAGAATGACTGTTGAGTGTGCATTTGGCCATTTAAAAGCCCGCTGGCGATGCTTGTATGGGAAGCTGGACCTGGCTGATGACAATATTCCTATGCTTATAGCCGTGTGCTGTACACTCCATAATATTTGTGAAGGGAAGGGTGAAAGCTTCACTCAGGGCTGGACCGCAGAGGCTCAGCACCTGGAGGCTGAGTTTGAACAGCCAGAGACCAGGGCTATTAGGGGGGCACAGCGCGGGGCCATAAGGATCAGGGATGCCTCGAGACAGCAATTTGAAGCTGAAAGCCACTAATATTTGCTGCTATGCTTGAAATTGCAGTGTTTGTAATGTTAGGAGGTGACTGGTGCACATGATGCAATAAGGGGGTTTAACATAATTGCATGTTGTTTTGCAGTGCTCTTTTTGCTTTCACTTAACAGAATAAAGATTGCTTTCAAACCAACACAATTCTTTTATTAAAATACAACAACCGGAGAAGACAGTCAAAAGACAAAAATACATCAGCAGGGAGGAGGATGGGGGAAGGGAAGGTCTCTAGAGGAGGAGGGGTCCTGGGACGGCTACAGATTTGTGTATGGCCAGGGATCATACCCAACCTTCTCCTTTGGAGTACAATGCAGCGGGTGCTGTACTTCTGCAGGGCCAAACTGCAGAGGGTTGGATGTTGAGTGCAGTGGGTAGAGGGACTCCACAGTGCTGGACTGTGACGAGGGAGGAATGGAATGCTGCCAGTCAAGAGTGGAGCCAGAAGGTTGATAACAGCGTGTGTGTGTGGGGGAAGGGGGGGAGTGCATGGGAAAGAGCTTTGTGACAGCAGCTGCAGGGGAGGGCGATCATGGAGCTGCTTGGTTTGAAGAGCTAGTATCACCTGCAGCGTGTCCTCTTGGCGCTCCATAACGTTTAAGAGCGGCTCCGTGGCTTCTTTCTAGTGTGCCGCATTCTCCTTTTGGTCCCTCTTCTCGCTGTCCTACCACTCCTTCAATTCCTGTTTCTCAGCGGCGGAGAGCATCATAATGTCACGCAGAAACTCCTGCTTAGTTTTTCGTGGCCACTTTCAAATTCTGCGCAGCTGTTCTGCCACCAATAAGGGAGGCTGATCTCCCAAGGTCATCTCTGAAGTTTAAATGCAACATTTTACAGAAGCAGTATTTTTTGAAACACAGACAACACTGATTCAGTGCTTTAAAACACAGCCAGTACTCACACACCTGTCACTCACTGGCTGACCCCAGGCAAGCACACATGAGCCACAAGACCTCCAAAATGGTGAGTAGCCGCAGCAGGGTAAATCACTCTTCCCAGACCCTGCTGTACACTGCGCACATGACTCTTGGGGAGAGCCAGCACTATGGGGGGGCTTGATAATCATTCCTCTCCCCACATTTTCCACAGGATGTGATCATTATGGAAGATATCTCGCTGCTGAGGGTGAGCAGGGAATCAAGGGAGCGTCTTTTCCAAGCCTGCAGCTTCCACCCTGGCCCATATGGGGCTTGTCTGTATGCAGCAATGGTCCCCCCTCTGTCCCCCTCGTGACGGCACAGTGGTGCAGGAAAGTTACCATTAGTGGGGCAAGAAACAAAGCAGCTCTGCCGCAGAACCTGCAGCAGTGGATTGCCCAATATCTCCAAGACAGTTTCCTGGAGATCTCTGAGGCAGATTCCCGTGAAGTGAGGGAGTCAATCAGCAGCCTGTTCCACCACTCAGAATAGGCATGCGGTGGGAGACAAGCCTGCTTTCTGCAACCCTCCTGCCCCCAATAACTTGCTTCAGCGATTCCCAAAATCAGATCCACTTACCAGGGGCCTCCTCTCCTGTTTGCGCTTCGCCAAGATCTGACTGCTGTGACTGGCTAGCCTACTCCGGGGTAGAAAAGAGCTCCTGACCGCATGCATCTCTGGCCTCCAAGCTATCCTCTGCCTCTGGGTCCCCCTCCACATCCTCGTCCAAGATTTTCTCCTCCTGGCTCGGTCCACTCTCGACTGGCATGCGAGCCAACAAAGTATCCACAGGGGCCTTTGCAGTGTAGGTGGGGTCGCCACTGAGAATCGCATCCAGCTCTTTGTAGAACCGGCAGCTCATGGGCGCAGCACCGGAGCGGCGGTTTGCCTCCCGCGCCTTGTGGTAGGCATTCCGCAGCTCCTTCATTTTTACCCTCCTCTTCAATGTGTCCCGGTCATGGCCCCTTTCTATCATGCATCGTGTCCTATGGCTGAAGCGCAGCTGGGACTTCACAACCTCCTCTCCCCAAATGCTGATGAGGTCCAGCAGCTCGGCATTGCTTCAAGTGGTGGATCGCGTGGTGCATGGCCACCTGGAAAGATGTGCTGAGACCACTGCACACATCACCGAGCAAGCAGGAAGGGGACTTTCAAATTTGCAAAGGAATGTATGGGGTGGGGCTGACAGTTGGTCACCTGAGGGCAGGGCAGTAGAGTTCAAACCGATGACCAGAGGGGTGAGAACAGGCATTGTGGGACACCTCCCGGAGGCCAATCGTAGCGCTGTAATCGCCACAATGTCTACACTGGCACCGCAGCGCTGTAGCCCCAGCGCAGAAAACTGTATGCCTCCCGTTGGGGTGGTTTTTTTAGAGCACTACAACTGTGCATTTTCTGCGCACTTAGGGGCTTGGCAGTGTGTACACCTCTGGAGTTACAGCGCTCAAAGCTGCTTTACTGGGCACAAACTTGCCAGTGTAGACGGTGCCATAGCTGAATTAGTTTGCCTCACTTGTGTGTCAACATTGTTAAAATAGATGTTAAGTTTGTAAGAATGTGTTTAGACTTTATGAAATGCTTGTAGGATCCTGCATGTATTAAGCACATTTATAACATCTGTATCCCATATGAGATATTGTGATTCTCTGTAATTGTGTAACTCAAACAGGAAAGGAGCATTAATTGATGTAAAATGCTGGCTTCCTACAGAAGGTGTTAGGTCCTGTCCACCAAGAAGGCCGATCGAAACCAAATGGCCCATTGTGAAACATCAAAGAACAAAGACTTTGTTAACACATTCCTTCCCCACATCCCCATGAAGAGGAGACATGCCTGTGAACTCATGCCATCAGCTTGAACTCTGGGGAGAAGGGAATAAAAATCCCTAACAAGAAGGACTTGTCTTGACGTACAGCACTACAGCAGCGCATCTGCACCAGTGGAGCTGCATTGCTGTAGCACTTAAGTGAAGATACTACTACACCAATGGGAGAACTTCTCCCGTCGGCGTAGTTAATCCACCTTCCTGAGAGGTGGTAGCTGAGTCAGTGGGAGAAGCTCTTCTGTTGCCATAGCCTGTCTACACAAGGTGTTAGGTCAATATAACTACATTGCACAGGGGTGTAGATTTTTCACACCCCTGAGCAACATAGTTATATCGATATAGGTCTGTAGTGGAGACCTGGCCAAAAAAATTGCATCTCTATGTTGCATAGACTTTGGGAGGGCAAGATTTCTAAGCATAAGCAAAGGATCCCCAGCTACTTAGCCTAGGTTAGCCCTAAAGGATATATAGACCTTGCATGTTACAGCAGCTTCTATCACCACACCTTCTGGAACCTAAGACTGTAATTCGTGTGTGTGTGTGTGTGTGTTTACCTGCTTTGACCTTGTAAATAACTCTCTTCTTAGCTTTAAAAAAAAATAAATCTTTAGGTAGTATATTATAGACTTGGCTACAAGCGTTGTCTTTGTTGGAAGATCTAAAATGCAGTTGACCTGGGATAAGTGACTGGTCCTTTGGGACTGGGAGTAACCAGAATATTGTGATTTTTGGTGTAAAGAGCCATTTGTCACAAAAGCAAACTTGCCTAGGTGGCAAGATAGATCAGAGTATCTAAGGAGACTGTCTATGACTCCATGATAAAGCTGTTACAGTGCTTGAGAATTTCACACTTGGTTGTTGGTGAAATCTAAGTATAGAACCCACAACCAGTTCGGGGTTTGTGTCCTGCTTCTTAACAGTCTGCCCTGAGGTTGGTACTCATGCTGTTGAGCCAGTGCACAACACCTTGAAAACAAGTATCATGCGCCCTCCCTGACCAGCCAACGGTGATGTCGGTGAAGCATCCTTGATTATCCACCAATACTTGCATAACCATGGAAAGTAGCCCTTTCTCTTGATAGACTCTGGTGCAATGTGGGCTAATGCCAAAATAGGGATATGCATGCCATCTGTTGCTCCACTGCAGTTAATGGCCCCGCACATTTACATGACAACAGCCCCCACAGTGGATTTTCAACTCCAAAATTATTTTCCACTGACCAGTAGCAATCAAGTTTTGCAAGTTTCCACAGCGTGAGCACCATTTGCTTCTTCACTGTCAGTGCAGCTCTCATTCTGGTGTCCCTGTGCTGGAGGGCTGGGGTGAACTTGGCACACAGATCCAGGAATATGGCCTTGTGCATCCAAAAGATCTGCAGCCCCTTTTCATTGTCCCAAACCTGCAAATTGGACTGAAAATCAACTGCAATAAGACAGATATCATAACCTTTAATATTGCCTCACCATCACCAGTACAGATAGAGGATTATGTTCTCACCAGTGTAGAAACATTCACATACTTGGGCAGCACCATCAGCCAGGATGGTGGAACAAGCCAGGACATCCGGACAGGGCTGGATTAACTTTTTGTGGGCCTGGTGCCAAACATATTTTTGGGCCCCCATTGGGGAAATAGGGCATGTGATGGGGGGCGGTCCGCAGAGCGAGGGGCCGGTTGGGGGCAATGAGGCGCAGCGCAGCGGGAGTGGCCCCACTCAGCCCAGCACAAGGGCGCTGTTTACAATCCCACAGCTGCTAGACGCACACTGGCCTGCCCAGCTCTGCGCTGCCAGCATGCCACTTCCATAATGCCCCCCCTGCTCTTATGCCCAGTGCTCCCTCGCCCAGAGACTTCCCCCACAGATCCCTATGCCCAATGCCTCCGGACCCGCTATGCCCAGCACCTCCTGCCCAGAGACCCCTCCCGTTGACCTCCCACCACAACTGCACAGCACCCTGCACACAATACCCCCTGCCCAGATCCCCTACTGTTCAGCACCCCTTTCACAGTCCCACCATCACAGCTGTACAGTACCCCATATTCCTGGGGGAATTCTGCATCAAATTCTGTGCATAATATTTTAAAATTCTGCTTTTTTTTTTTTTTTTTTACAATAAATAAATGTGGAAGCTCCACCATGGCAGTGGGGAGCACAGGTCACTGGCTGCATGGAGGTGGGAGAATACCCTGCAGCCTCCCCCAACCCCCTGGGACAGGGACTTGGCAGTGAGGCTGAACCTGACCCTGACACAGCACAAGGGCCAGGCCTGCCACAGAAACACCCTGGGGCCCTGCCCCTTTTGCACCAGGCACACCAGATGTGGGCAGGGAGGCTCAGCCCGGCAGCAGGATCCAAGTGCAGAGGGACTTAGTGTAGGGGGATCCAGATGGGGATAAGATGGTTCTGTGTGGGGCAGTCTGGGTGCAGGCAGCTCAGTGGGGGATCTGGATGCACAGGGAGGTTCCAAGTGCAGGGGCAATGGGAGTCTGCAGGGGGGACTAAGTGAAAGTGGTTGGAACTCAGCAGGGGGGGTCTAGGTGCAGGGGAGGTGGGGTTCATTTGGGTGGGGGTCCAGGTGTAGGTGGTAGGGGCTCAGTGGGGAGGGTGTCTAGGGGTGCTCATCCGGGTGGTACAGATGCAGGGGAGGTGGGGCTTGTCAGGGTGAGGGTTTGATGGGCCTGCTTAACAGGGGAGCTCCAGCTGCTGCCAAGGGGATCTGCATGCTGGGCCCCTGCTTCCCCTATCCCCTTCTTTTCCCCATCCTATGCCCCTTCCCCCAGTGCTCCATCTCCTCCCCAGGCTTGGGGGACAGGGGGGAAACCAGCCCCCAGCACAAGGCAGCGGAGCGGGCTGGGACCAGGTTGCTCCACTTCCTGCTGCCTGGTGGTTGCAGGGTGGGCCCGACCCTGCACTCACAGGGTGGTGGGAAGTGGAGTGACCCAGACCCAGCCTGCTCCACTCTGCTCCTCTGGCTCCCAGCCTTGGGACTTGGGGGTAGGGGGGAACTGCCCCCCAGCACTCACCAGTGGCACAGCTGGGGCCATGTCGCTCCACTTCCTGCCGCCGGTGAGTGCAGGGCGCACCCAACCCCTGCTGCAGTCCCTCAGGACATTGCTTAGGGGAAAAGGTGGAGTGGGACGGGGTGGGGGTGGGGGTGGGGCAGAGCAGGGGAGGAAAGAGGCAGCATGGGGGTGGAGCAGGGACAGCTTTCCTGCCCGACTCAGCCGGCAGGGGGATCAGGCTGGCCGGGGCCCTTTCTGACTCTGGGCCCGGCGCCATGGTGACCTGGTATTTCATTCGGAACAAAATAAAAAAAGCCAGGTACATGTTCAGGAGCTTAAATACAGTCTGGAAATAAAAATACAACACCAAAACCAAACTCAAGATTTATCAGAGCTGGGTACTTTCAACACTACTTTATAGTGCACAATTCTGGGGAATGAGAATGTATGACACATCCAAACTGTCTTCATTCCATACAACCTGCCTCAGAAAAACCCTCCGTATCTTTTGGACCAGAACAATCTCAAACCAAGATCTATTGACACAGTGCAGCCAAGAGGATCTAAGCACCATTATTGCCAGGCAATACCAGATTTATAATGGCGCCACTGGTACCATGGCGCCGGGCCCATGGTCGAAAGGGGCCCCGGCGTGCTCTTCTCCGCCTCCACCCCGCTCTCTCCTGTGTGGGGTCAGAGCTTGACGCTGCGGGCTGCTGCGGCTCCGTGGCAGCCTCTGCCTGCAGCCTGGCTCCTCCCCCGCCCCTTTCCCCAGCGTGCTACATTCCCTCCCCCGCCCCACCGATCAGCCTTGCCGGCAGGGGGGGAACGGGGAGGAGGGAGCCGCAGCATGCCGCTCGGAGGAGGAGGAGGAGGAGAAGAGGCGGGGTGAGGCCTCTCCCCCACCCCTTTCCCCAGCGTGCTACGTTATCTCCCCCCCACCCCCCCCACCGGTCAGCTGGATCAGCCTTGCCGGCAGGACGGGGAACAAGGGAGGAGCGAGCCGCAGCATGCCGCTCCGGAGAGGAGGAGAAGAAGAGGTGGGGGTGAGGTGTTGGGGAAGGGGCTGCAATTGGGGCATACCCCCTCCAGCCCCCTGCATCAGCACCCCCATGACCCCAGCCCACCCCCCCAGCCCCCTGTCCTCCCTAACCCCTGCACCCCCTACTCCTCCTCACATACCCCGAGCCCCCTGCCCTGACTCCTGCACCCCCCCACACCCAGCCCCCTGCACTGCCTCACACACATCCAGCCCCCTGCCCTGACTCTTGCACTCCCCTACACACACCCAGCCCCCTGCACCCCCTCATACACCCTGAGCCCCCTGCCCTGACCCCTGCACCCCCCCACACCTCCTCAGCACCCCTCAAACCCTGACTCCTGCATCCCTCTCACACCTCAGCACCCCTCACACACCCCCAGCCCCCTTCCCTGACCCCTGCACCCCCCCACACCTCCCCAGTCCCCTGCCCTGACTCCTGCATCCCCCTCACACCTCCCCAGCACCCCCTCTCACCTCCTCACACCTCCCCAGCCCCCAGCCCTGACTCCTGCATCCCCCTCACACACCCCAGCCCCTGCCCTGAAACCTGCATCCCCCTCACACACACCCAGCCCCCTGCCCTGACTCCTGCACCCCCCACCCCCATCCTGAGAACCAAACAGGAGCTGCCCCAGGTAAGCGCTCCACACCCCAACCTCCTGTCCCAACCCTGAGCCCCCTCCCTCACCCTAGCTCCTGGCCAGACCCCACACCCGAACATTTTTTTACAATATTTGGAAAGATCATTAAGTGGTCCGTCGAGACCCTCCGTGATTTTCAAGTGGTCTGTAGAAAAATAAGTTAGACTACAAGAACAATCAAGGTACCTCACTTTATTTTCATTTACTTGCTATTACTTATGGGAGGAGGATGAAGAAAAAAAGAATGAAAAACGGGGGCAGGGGGAGATAAGAGAGAATGTTCTTTTTCTTGACTGGGTCCCAAGGAGGAGCCCCAAAAATGAAGCTGAGCACAGGGCTGGGGGGCCCCACTAACTCTAAATCCACCACTGGCTGTCACATCACCTGGGCTGGGGATACTGTCAGGGCCGGTGTAACCACTAGGTGAACTAGGCGACCGCTTAGGGCGCCAAGATTTGGGGGTGCCAAAAAGCGGTGCCCCAAAACTTTTTTTTACACTACAGTGGAGTCACATCTTACACGGGGGTTAGGTTCTAAAGTCACCGCGTAAGAGGAAAATCGCGTATAGTGAAAATTACCATAAAGTACAGTATACACTAGAACAGGGGTCCTCAACCTACGGCACACATGCCAAAGGTGGCACGCAAGCCAATTTTTTTTTAATGGCAGGCTGTGGATCCCGGCTGCTGCTGAGCCTGCTGCCGACTTGGGGTTCTGTTCACTCAGCTGGCAGCGGGCTGAGCAGGGCCAGCAGTGGGCCGGCTCCTGCCAGCTGAGGTCCCAGCCGCCAGCCCCGCTCAGCCTGCTGGGGTCCCAGCCAGCTCCGCTCAGCCTCCTGCTGGCCTGGGTGAACGGTCTGGGGTTCTGTTCACCCAGGGTTCCGTCCGCCTGGGGTTCTGTTCACCCAGGCCGGCAGGAGGCTGAGTGGAGCCGGCGGCTGGGATGGCAGTGGGCTGAGGTCCCAGCCACCGGCCACACTCAGCCCACTGCCGGTCTGGGGTTCTGTCTGCCAGCCCCTTGCCAGTTGGGGTCCTGGCCACCAGCCCCGCTCAGCCTCCTGCTGACCTGGGGTTCCGTTCACCCAGGCCGCCAGGAGGCTGAAGGGATCCGGCGGCCGGGACCCCAGCTGGCAACGGGCTGAGCAGGCTGAGCGGGGCCGGCGACTGGGACCCCAGCTGGCAGGAGCCAACGGACGGAACCCCAGACTGGCAGGGGGCTGAGCAGCTCAGCCCGCTGCCGGTCTGGGGTACCGGTCGCCGGCCCTGCTCAACCCGCTGACGATCTGGGGTTCCGGCTGCCGGCCCCTTGCCAGCCAGGGTTAGGGTTACCATATTTTGAGTGTCCAAAAAGAGGACACCCCATGGGGCCCCGCCCCCAGCCCCGCCCCCGCCCCCTCCCCTGCTTCCCGCGAACATTTGATTCGCGGGAAGCCTGAAGCAGGCAGCAGGTAAGCTGCGGGGGGGGAGAGGAGGCGCGGCCCAGTCTGGCCTCCTCCGGCGGCCGGCCCTGGCATCTCCAGCCTGGCTCGGCTCGGGCCCTGGGGTGCCGGCCCTGGGCCAG
>NW_020664418.1:10838720-10873484 GCF_002925995.2 Terrapene triunguis | reverse complement strand
CCCCCCCCCCCACCCAAAAGACAGGGGCCCGCGCCTCCCCTTCCCCGACGGCTTGCTGCCTCACAGGGGCAGGCTGGTCGCGTCGCAGGGGCCGCTGGGAGTTGTAGTTCTCGGTCGCTCCCCTCACCCGGCTCTCCCTGGAGTGTGAGGCCCGGCCGGACTACAGCCCCCAGCATGCCCCGGGCAGGAGCCGAGTGTCGCACAGAGATGATGTCACAGCGGGCGACCCACAACACACACACACATTCGGAGATCCGAGCCTCCCTATTTCCCCGTACATGTTCGGCTTTTTGGCAATTCCCCCCGGACGGGGATTTGGGGACCAAAAAGCCGGACATGTCTGGGGAAATCCGGACGTATGGTAACCCTAGCAGGGTCTCAGCCACTGGCCCTGCTCAGCTTCCTGCTGGCCTGGGTGAACGGCAGGAGGCTGAGCGGAGTCGCCGCCTGGGATCCCGGCTGGCAGCTGAGTGAACGGAACCCCAGGCCGGCAGCAGGCTCAGTGGTGGCCGGGACCCACAGCCTGCCATTAAAAAATAAATCAGCTCGCGTGCCACCTTTGGCACGCGTGCCATAAGTTGAGGACCCCTGTTCTAGTGTAGACAGTGTATACTATGTATACTGTGTGTACTGTAGTTTATGGTAATTTTCACTATACGCGATTTTCCTCTTACGCGCTGACCTTAGAACCTAACCCCCGTGTAAGATGTGACTCCACTGTATTCATTTTTGAAAATTTATAATAAGCGATGCTCCGGAGGGGAGGGGGAGGGTGCAAGGTCGAAGTTTCGCCTAGGGTGCAAAATATCCTTGCACCGGCCCTGGATACTGTGTCAGCTGATCCCCACAGTCTCCAACTTACCTGGGCAGTACAGCAGACATGGCCCTGCCCACTAGCTCCTCTCCACTCCCTAGACCACCCACCATTTGCACCCCCCTCCTTAAGGCTTAGCCCTCTTACTTTTAAAAATGATTGCTTGCCCCTCTCCTCCCCTCAGGCTTTTCTGGCAGCTCTGTTGCCAGATATCCAGTTTTAGACTGGAAACTCCAGTAGAAAATGGGACCCGAGTGTCCGGTTAGCAGTGCTGACTGGAAACTAAATGTTCGGTTATAGGTGTAACCACATTAGCCTCCGCTCCTCCCACTGCCAACACCCACCCCAGGGGGCTGGAAGAGAACCTGTCCTGCTGCTGTGGGAGGAGGGGCAGCTCAGTGCAGAGAGAGACAAAGAGAATGGGCTAGAACCAGGTAGGTACCCGCTCCATGTGGGCAGGGGCGGAGGGGATCCTGTTTACCCCCGCCCCAGCCCTGCTGCGCTTGCAGTTTACCCCTGACCCCTCCCTAGCTCCTGCCCCACTGTCCTTTTACCCCCAGCCCCTTTTACAATTATTCCCCGGGGGGGCCCACAAATATTTTTGGCGCCAGGCCCACAAAAAGTTAATCCGGCCCTGTTGCCAGGAGGTGTTGAGATGGATCGGTCATGTGCTTCAGATGGAAACTGATTCCATCACCAGAGTAGCAATAAGATGGACACCTGAAGGCAAGAGAAAATGTAGCCTCCCGAAAACAACATGGTGAAGAGCTGTGGAAGCCGACCTGAGAAACCTGGGGAACCATTGAAAGACTTGCCAGAAACAGACAGGAGTGGAGGAGCTTCATCACTGCCCTAAACGCCAGAGGTGTAGTAGGAACATGGTGATGATGAAACTTGCATTACGAGGCAATCCCACCAGTCAGTGCTCATTTCTTGGGCCCCGAAGCTGTGCTCCACCATCTGCAGCTGCTCCATGAACACCACCAACAACCTTGGATTGGTTTTCCCTCTGTCCCACAGCAATCTGTCCTCCATGAAACCATCATGTTCCCCACTGATGTGGTTCTTCTTGCAGCTTTGCAAATACTGGAGGATTGTGCTTTCTCTGCTTACAAGAGTCATGACAATAGGGCAGAGTTGTGCAGGCACCATGCTTCTGTCAGAGATGGCAAACAGTGAGGAGGACTGCATGGGTTCATGGGATTTTTAAAGAAGGTGCAAAAATTATGCAATATGGATGATGTTATGGGATGGAGAAAGTTGCATGCTGATAACTTGACCCTTTTTCCCAGCCACCCCTGCACAACTCATTTCTGCACTACAATGCATTGCCAAGACTTCCCAAAAGACAGTGCACTGGATGGTGGTGAGTTGCACATTGGAATACCTATCCATGGTGCACTGCGCATTGACACAAGCATTCCTGGTGAATACATGCAGCGCTGACGCAAGGAGCCAAGTATGCACACACATGAGCAATATACTAACAGTAGCAGCTTTATGCCAACATAACTTGCATTGGCCATAGTTTGTAGTGTCGATATGGCCTGAGAGAGGGAGGTTTAAACCCATTTATACTATTACTTTGGAGCCCACCTGGTCAACAGCCAGTTACTCACTAGAATGACTGCATAATCTTCCCACCTGATGTCATGGTGAGTGAACAAAAGAGTTCTGCACCCCTGTGTAGGGTCCTGAAACTTGATACCCTGTTACAGGGCTTTCCTCTTCTTGACAAGACAGGGCTGATTTCTAAGCCAGGTCAGGTGCGCCAGAGGACTTATGGAAGAAAAAGTGTTGGAACTCTACTTGAGTCCCAGTTCTCATGCACTCTCCCCTTTGTCTCTTCCTTCCCTCCAGAGAATACACTATAGGAAACATTCCCATAGTAACTACAGCATGAGAATGTTTAACAGTTCACTCACCCTGATGTATCACCTCCACTGGTGCTAGCAATGGGGGATTTCCACCAGTGTGTTGTCTAACACTGCTCAGAGCTAGATAATACCATACCTGTATCTGATCTACACTAGCACTTCCATCAGTGAAGATATATCATTGCTAGATCAAAGTGGGAGAAATGATATAAATTCTCAGGAGAGACAAGGCTAAAGAAAATAGAGATTCCCTCATCTAAGGCCTGATCTATACTTAAAAATTAGATTGACCTAGCTACATCACTCAGCGGTATGAAAAATTCATACCCCTGAGTCCCATAGTTAAGATGACCCTAACCCCCGGTGTAGACATGTGTCATAAATATAGAGATAAGGGTAGCATAAAATCCCTCCTTGGCAGCTGTACTGAATTGCCTTACCTGTAAGGAGTTAAGTAGTTCAAATAACCTAGTTGGCACCTGACCAGAAGGACCAATGAGGAAAGAAGATACTTTCAAATCTGGGGGGGAAGGTTTTGTTTGTGTTCTCTTTTGTTGTTCCCTCTCCGGATGGCGGGAGAGACCAAGCAGGTACAACATTTCCTGAAAATATACCTGGAATAATAGATCTAAAACCACAGAAATTGTAAGTAGGGCAAGGAAATGTGTTAGCTTATCTTTTGTTTTGACTTGTGAATTTGTCTATGCTACAGAGGTAGTTTTATTCCTGTTTTTGTACTGTAAAGCTGAGCCCAGGGGGGAATCCTCTGTGTTTTAAATCTTTTTATTACCCTGTAAAGTTACCTTCCATCTTGATTTTGCAGGTGTGATTCTTTTATTTTTTTCTTTTTAAATAAAGTTATTCTTTTAAGAACCTGATTGATTTCAGTGTCCTGAAGACAAAGGGTCTGGTCTGTGCTTACATTGCTAAGGCAATTGGTTGGTATATTATTCTCAAGCCTCCCCAGGAAAGGGGGTGAAGAGGCTTGGGGGGATATTTTGGGGGGTGATAGGGATTCCAAGTGACCCTTCCCTGAATTTTTGTGAAAATCACTTGGTGGTGGCAGCAATACCGTCCAAGGACAAGGAAAGGAATTTGTGCCCTGGGGAAGTTTTAACCTAAACTGGTAGAATATAAGCTTAGGGGGTCTTTCATGTGGGTCCCCACATCTGTACCCCAGATTTCAGAGTGGGGGGAGGAACCCTGACAACATGGCTAAGTTGATGGAAGTCTGTTGACCTAGCTGCTGCTACTCTAAGAGGTGGGTTAACTACAGCGATGAAAAAAACCCTTCTGTTGTTGTAGGAAGCGTCTATACTACAGCAGCACAGCTGCAGCACCGTAGCTGTGCTGTGGTAGCACCTATAGTATAGACATGCCCTAAGATATCTGTGTCTATCTCACACTTCTGTAAAATTCCATCACGTTTTGTGGTTCAACCCAGACAAGTGAGAGGTTGTGTTACCACCTGTCCTGTAACCTTCAGTACCTTACAATGCTCTCCTGATGTAGCTCCCTGTATGGATGCTCCCATCCAGCATACAACCATCCACTCAATGTTTGCGTGTTTACTGCCCTGGCTCACCAATTCTGACTATAGCAGCCTGCTTGTTACATGACTGCCACACTCCAACAGCGTTGGTGGCTACTAGCCCAGTGACCCTAACACACCCCCAGTTCCAAATTCCAATAAAATAGTCTGTCCTGAAATGTCCAAACCTCTCCTAGAACATTCAGAGGGGTAATGAGGTCCATTGCTCCTTTAAAGAGACAAAAACACAGCAGCTTGTGGCTTTAACTGGAGTTAACAATCACTTCAAGCACAGTACTGGGGTGGTTTAGATTAAAAGTAAAACAACTATTTAATCAAAAAGGGAGGTTGCAAGTGAGTTCAAGGATAAGGTATAAAGATAAAAAGGTTACAAGCAAATAAAAGTAAAATATGCTTTCTAGTTGTTAAGACTTAACAAGCTACAGCACTGATCCAAGGCAGATATCTTCCCAGTCTTTCTTCTTTCCAGTCATGGACTTTCTCTCAATCAGGAGCTCAGGGGCGGATTTACCATGAAACACACAGTGCCCTGGCATGGGGCCCCCCAACAACAGGGGGCCCCAGTGGTGGGCACTTAGGCAGCTCAGTACCAGCGCACTCCCTGCTGGCGGGGGGTGGAGGAGAGGGGGGGCAGCTCCACATGAGGGGGCCTGCGGGGGTAGAAGCTGTGGGGGGCAGGAGAGCAGGAAGGGAGGCTCACCCGCAGCCTCAGCAGAGCAGGTGGGAGGTGCAGGTGGCGGAAGCGCTGCGAACGCAGGCCGGAGGACTCAGGAGGAGCACAGGGCAGCCGCGCGGCCTGATGGAGAGAAGTGGCGCTTTGAAGGGGAAACCGCTGCTTCTCTCCAGCTGCATGGCTGCCCCGTGTAGTAGTAGGATTTTATGTTTGGATTTTATATAATTTAGAATGAAGGATAAAGAATAATAATGTAGCATGTATTAAATGTATTGATGTATGATTTGACCATATCCTGCCAGCCACCCGTTTTGAATAGCAAAAAGGAATGGCCTAATGGGCCATTTGGTACAGATGCATCAGTCGGATTCTGTGTCTGCGCTGATTTCAAGGCAGTAACAGATCTTTTTTCGGGTCACCAATTTGTTGTAGGTTTAGCATTTTAAAATAAGTAAAAGAATGCCATGATTGTTTTTCTTTTGCATTGTAATTTGATGTTCCTGTTCAAACTGTTCTGTGTAAATTAATTCTGTTTTGTGTGTGAATGAGGAATGTGTGTGTTAAGAAATAAGTGTGAAGGCTGTCACTGAACCAGATGTTCTAGGGAGAAACCGGAGACAGACACAAGGGCGCCAGGAGGCTGCAACACACCCCTATTGAAATGTCAGAGGAGGGCAGATTGATGACTCTAAAGATGAGACAGGCAATGGGGAAAAGATAGCTGTGATCAAAACCAGCATGGGATAACTCCCTGAGGAACTTGATGTAAAGAATGAGAAGGACAATTTAAGAAAACAAGCACTCGTCAAACAACAATTGATTACAGCATGATGGTGCAAAACTCATTGGTCCCAATGAAGGAAAATCACTATATAAACAGGGTGCCTTGCCGTGAAACTTTGGGTTTGTCCTGCCAAGACTTCCCCGGAGTATCATGTTGTGACCGACAGAACCCAGCTCCTCCCTACTGGTGATCAACCTAGCTGGCCACTAGGTTGATCTGGACTCTGGACTGGTAACTATAACATATAACTGGCGGGACTGTGTGTGTGTGTGTGTGTGTGTGTGATTGAATGCATTTGCTAATTGTTGTATCTTCAATAAACGTGGCGCATTGCCTTTTCCCCTGAAAAAGATCCCATATGCTTCTTATAAGCATAACACCTGCTCCTCCTGAGTCTTCCAGCCCATGCTCTCAGGGCTGGATTCAGAAAGGGGTCGGGGCTTTAGGGGCTGCAGCCCAGGGCTCCGGGGCCCACTTAGCCCTCGGCTGCAGCCCCTAAAGCCCCTGCATTCTGGGCCTGCCTGGCGGTGGGGGAGGGGGGAGGCGGCCAGTGGCGTAGCCAGCTTCTAAAAGGAGGGGGAACAAATATAAAAAAGGCGCCCCCCCTTAGCTCCTCCGGCCCTGCCGAGCCACCCCCGTGGCCCCCCCTCGCTCCTCAGGCCGCCATGCTACGCCCCCCCGCTCCTCCGGCTGTGCCCGCTGCCCACCCCATGGCTGCTGGGCACGCTGCAGGCCGCCAGGCTGCACACACCCCCCCGCTCCTCCGGCTGCGGCTGCCGGGCCGTGCTGCAGGCCACATGCCGCGCGCCCCCCGCTCCTCCGGCTGTGCCCACCCCACTCCTCCGGTCATGCCCGCCGCCCCCCCATGGCTGCCGGGCCGTGCTGCGGGTCGCATGCCGCGCCCCCCCCTCCGCTCCTCCGGCCACTGCTGCCGGGCCATGCTGCGGGCCGCATGCCGCGCCCCGCCCCGCTCCTCCGGCTGCTTCCCCTGCACCCCGCTAGCTATGCTACTGGAGGCGGCTCAGAGAATCGCGGCCAATGGGAGCTGCGGGGGGCGATGCCTGCGGGGCAAGTACAGGGCCGCGCGGAGCCACCTGAACTCCCCACACCTGCACCCCCACCCCAGCCCGCTCCCACACCCTAACTTCCTCCCAGACCCTGGGAGGGTCTAGGGAATAGTGACAGGGTCTTGGAGCAAACAGACTGTAGTTTCTGGGTGTAGGGTCCCTAGGCAGGAACCCAGAGTGGTGAGCAGGCCCAGGTTCCCCTACCAGCTACTGAGAAAGTGGCCCAGGGCCTGACCTTAAACCAGAAGACTGACTGTCTGTCTGGAATGGCATGTGGACAGTAGATCCTTTGAGATTTTGGTACCCCAAAAAAGGAGGACTATACAGTGACCTGGCTGGAGGGCTGAGCCATGAAATGGAGCACTCTGATCCTGGAGAGCAAGGGGGAATACAGTACAGTAACTCCTCACTTAAAGTCGTCCCAGTTAATGTTATTTCGTTGTTACATTGCTGATCAATTAGAGAACATGCTTGTTTAAAGTTGCACAATGCTCCCTTATAATGTCGTTTGGCAGCCACCTGCTTTGTCCACTGCTTGCAGGAAGAGCAGCCCGTTGGAGCTAGTGGTAGGGGCTTGTAACCAGGGTGGACCAGCAGCCCTCCTATCAGCTCCCTGCTCCCTTAAGTTCCCTGTGCGGCAGCTGCCCAGCAGGCTATCAACTGCCAGGTAGTTCAGCTCTCCCTCCCCCAACTGCCGTGTGCTGCCCTCTGCCTGGGAGTGGCTCGCAGGAGCCACACGCTTGCTGTGCGGGGAAGGGAGAGGGGTGCTAATGTCAGGGTGTCCCCTTCCTCCCCCCCGCTCCTGCCCCTCTCTACTTTACCCCATTTCCACAGAGCTGGGATGGACGGACACGACAGGTCTTTTGTCTGGTGAAAAAAATTTCCCTGGAACCCCCCTATTTACATTAATTCTTATGGGGAAATTGGATTCGCTTAACATCGTTTTGCTTAAAGTGGCATTTTTCAGGAACATAACTACAATGTTAAGTGAGGAGTTACTGTATCAGTATCCATTGAAAGGGAGGGGGGTGTCAGACCTGAAAGGAGCTAATCCGCAACCATGATGCACAAGGGGATGCCCCAGTGGTGAGTGAACCATGTTACAAGGCTTCTATTGGGGGTTTTTTTGGTCAGACCTTGCTTAATTTCATTAGAGACAGGTAGGTGACTGCCTTCCATCCTGTCTGGGAGAAAACCTGTTTCCCCCTCTGTTTGGTTACAGACTTTAAAGTATAATACATTGAGTATCCATAATTCCTCATATAGTGTTACTGCATACATTTTACAATGCTATTAATCACCAGTGTGTCATTGTCTTTCATAACAAACCTTACTTGATACCCTTTTTTTAAATAATCAGTTGATTCAGTTACTTATCACTGAGGTTCAGACCCCCTGTTTTTTATAGCTAAGATGCTAATCCCCCAACTCGCTATGTTGATGGCTTTGTTTACTTTTTATGTTTTCTTTGTTACTGCCTCATGACCAGGGCCGGCTCTAGGATTTTTGCCGCCCCAAGCAAAAAAAAAAATTGGCCACTCCCACTTTTTTTGTGTGCCCCCTGGCCCCGCCCCAACTCCACCCCTTCCAAACCCCTTCCCCAAATCCCCAGCCCTGCCTCCTCCCTTGGCATGCCGCATTTCCCCCCCCATTGCTTTCTGTCAGCCCCCCGCAACCTCCCACCCCAGCTCACCTCCACTCCGTCTGCTCCCCTGGGCGTGCTGCCGCTCCGCTTCTCCTCCCTCCTTCTCAGGCAAGGAAGGGCAGAGAAGTGGAGCAGCGGCGCATTCAGGGAAGCAGGCGGAGTGGAGGTGAGCTAGGGTGGGAGGGTGCAGGAAGTAATGGAGGGGTAGAGGAACCGCTCCCCACTCCAGCTCACCTCCGCTCCACCACCACTGCCTCCCCCGAGCACCCGCTGCTCGGCTTCCCCTCCCTCCCAGCCTTGCTGCGCGAAATAGCGGTTTCACGTGTGGCAAGCCAGGGAGGGAGGGGGGAGCAGGCTTGGGGGGCAAGGGGGAAACTGCCCCCCAGCAGGAGCTGGCAGAGCGCATCCTTGCTACCAAGGCTAGCATTGACACACAGAGCGATGCACTGCGGGCAGCTATTCACAGTTCCTGCTGCTAATTGGAATTCTGGGTTAGGCTCCCAATGCCTGATAAGACAAAAACATTTTCGCAAGTTGTTTTGGGTACATATCATCAGCCTCCCATGATACACTTGCCTCCACCCTCCCTCCCTCCCTCCCTTCCTGAAAGCAACAGCAAATGGGAGGTGGGATTTAAAAAGGGCTCTAGAGGTGATCCCGGCAATTACAGACCGGTAAGTCTAACGTCTGTCCCGGGCAAATTAGTCGAAACAATAGTTAAGAATAAAATTGTCCGACACATAGAAAAACAAACTGTTGAGCAATAGTCAACATGGTTTCTGTAAAGGGAAATCGTGTCTTACTAATCTATTAGAATTCTTTGAAGGGGTCAACAAACATGTGGACAAGGGGGATCCAGTGGACATAGTGTACTTAGATTTCCAGAAAGCCTTTGACAAGGTCCCTCGCCAAAGGCTCTTATGTAAATTAAGCTGCCATGGGATAAAAGGGAAGGTCCTTTCATGGATTGAGAACTGGTTAAAAGACAGGGAACAAAGGGTAGGAATTAATGGTAAATTCTCAGAATGGAGAGGGGTAACTAGTGGTGTTCCCCAAGGGTCAGTCCTCGGACCGATCCTATTCAACTTATTCATAAATGATCTGGAGAAAGGGGTAAACAGTGAGGTGGCAAAGTTTGCAGATGATACTAAACTGCTAAAGATAGTTAAGTCCAAAGCAGACTGTGAAAAACTTCAAAAAGATCTCACAAAACTAAGTGATTGGGCAACAAAATGGCAAATGAAATGTAATGTGGATAAATGTAAAGTAATGCACATTGGAAAAAATAACCCCAACTATACATACAATATGATGGGGGCTAATTTAGCTACAACGAGTCAGGAAAAAGATCTTGGAGTCATCGTGGATAGTTCTCTGAAAATGTCCACGCAGTGTGCAGAGGCAGTCAAAAAAGCAAACAGGATGTTAGGAATCATTAAAAAGGGGATAGAGAATAAGACTGAGAATATATTATTGTCCTTATATAAATCGATGGTACGCCCTCATCTCGAATACTGCGTACAGATGTGGTCTCCTCATCTCAAAAAAGATATACTGGCACTAGAAAAGGTTCAGAAAAGGGCAACTAAAATGATTAAGGGTTTGGAACGGGTCCCATATGAGGAGAGATTAAAGAGGCTAGGACTCTTCAGCTTGGAAAAGAGGAGACTAAGGGGGGATATGATAGAGGTATATAAAATCGTGAGTGATGTGGAGAAAGTGGATAAGGAAAAGTTATTTACTTATTCCCATAATACAAGAACTAGGGGTCATCAAATGAAATTAAGAGGCAGCAGGTTTAAAACAAATAAAAGGAAGTTCTTCTTCACGCAGCGCACAGTCAACTTGTGGAACTCCTTACTTGAGGAGGTTGTGAAGGCTAGGACTATAACAGAGTTTAAAAGAGAACTGGATAAATTCATGGTGGTTAAGTCCATTAATGGCTATTAGCCAGGACGGGTAAGGAATGGTGTCCCTAGCCTCTGTCTGTCAGAGGGTGGAGATGGATGGCAGGAGAGAGATCACTTGATCATTGCCTGTTAGGTTCACTCCCTCTGGGATACCTGGCATTGGCCACTGTCAGTAGACAGGATACTGGGCTAGATGGACCTTTGGTCTGACCTGGTACGGCCTTTCTTATGTTCTTATAGCTCAGTGGTTTGAGCATTGGCCTGCTAAACCCAGGGTTGTGAGTTCAATTCTTAAGGGGGCCATTTAGGGATCTGGAACAAAAAGAATCTGTCAGGGACAGTACTTGGTCCTGCTAGTGAAGGCAAGGGACTGGACTCAATGACCTTTCAAGGTCCGTTCTAGTTCTATGAGATATGTATATCTCTTTATTTATTTAATCATTTTCAGCCTAAGCCAGGGTTACTCGTGCAGACATCATAGCACAGCAAGCATGGGCCCCGCTCAGCTGTACACTGTTGTTGTGAGTGTTGCAAACACCTCGCGCATCATCCTGAGGTATTTGCAGAGCCTAGTCAGGAGCCGCCATGTGGAAGAATGTGATGCCAGGCAAATAGCCGTGCTGGAAGCCATGGAATAAAGCAATTCGCACATGCTACTGGCGGCAGCCGGGCTTGTTGACACGGTAGAACGCTGCTTCTGGGCCCGGGAAACAAGCACAGACTGGTGGGACCACATAGTTCTGCAGGTATGGGATGAGGAGCAGTGGCTGCATAACTTTCGAATACATAAGGCCACTTTCATGGAACTTTGCGAATTGCTTTCCCCAGCCCTGAAGCGCATAAATACTAAAATGAGACCTGCTCTGATAGTTGAGAAGTGAGTGGCGATAGTGGGGAGGCCTGGGGCCAGCCCCCCCCCCCCATGGGGGGGACTGTGTAGGGCACCACAATGTCTAGGGACAGCCCTGAGTTTAAGGGATAAGAGACCTTCTTTCCCCTCTTCCCCCCCCCTGCATTCTAGAACGTCTGGGAGAGGAGGATATAGAGCTTGGTAAGGAGGGCAGCTAGTTCATCACTGGGTGCAATGGGACTCTAAGGACTAGTTGCCTTTCCTGCACCTCAACTAGATGCCTCAACATGTCTGTTTGCTCCCCCATAAGCTGCAACATCTCCTCTTGCGTGTTACGCTCTTGATTCCTGCATGCTTTCCTGCCCTCTTGGTCGGTGCACATGCTCTCCAACAGCGTAAGCCTCCATGCATTCAGCTGGGCCCTGTCAGTCTCGGAGGAACGCATCAAATCACAGAACATGTCTTCCCTTGTCTGCTTTTTTCACCTTCTAATCTGGGACAGCCTTTGTGCTGGTGTGGAGGAAGCACCCACAGACAAGGTTGCAGCTGCAAGGAAAAACATACGTTGTTGAAAACAGAAGGTTAACTCTTGCAATGAAAGAAACACTTTACAGCAGTAAATACATTCCCTGAGGTACACGGCCACATTTTGTCTTTTAAAAGAAGCGTCTACCAGTAAGGTACAACACATGGCAGAGCGCTGGGCAGCAGATTTCGGTTTGCAGGTAGGCATGGTAAGCACACAAGAAGGGGTAGGCTGTGTCAGGGCACACCCAGTGACATTTTTTTGGTGGGGAAACTCTTGGCACAAACAGACTTTTCCAGGGAGCACCTTTTGCATCATCACTGGATTGACCGCCACTATATCCCAATTGTTTACTTCAGCTTAAACATTAACCACAATTGCATTTAACCCCGTAGTGTGATTACAAGTGTGCCCTCACCGGATGTGCCTTCCTCGCCACCACAGTCCCACAACAGTAGGTCCTGGGAGGGGATTGGCTCCCGAGTTAGGAAAAGGTCCTGGCTGTCGGGGAGAATGGATCCTCCGCTTGCCTGCTGTGCATTCTCCTCCTCATCAACAATGTCCTCCTCGTTGTTGCCCATGGCCGCCGGGGGCCCTGGGAGGTATTCACGGAGAGTGTTGGGGTACTGGTGGGGTCCCTGCCTAGAATCACATGCTGCTGCTCATAGAAGCTGCATGTCTGCAGCTCAGAACCAGAGCGACTGTTCGCTTCCCTTGTCTTCTGGTACGCTTGCCTGAGCTCCTTTATTTTTACATGGCACTGCTGTGTGTCCCTGGTGTAGCCTTTGTCCCCCATGACCTGTGCAATTTTGGCATAGATATCAGCATTTCTTCTGCTGGTTCGGAGCTCTGCCTGCACAGACTATTCTCCCCCCACAGAACAATCAGATCCAGTGTCTCCTGTATGCTCCATGCTGAAGCATGTTTGTGGCTCTGGGCAGACATGGTCAGCTGTGCTGGTGAGCTCTCCATGCTGATCAAACAGGAAATGAAATTCAAAAGTTCCCAGGACTTTTCCTGTGTACCTGGCTGAAGTGCAGTGGAGTTGAAAGTCCTGTCCAGAGCGGTCACATTGGAGCACTTTGGGACCCTCCCGGAGGCCAAACCCGTCGAATTACACAGTGTTGTGTCTATGCTACCCCTAATTCGACCCGGGAAGGTCAACTCTAGTGCTACTCCTCTCACCGAGGTGGAGTAACAGGTGCTGATTTTACAAGCCCTTTAGGTCAGTGGAAAGGGCTCGGTAGTGTAGACACACACATTATAAATTCGACCTAACGTGGGATATATTGATCTAACGCCGTAGTGTAGACCAGGCCTTGCTTCCTGAGACTTGGTTCCTGGAGTGTATCCAATAGATGCATTCACTATCTCCTTTTGTACAAAGGCTCCTCCGCACTTTGCTTAGGAATGAAGCTTTCCTGTCAGTGCGTCCCCACTAATCTGTTTTTCGTCAGTTCCCATGTCTGTGTCCTGCTCAGTCTGGGCTGCTTTAGGGGCATTCTGAAAACTTCTAGTCTGATATAATCTGGGATGTTATATCTTTGACTCCAGCAAGCAATGCTGTCAATAGAGCAGTGGGGCGGGGGAATCCGGATCAATGTGCTAATGCGGTACAGCTCTAGTGTGGGAGGATGAGCCAGAACCATGTACATGAAGCGGAAGGATGGCAGGAGAGCCTGTCTGTGTGGGTGGTTGTTCTGGGGACATTTGGCAGCTGGGCGGTGGATCAAGATGCTCATCTGGAGTAGTCAAAGGGGTAAGGGAGGAGGATTTAGCAGCTGAGAGGGAGAATTAGAATGTTTGTCTAACGGAGGAATGACATGAGAGGATTTGGCAGTTGGAAGAAGGAAAATCAGATTGCACGGAGGAGGGAGAGGAACATGCACTTGTCTGGGATGGCTGTGTTGGCACCAGGGGGCACTACTACCCCTGAAATAGATCTTTACTGGCTCCCAGTGGTGCAGATTACTATCATACCAGCAAAAACAATGAGGAGTCCTTGTGGCAGTTAGAGACTAACAAATTTATTTGGGCATAAGCTTTCATGGGCTAGAACCCACTTCATCAGATGCATGGAGTGGAAAATACAGGCGCAGGTATAAATACATGAAAAGATGTGATTTTCCTTACCAAGTGTGAGGTCAGTCTAACAAGACAATTCAATTGACAGCAGGATTCCAAGGGAGAAAAAATAACTTTTGAAGTGATAATGAGTGGCCCATTTCAGACAGTTGACAAGAAGGTGTGAGTAACAGTAGGGGGAAATTAATATTGGGGAAATTAGGTTTAGGTTTTGTAATGACCTAACCACTCCCAGTCTTTATTCAGGCCTAATCTGATGGTGTCCAGTTTGCAAATTAATTCCAGTTCTGCAGTTTCACATTGGAGTCTGTTTCTGAAGTTTTGTTGTTGAAGAATTGCCACTTTCAGGTCTGTTATTGAGTGACCAGGGAGATTTAAGTGTTCTCCTACTGGTTTTTGAATGTTATGATTCCTGATGTCAGATTTGTGTCCATTTATTCTTTTGCATAGAGACTATCCGGTTTGGCCAATGTACATGGCAGAGGGACATTGCTGGCACATGATGGCATATATCACATTGGTAGATGTGCAGGTGAACGAGCCCCTGATGGTGTGGCTGATGTGGTTAGGTTCTATGATGGTGTCCCTTGAATAGATATGTGGACAGAGTTGGCATCAGGGTTTGTTGCAGGGTTTGGTTCCTGGGTTGGTGTTTTTGTTGTGTGGTGTGTGGTTGCTGGTCAGTATTTGCTTCAGGTTGGGGGGCTGTCTGTAAGCGAGGACTGGCCTGTCTCCCAAGGTCTGTGAGAGTGAGGGATCGTCCTTCAGGATAGGTTGGAGATCCTTGATGATGCGCTGGAGAGATTTTAGTTGGGGGCTGTAGGTGATGGCTAGTGGCGTTCTATTACTTTCTTTATTTGGCCTGTCTTGTAGTAGGTGACTTCTGGGTACCCTTCTGGCTCTGTCATTCTGTTTCTTCACTTCACCAGGTGAGCACTGTAGTTTTAAGAACACTTAATAGAGATCCTATAGGTGTTTGTCTCTGTCTGAGGGATTGGAGCAAATGCGGTTGTATCTTATAGCTTGGCTGTAAACAATGGATCGTGTGATGTGGTCTGGATGAAAGCTGGAGGCATGTAGGTAAGTATAGCGGTCAGTAGGTTTCTGGTATAGGGTGGTGTTTATGTGACCATCGCTTAGTAGCACTGTAGTGTCTAGAAAGTGGACCTTGTTAGAAGAAAAAAGAGCAGGTTGACCCAGAGGTGGATATGAGTACAGGCTTCTTTATTGCGATACTTGTTTCCCCTGACCCAATTGTCCAGTAAGCACTGAATTAATTACAGCACATTCTTTTTGTTTAGATTAGTATGTACACACCTACATTTGTTACAACACCCCAAAAACCCTTATTAAGTAATAAAAACTCCCACTGTTAGTAAACCCACCTGTGACGGGGTTGGGACTCACCACCATGGCACCTCCCGCTGGTCGCTCCGGGAATTAGCTCAGTCCATGGGGAGCGCCCTTTGCTGGTGGTGTCCCATCTGTCTGTTCTCTGCTGGTGTCCGGACCCACGTTGCTCCCCGCTCGGCAACATCCGTTTCAGGCCACTGCCCTCCGCCACGGCCCCCTAGTCCATCCTCACCCCCTTCTGGGGGGGGAGGTTAACAGCAGTCTTTCTCTGTGCCCCAGCCACACCCCAAAGTCTAACCCCTTTTGTCGGGGGTCTGGTGCAGTCCACTACTGCCACGTCCAATGGCTGGGTGTACATGCAAGGGGGAAGGGGGGGATCCAGGCCCGCCCTCCACACTGGGTCCCGACCCAGGGACCCTTTGGCGGCAGCCTTCCTGCCCTCCTTCTCTCCCCTTGTGCGTCTCTCTCCCTGGGCCGCTTCCCCTTCGGCCCATTTGCACCGGCTAGGCCATTCCCTCAGGGCCTGCAGCCTGGCAGGTAGTGGGCTGGAGTTCCCTTCAGCTCCCGCAAGCCTGCCCAGCACTGCACTATCCCAGGTGCTAGTCTTCTCGTGCAGGAGACAGACCTTCGCCCTTTGAAGGCCTGGGAGAAACTGCCTGCTCCTCTCCTAGGCAGCCTTTATATAGGGCCTAGCCTAGCCCTGATTGGCTGGCTCTAATCTCGGCCCTGATTGGCTCTCAGTAGACCCTTCTCTGATTGGCTGCCGGCCTGCGCAGCCACTCTGGCCTATTCTAGCCCCCTCTCGCATGGGGGTGGGGCAGCTTGCCCACCACACCACCTCTATTTATTGCTCATAGCATTACACATACTTTTACCTTGAAAATACATTTCTTTGCAACAATTTGTTGCTATAAATTTTCCTTCTTAGCAGTTCTCAGGGGAGGGAAGAAGGGGCCATGAACAGTTCTCAGGGGAGGGCGGGGGAAGGTGCCCTAAGTCAGAGCTGGTTTACCTAGCTGGGAAAGGGAGGGAGGGGAAGATAACATTCCTTTTACCTTCTTTTACACAAAGGGCATTTCTCCTGCAGCTGCATCTTTATTAATTTTTATGAGCAACAGAGAAGGGAAGAATTTGGCAACTTATATTTTAGACAAAGAAATACTAAAGAATTTGCAACGTATGTATTAGATACAAAAATATTGCCTACATATGCCTTGCCCTCTAATGCCATGTCAGCACATTAGCAGCTTACTGTTGTAACCCTTCTGCCCATCTAGTTGGCAGCAACAAGGGCCGGGTTCTGTATCTAGGGGTTCCGTTTCAATAACACAATGCAAAACCGGCTCGAGCCCCCACCCAGTGACCTGGGACAATTACATACCACCCCCCTGGGTACCTCTAAGAGGCAATACTTCCCCTCTCGCAAGCACGGAGTCTGAGTGTAGCAGAAAATGTTTAATAACATGAGGTAAACGACATCAGCATAAAATTGGAAAAACACCACAAACAGGATTCATAACACAAACCATGAGCAAAACCCACCCCAGCAAATTGGGCTGTGTCCTTTGCCTTTGGTTCTTGAATCCAGCAACCCAAAAATCACCCAGAGTCCCCAAAGTCCAACACCCCCAAAGTCTCTTGGGGTCCAGCAACCACCCAAAGTCCCAAAAGTCCAACAACCCCCAAAGTCTCTGTCCCTGGTCAGTGCAGCCCCAGAGTAAAAGGGGGGCACGCAGGGTGTTAAGGGGCACCTTACGTGATCCGAGGCTGGCCAGCCGTCTGTTTCTCCGTGGGAGTTCCGCCTCAGCCTTTACCACGAGCCAGTCCACTTTCCTTCCATTCCACGAACTGCTCCGCTCTACAAGCTGCTCCGCTCCGCTCCGCTCACCGACCTGTGAGCCGTTCCAGCCGTCCCCGCAAACAGCTCCACTCGCCGCTCCTTGGGCCACTCCAACCGGCCCCGCAAGGCTCCACGCCGTTCGCTGCTCCTCCAGTCGTCCCCACAAATTGCTCCGCCAGCTGCTGAGCAATACAGCTTCAGGCTCCCCCACTAGTTAACACAGCACTCAGTGATCTCAGCTCTTAATAACATCAGCTCTTTTGTGATTTCAGCTCTTAGCAATTTCAGCTCATAGTATAGTAGGGGAGCCCCAGTGCTGGTGCACCATTAGCCCAAAGTGGATTCAGCTCAGCAGCCTGTAACTAGACTCCTAAGGGAATCAAAGTTAGCTCTGACATTCAACAGTGGAGAGAGGAGGCAGTGCAATTGGTGTTTCAAACCCTCAGAGGGGGCCCATACCATCAGGTACAAATACCTGTCCCCATCCTCTCTCAATTCACTGGGTTTTGTAACCCATGCCCCTTGTCAAGCAAGTGCTACTTAGGTAATGGTGAAGGACTCACTCAGTCCTTCTGTCATACAACAGTTCCACTGGCCTTGATTCACAGAATCAGGGTAACAAAACTTTATTCTTCCTGCCCCAATAATAGAGAAACTGGGGATCCCACACCAGCCAAAGTAACCACTTTCAGTTGCTGTGTTTCGTGCCAGGCGAGTGGGTGTGCCTATGCAAACAAGATCAGCCCCTGGAGTTCTTTTCCACACTCGCCATAATTCACCACCAGATGTCAGGGTAGAGCTCATCCTGACTCTGCTTACATCGTTATACTTAACCCTAAAATATCCCAACACTCCCCCACTCTCTTCAAAGAAGGGCCCAGGCGCCCCTCCTTTTTGCACACTGAACTGCGGGGTATTTAGGCTGGAGGTCCTGGCTTCAGCTACTGATACCTTGGCCCACTGATCATGCTGTGAGGAGAGGGAGAAGGCAGGTCATAAAGGGATAAGCCATTGAATTTACAAATATGGCTTTTGGGGAGAGGCTAAGGCAGCACATAATTTTAAACATTTTATGAATATGATTAATATTACAATTAATAGGAACAACATTTTAACAGCATGAGTAATACGACCAAGAAGTGAAGGAGTGTTCATTAGGCCTGTTTGAAGGGCACAGGCAATATCAGTCCTAGCACAATCAGCAGGTAATTCAGTAGCCAGTTGGAAGGCATTCGTTCCTTGAAGGGCTTTGGCTTCCAAAATCAGCATTTGGCAATGCTCAATCTGGAGCTCCTGGAGTAGCTGTATTACATGGTCCCAATTATTTAGGTGGGTTCCAGTACCACCATAGTCCAGTTAGTAGGTATTGTTGGGTGTCCGGTTACATTAAGCCGATGCATAGCTGGTATATGGATCTTGTAAGTGGAGTTTCCCAGCTGCAAGGAAAAGTTTGCTGATCCAAATCCCACCCACTCTACGCACCTTCCACTCTCCAGAACCTGGCCATTAAGCACGGCCGATTTCTTCCAGCAAATTTTATCTTTTTGTTTTATTTAATGCTGAGGGGGTACCGGTTCTGAACACTGCAGGGGCAGTGGTTCCTGTGGCCAGCCCTTCCAGGTATTTTCCTGTCTCACCTCGCAAGACCCATGTGAGGGTAGTAGACTTTGGATTCCATTAGAAACCGTGTGTTATTATGTGTTGTTATTATTTGCTAAACGGGTTTTTGGGACCATTTGTATTTGCACCCACCCCTGAACCCTGGCTGTAAAAGGGTGGTTGAGGCCCATTCTTCTTCAGCTACTTTCTTG
Organism: Terrapene triunguis; assembly: GCF_002925995.2. Classification (NCBI taxonomy): domain Eukaryota; kingdom Metazoa; phylum Chordata; order Testudines; family Emydidae; genus Terrapene; species Terrapene triunguis. The sequence continues at coordinate 10,854,697 of NW_020664418.1, read as the reverse complement.
ACAGTAAGGGTACACCGGCTCAGTGTACAGTCCCCTAAAATTGTCTCCCAGGTGGCTTTGCAGGGCCAATACACCTTTAATTGATTTGCTATATTGGTACCCTTTAACCCAGATGGCCATAAACCCCGGCAGGCATCCTGCAAGAGGTATACAAGATGATTGGTGAGGGTTTGTTGAGCCTGGCTACATGCTTTTACCCACAAAATAGTTTTTACGCTGTTTACCAGTTTACTTATGAGGGATTCCGTAATATTGTTGAGGGTTAGAATAACATTTATTAGCAAACGGTCAGTTGAGCTAAGCGCAGATCCCTGTAATAATCCCCCCCACCCCGTCCAGTAGCCCCAAGGCATGTTCTAAGCATTGGATTCGAGCCACTGTGTCAGCTTTTTGCAGTGAGTGCCAACCTTCCCAGAGGTAGTTTGTGAGGGCTTGCCGTTTTTGGATGTTCTTGTTTAATTCCCAGTTATTTAATTTAAAAGAGTTGGAAATTACGTATAGCAGCATTTTTTTACCTACTTTGGTAAATTGAGAACTGTTAGCAAATGAGTAATGCAAATATTAAAGAATTTGCAACTTATATATTAAATACAAAAATATTGCCTAAATATGCCTTTGTCCCCTAATGCCATGTCAGAACATTAGCAGCTTACTGTTATACTTAACCCTAAAATATCCCAACAGACCTCTTGTGTGGACTGGTCCAGGCTGAGGCTGATGGTGGGGTGGAAATTGTTGAAATCTTGGTGGAATTCCTCAAGGGCCTCCTTCCCATGGGTCCAGATGATTAAGATGTCATCAATGTAGCGCAAATAGAGTAGGGACATAAGGGGACGAGAGCTGAGGAAGCGTTGTTCTAAGGCAGCCATAAAAATATTGGCATACTGTGGGGCCATGTGGGTAACCATAGCAGTTCCGCTGACTTGAAGGTATAAATTGTCTGCAAATCTGAAATAGTTGTGGGTGAGGACAAAGTCACAAAGTTCAGCCACCAGGTTTGCTGTGATGGTATCGGAGATGCTATTCCTGATGGCTTGTAGTCCATCTTTGTGTGGAATGTTCATAAAGAGAGCTTCTACATCCATAGTGGCTAGGATGGTGTTTTCTGGAAGATCACCAAAGGATGGTAGTTTCCTCAGGAAGTCAGTGGTGTCTCGAAGATAGCTGGGAGTGCTAGTAGCATAGGGCTTGAGGAGAGAGTCCGCATAACCAGACAATCCTGCTGTCAGGCTGCCAATGCCTGAGATGATGGGGCGTCCAGGATTCCCAAGTTTATGGATTTTGGGTAGCAGATAGAATACCCCTGGTCGGGGCTCTAGGGGTGTATCAGTGTAGATTTGTTCCTGTGCTTCTTTAGGGAGTTTCTTGAGCAGATGGTGTAGTTTCTTTTGGTAATCCTCAGTGGGGTCAGAGAGTAATGGCCTGTAGAATGTGATGTCAGAGAGTTGTCTAGCAGCCTCTTGTTCATATTCCGACCTATTCATGATGACTACAGCACCTCCTTTGTCAGCCTTTTTTATTATGATGTCAGACTTGTTTCTGAGGCTGTGGATGGCGTTGGGTTCTGCACGGCTGAAGTTATGGGGCAAGTGATGCTGCTTTTCCACAATTTTAGCCCGTGCACATCGGCAGAAGCACTCTATGTAGAAGTCCAGTCTGTTGTTTCTACCTTCAGGAGGAGTCCATGCAGAATCCTTCTTTTTGTAGTGTTGGTAGGAAGCTTCCTGTGGGTTAGTGTGCTGTTCAGCGGTGTGTTGGAAATATTCCTTGAGCCGGAGACATCGAAAGTAAGATTCTAGGTCACCGCAGAACTGTATCATGTTTGTGGGGGCAGTGGGGCAGAAGGAGAGGCCCCAAGATAGGACAGATTCTTCTGCCAGGCTAAGAGTATAGCTGGATAGATTAACAATATTGTTGGATGAGTTAAGGGAACCACTGTTGTGGCCCCTTGTAGCGTGTAGGAGTTTAGATAGTTTAGTGTCCTTTTTCCTCTGTAGAGAAGCAAAGTATGTGTTGTAAATGGCTTGTCTAGTTTTTGTAAAGTCCAGCCATGAGGGAGTTTGTGTGGAAGGTTAGTTTTTTAAGAGAGTTTCTAGTTTTCAGAGTTAATTCTTGATCTTCTCCTGTTTGTTGTATAGAATGTTGATCAGGTGGTTCCGCAGTTTCTTTGAGAGTGTGTGGCACAATCTCTCAACACAGTCTATGTGGTATGTTGATTGTAATGGATTTTTTACCTTCAGTCCTTTTAGTATGATGTCCATTTGTTTGCATTTGGAAAGGAAGATGATGTCTGTCTGTATCTGCATGAATTTTTTCATGAAAGCTTATGCCCCAAATAAATTTGTTAGTCTCTAAGGTGCCACAAGCACTCCCTGTTGTTTTTGCTGATACAGACTAACACGGCTACCACTGTGAAACCTGTCATACCAGTGAAAAAGGTCCACAGTAATTATCTTCAATGAACAGCAATTTATTGAGAAGAAATTACACAAGTGGTAAAGGGTTATATTAAGCACATAACTCCTACGTTAGACATTAAGAACTATACATTAAGAGCTATACATTCCTCTTAGCAAGCCTCTCTTTCACAAACATACACAAACAGGCCCTGTGCTAGCGTCACACAGCTCCTGCTTGGCAAACAAAGAAGGTGGTTACCAATTCTATGGACGGCTTCTTCTCTCCAGGTCCGGACTCCTCAGCCCTCTGGTCTGTCTTGGATTCCCTCAAGGCAAGTCCTTGGCCTGGAAACCCCTCGGGTCACAGTCTTGCTTGAGCCCACGGAGCAGAGTTTTGGCTACTCCGTCTAGCAGCTTCTTCAAGCGTCAATTAAGGAATCCCAACAATATTTTAATTTGCTTGATTCTTATACTCTTTTTCCTCAAAGGAGTCACGTGTCTCAAAACCATGCCCAGTGGGCGTGTGGTTATTAATTTTATCTGATTAGTATTTTAGAAGGGGCTGAAGGGGGTGGTACCGAATGAAGATCACTCCACGTTTACTCACTCATCAATCATTCACTCTGGCTCTCTGCGTGGTGTTCTTGCTATAAGGTCACTATAACCAGGTCGATCTGTGCTCCATGCTGGAACTTTATGCATGTGATATTTACTTTTGCATGGGCCCATATTTGCTGACCAATAGATTCAATACCGATCGCACACTCAGGCTTTGCCAGTCCTTTATCAAATCTGCTTCTGCTTAAAGGGACCCTGCTCCCAGGATCCTCTGCAGCCCTTCAGCCATGTTTAAGTCATGTCAAGTTATGCTCATACCATTCATTCAGTATGGCCACACCAATTTGGCACCATCCCAACAGTTGCTGTGGAAGCGTTCAGCAACTAGGAAAGGGAGAGGGGTTGTAGGATGGTTCTGCATTTAGAATGGGGATATGAGCTAGTCCATGGGGGTGTTGTGAGATAGCTCAACAGCTGGGAAGGGAGGGGAATCAGGATGTCTATCTAGATCTTCAACACCTTAAACATGAGGGAGCCACTGACCGCCCCCCTTCCATCTGCAACCCACCAAGACAGCTGATCTCAGTGGGATGCTGCAGCTAGCAGAGCCCAGGTAGAACCTCTAAAAGAAAGGGCAGAGTGTTTTTTATCAGAGGGGCCTCGACTGGAATTTCAAGGCATCAGACTGAGCCCAACCCTGAAATGCATACCTCTTCCCAAAGTGGAGAATCCAGGCCCTATTGAAGCCAACGGCAAACTCCAGAATTTTACCCAAACACCCCCTCCCCTCCCATAATGAGGGCAGAAGAATGAATTTAGAAAAACCAAAACACAAAACTTCCCAGCAGTGACTAAACCTAAGAATAGGGGAGCGCAGTGTCCTTTCTAGACAACCAAGATGGGGGCTCTGCATTTTGCATTTGGGGCCTAGATACTACAAAGATGTTGCAATAGAAATGCTTACATTTTGGTAACAGACCAATTAGGTGGGAAGGAGGGGTGGCAATGAGAGGGTTCAGCATCTTCATGGGCGTGAGTGTGGTGTCAGGGATCCACAATCTGAAGGGACAGAGGTAAGGACTGAGCACTTACTGGGAGTGGGTTAGGTAGTAACAGGGAAGTTGCAACAAGGCAGGCACTTCTCTGCATGTGCGCCAGGGTAGAGTCAGGGCACTTGCAGCTGTGTGATGTTGGGAGGGGCCTGACTGGGTGCATGGGAGGGTATTGGCCAAGCATACTCCTCATATGTGTTGGAAGAGTTAAGTGAAGTGCACACTCCTGGGTTGGCTGTGTGTAGGCTGTTAGAGTTATTTTCCTTGTGCCACCGGCGCCAGTGCCTTTGAACTGCACACACACCTTGATCTTCCTCCATTATCTCAGGACTGTTTAGGAAGAAGCTCCTATTTTACTAGAGAAAGCAGTAAACAGACTCTGTGTCTCTGAATCCCATAATCACAATACCAGATCTTTGTGCCTAACAACAGCAGGCAGCAGCACTAATGCTGTGCCAGAAACCCAGTTCTGGAGCCCACTCCCTATCTCTGAACAGTCATAGTTAATCACTGACTAGGGGCCCGATTCTCCTGTCACATAGGTGTAACTCAAGACAACTCCACTGAAGTCAATGGCTGAACTGTGGTGTAAAACTGGTGTAAAGGAGAGGAGAAGCCCTGGGAGTGCTGTTTAGAGGCCTCTGGAGAGATGAGGGAATATCTCACTCAGCAGCAACTTGACCCATCAAAGAAAGCCCCATCTAGGCCTTCTTGGCCAGAAGCATGAGTGTCACAATTTGGGGCCCTACAGATGGGATGGAGAAAACTGATAGGGTTTTCTTGGTGATTCAGGAAGTAAGGGACCAGAACCAGAGGTGGAACCTAGGTCTCCCACAGGGCTGTGCAGAACACACAAATAATCCCATTGAATAATTGTGAATTTTTTTTATTACTTACTGCCTAATTATTTTATTAGCATCTTTCAAGGGGCTTGATGCCTTAGACAACATAATAAACACCAGCCCTAATTTTGCACTGCCACACCACCACATGTCATTATTTGTACTTGTGCAAAGTGAGTATAAAATACTTCCAAATCAGAGCGGTAACGTGATTCCTAGTTTGCACTTGCTTTTCACAGGTATCTATAATGTCACAAGTTACAAGGTAGTTGAGACTCAGGACTGATGTTTTTGAAAATCTACTTAAGTACAATTTTTCAAAAAGTTAAAATGAAGCATGAAAAGAATGCTCACTGGCTGCCCAGCTCTGAAGGCAGTGCTGCCGTGAACCCCGGGTGGTGGCCTGACAGCAACCCTGGCCTATGTCCCCTCTACTTGGGCACAATGCAGTTACTTGCTCTAGCCCAGGGTCCTCCCTCCCCAGTCGCTGCTACCCGAGGGCTCTGCTGGCCCCGGAGCTGGGTCCCCCCACCTAGGCTGTGAGCAGTCAAAGGGCGCTGAGGAGCAGCCACAGCCCCGGGGCCCCGAACAGCAGTGGCAGGAGGAGGAGACAGGGGAGCAACACAGCTTCCTGCACCATGGCACAGCCAAGCAGCTGCCCTGCATTGCCAGACTCCAGCTTCTGACCTGGCTGGGGGGAGCCTAGGGGGAGGAGGTGGCGCTGGTACTTACCTGAGGAGCAAGTGGTTCCCAAACTTTAATAGCCTGTGAATCCCTTTCACTAGCACGTCAAGTCTTGCGAACCCCCTCTTAAAAATGAATATTTCCAGGGATTTTCTCCTTTACCTGAGTATAAATTATAAAAGCAGTGATCTTGGAAATATAAAATTTGTTTTTATGACATGCTTATTACACACTATTTATTATTAATTATTATTTATCATTACAGTATTTTTATTACATTATGAAAACGGCAACACTCTTCCAAGATCTCACTTTCGTACCTTGTATCACTTTGAATAAGCCTGTTATAAGACAAGGCTCCTATGTTTCATCAAGGAGTATCAGATGTGAAACAGCATGAAGGTATTTAAGAAGCCAACTCAAAAGAGTTCCTCCTACACAAGCATTCAGGTCTTGAGCAGTCCAGGCAAACAGCGCACGTTACAACAAAGCTTAAACTTGTTCTTCATAATAATTTTAAAAACAATACTAGCTGCCTATTTAATTTTAAAGACAGCAAAAAATATTCACCTCCCTTTCCGTTTCTTATAAGGAGTCTTGAAGTTTAAATCTCCTCAGTGTGATAGATATGCTTGCTTTGATCTGCTGAGCTCTTGGAAGTCCAGGGGCTGCGGGCTGCTGGCCCCGTGCTGCCCAGGATCCCTAGGGACAGCTCTGTCCGCCATTAGGGAATTTTTTCCCGAGAACCCCCTGTAACATTTTGCGAACCCCCAGGGGTTCACGAACCCCCGTTTGGGAACCACTGCGAGGGACAGAAGGTGGGGCCACCAGGGGGAGCTTTGTGGTGAGGGGAGGCACAACCCATAGTTTTCAGTCTAGACTGCCTCAGACCCCCTACCCCACTGGGAAGAGGCTGGAGCTGCCCCTGAATGGCCCTATTTAGGGCTTATCTCCCCATTGAGCTATATGGAGCAGTTCACATCTATCAGGGTCACAGAGCTAGCTGCACCCCTACTCTGGTCTCTCCAAGTGCATCCCTACTGGTGCCAGGCCTAATTCCTTCATCTCTCCTGGAGTAGAATTTTTCAATTCTAATTTAGACCAGGATCTGTACTACAGCACTCTCTGTGCCAACAACTATAACCCTGCAGATCCAATTGAGTTCTTCCCTTTGAGACTGTGACCAGTGGAATAATGTGACAGAACGGCCTGTTTAAAACACAAGTATAGTTTGTTTAGTAATAAGACAAAACATTGGAGAAAAAATGCATGCATCAGAAAAAGTGGGTTTTTTACCCACAAAAGCTTTAAGGTGCCACCAGACTCCTCATTGTTTTTGTCTTACCTAAAGCTCTACTAGCTGTGCATGGTGAGCTAGGCAGACCTATCTTCTCTAGACAACCCCTCCAGCTTCCTATATGTAGTCTGGTTCCCCCCATCCCATTGTATCCCCCTCCTCCTGAGTGTTCCTCTTTAAGCCCAGCTTGAGCTCTTTGTTCTCCTGTGTTTGGTGGGCCTCAGTCCACCCTAGTGAAAACTAACCATATAGGCTTAACAGCAAGATTCCTTAGACAGTCCTCTATTGAGCTAACTCAACATACTCAGACAGTAAACATCCCCATAATTAGACTAATGTGCAGTATTATTACAGGGCAGCTGCAGATCCATCACAACACCTCTTTAACTCTATTATTCAAGGCAGTTTACAAGATTCAGCAAGACACCACTCCATTGATTTACCTCCAGATCACATTCAGAAGGTTTCCTTTGCACTCCCAGTCAGCAGCTATACTAGGGCTTGTCTACATGGGGAAATTGACTAGAATAGTTATTGTAGAATAAGCTATTTAGTAACAGCTGTTCCTGTTGGGGTCTACTAGGCATAGCTACCAGGTAACTCGGGAGAGTGGAAGGCCAAAGTGTCGATGAAGCTCTTTTGCTCTGGGCCTATCAGGAACCCCCAAACTCCATCTTGTGAACTCTCACCTACTTCTAGGCTCACTGCTTACAGGCTGGAGCAAAAATGTAAGGGTCAGCGTTTCTCTAGCATACAGCTGCTGTTTTGCTCAGACTGCTGTAAACAGGCCTTGCAAGGCCAAAAGATAAGCAGACGAATGAGAACTTTTCTAATTGTAACGGCTAGAGAAGGGAGGGGTGGGAGGTGTAAGAGGGAGTTAACAGACAAAGGCTTACACAGAAACTGCTTGAAGTATAAAAGGTAAAAGTTGTTTGTATTTGTTGCACTGGATTCGAGACATGCTGGTCTCCTAGTGCCATTTCAGAGCTCTGAAATAAACTTGGCTTGCTTTCTCCCCTCGGTGTCTTTATTGGTGCTAAGCACACCGGGCGACGGACCCCTGTTTGCCATCTCGAGGCCTTTTTAGGCAGGCAACATTCCCATCTGGACTTTCTGTTCTGGAATAAAAATGATTTTCCCCCCAGAATAATTACTCCAGTTTTAGAAGTTCACTAATTATACCAGCATAGAGTGACTTTTATTCTGGAATAGAGTGTCTATAGGGGGAGTTATTGCGCAATAGCTATACTGGTCAAATTCCCGGTGTAGTGTAGACAAACTCTAGACATAGGTGCTGAAACTAGGGGAGCTGAGGGTCCTGCCGCACTGCATAGCTTCATCAGATACAGGGTTTACAGTTTGGTTCAATGGCTTTCAGCACCCCCACTATACAAATTGGTCCCACACCCCTAGCTCTAGGTGGAGCAGCTCTGCCCCCTTAGGGCGACCAAACAGCAAGTGTGAAAAATCGGGATGGGGGTGTGGGGTAATAGGAGCCTATATAAGAAAAAGACACAAAAATCAGGACTGTCCCTATAAAATCGGGACATCTGGTCACCCTAGCCCCCCTCCCCCTTGTGTTGCAGCAGCTGCATGCTTGTCCAGTGCTGGGTGCCATACCAGCCAGCTGGACTTTACTTCCCTTCCCAGACACGTGCCTGGGCCAGGGAGCCGGCGCTGGGCTGATCGCTCCTGCTCCAGGGAAGGGCGCGGGCTCTGCTGAGTGGGGGAGGGGCCGGGCGAGCACTGACTAGCTCATCACAGCGATAGCTGCTCCCACCGCAGTAGGGATGGGGAAGCGGGGCGAGAGCGAGTCCCCGCCCACGCCTGCCGCAGAGAACCACTGAGTGGTCGGTTCTGGCTCCGCTCCCGGCCAATAGGAGCGCGCCGCGGGGCGCGCGCGGGAAAAGCTGTGTGGTGCCTAAGGGGCGTGTGAACGCGGGCTCTTTCCCGCTCTGTCCGCTGCAGGCAGCGCGCGGGCCGAGCTCCCCCTCCCCTCGGCATGGTGCGGACCAAGGCAGATTGCGGCGGGGCCTACCGGAAAGGTGCGGGTGGGAGCGGGTGGGGGGCGGGGGGCGCCCAGGCCTCCGGGGGGCTGGGGCCGAGCGCTCCCCGGCCGGGCACTAACCGCTCCCTCCACTTGCAGTGGTCGCCGCCCGGGCTCCCCGGAAAGCGCTGGGCTCCAGCAGCGCCAACGCGGGCCCTTCGCCGCCTGCCAAGAAAGGTGAGTGCCGGGTTGGGCGGGGAGCCCGCTGCTGGGGCCGCGCAGCCTGGGCCGGGGTGGGGGATCGCGGGCCGGCGCCTGCCGCTGGCCTCGCAGCTCCTCGGGCCCAGTCCCCTGTCGGCTCCTGCCGGGCCCGGGCCCACTGGCCGCTTGTCATGGCGGGGCCGAGGACACTGGGTTACGCGGCGGGTTGGAGCCTCGTGGGGCCGCCCTCGCTCCTCTATCCCGAGCTGCGGGTGTCTCTCGGGCGCTCACCCAACGGGCTGGGCACTCGGCCCCCGGCGGTGCGACCCGTAACGGTCCCTCCATACCCGGCGGGGGGCGCTGCTACGGGGACTGCGGTGAAGGCGCTCCGAGCCCTAAAGCCGGGCAGGGAAACGGGGGTAGAGACACGCCGGGGAGCGATAGCAACGACCCTTAGTGAGCTCCCCAAGGCTTTTCACAGACACTCGTGTGAGACCTGCTGTGCAGTGAGGGCAGCGTGGTGTTAATCGCCCATGGACCCTAACGAAACAGGGGGTTGGGCTTTCTCCACGGAAGGATTTGATACCTTACTGCAAAGACGGGACATAATTCAGCCTGCAAAACTTGCTACTGACTGCGAACAGTTTGCCCGGAAGTTAGTCTGAAGATGGGATGTGATGGTATGGAGCTGCAGTTAAACATCAATTAGTGACCGTGTTTGTTAAGGGGTTTATGGTGAGCTATTTATTCTGCTTTCTCATTGAACTAGGAGACGTGTCCAGGATTGCTGAGCATATGTTGTCTCAATGGCTAGCTTGATAAACTCATTTCCTTTGTAGTTGAAAGCAAGTATGCTGGTGGAAATCCAGTATGTGTGAGACCAACACCAACCTGGCAAAAAGGGATTGGAGAATTCTTCAGGCAGTCCTCAAGACATGCTGAGAAAGAGAACCAGATGCCTGATGATGAAGAGGCAGGAAGCAGTGGAATAGGAAGGCTTACTAAGAAGTAAGGATTCATTTCTGTTGGGATATGGAGGAGAAATGATTTGTTGGTTTTGTACTATCCTTTACTTTTTGTTCTCAACTGAGTACTTTGGCATCAAAGATGTCGGCATGAAGGACATGACTTCCTCCTCATACTTAGGGAGACCGTATTTCCCAAAGGGAAAACAGGACAACATGTGGGGCTAGCTGAGCCCCCTCCCCCCAGAACTGTCCCCAGTTGCTCGCCCGAGGTGCTCCCGCACAACACAGGGCTGATGTTGCTGCTCGTCTGAGCCCTGCCTGCCCACTGCGTGAAGCTGGAGCTGGCATCACTGCTTGCTTGAGTCCTGCCTTTTCCTCCTCTTCCCTCCCTCCGTGCGTGAGGCTGGCATATCCATTTGCTCCCCGCACATTCCTCCAGCCTCCGCTTTTTTGACAGAAGTGGGCATTTGTCCCATTTGCTCTTGCCAAAAAAGTCAGGACGGGTGGGACAAGGCTTAAAAACAGGACTGTCCCGGCCAAAATGGGATGTATGGTCACCCTATTCAGACTCTACCTGATGTGCGTACCTGGTATAAACATGCAGACTTGAAACTTCCCAAAAGCAACAAAGGTCTAACTCACTGAACAAAGAAATGCAAAAGAGTTCTCTTTTCTACTGGCCCCTGTGATTCTGCCATCTTAAAACAATATCTTGTCTGATGGAGAAGGGTGCAGTTTTGGCACACTCTTCTGTTCGATGAACAGTTGTCACAGGCATTTATAAGGGGGGGAAGGTGTGTCACTCAGAGGTTTGGTATGTGAAAGGGGTCACCAGTACAAAAGTTTGAGAACCACTGACCTAATCTATTGAGACTCTAGAGAGTGCCTCAATGGGTATAATATCTAACTCTATTAAAGGCTTAGACTAGATAACAAAGCAGACTTCTGAACCTGGATCTTAAATTGCTGCTCCATTTCTCAAAACATTAGAACAAAATGTGCCCACTGGCTTGTTTTGAAAGTAAGCAGACGATGGTACTTCTGCCTCAACTATTTTTCCTAGGTAAAATAGTAACTTTCTTTAATTACTTCCTTAGTAGCTGTGCACCACTGGGAGTGTCAGTGCATAGTGGACAGAACAGGAAGTGGCCTGAGGTTGGCTGTGAAAGAAGCAGACAATGTGGCATATGATTGGAGCAGATTCAGCAGAGGGGCAGAGTTGAACTCCTAGACAAGAAACTTAAACAAAATGCAGTATAGACATTAGACTCAAAGGGGTACGTGATGGGAAATTTGCAGCAATTGTTTCAAATGGACTGACGGGAAGCAAGTTGGGAAGAAGAGGCAGGGACTGCAGTAATCAAGACAGGAGGTAGGGCGTATGCAAGAAATCTTTTTATTTGAAATGGCTCACTCATTGGAACACTTACCCTGAATTAGTTGGTCAATTCATGCATTATTTAGGCCACAGTAAGGAAGGTGGGGGTAGCCTTGTGTTGTCTCATACGCTTCTATTGTTTTGGGGGGGGGGGCAGGGTAAAGGTAAATAGATTACAGTAAACTGCACAGTATTCTTTAAAGTTGCACTTCCTTTTGATGAACAGGTTTTTGCCTGGTTTAAACCTTGGTGGCTGGATGCACCATGGCTGTCTGGATAAAATACTTGGAATGGCATCTTTGGCCCATCTTGAGAGTGGATGTCTGATAAATGTTAGTACTGTCCTCAGATTAAGTCTTTCCAATGGGAAAATGTTACCAGAAAGCAAGGTACAGGGCTTGGAGTAGCAAATGCTTCTTGGGAAGCCAACAGTTCTCGTCTTGTATAAATGATTACTCTCCTTATCTTACAAGAATTATATCCTGCCTCTGCTTTTGCTCATACTGCTCCCTTCAGCAGTACAGTAATACCTCAGAGTTGCAAATACTTTGGGAATGGAGGTTGTTCGTAACTCTGAAATGTTCCTAACTGAACAAAACGTTGTGGTTTTTCTTTCAAAAACATACAACTGAATATTGACTTAATACAGCTTTGCAACTTGACTATGTAGAAGAAAAATGTTGCTTTTCCTTAATTTTTTTTAGTAGTTTACGTTTAACACAGTATTGTATGTATGTATGTATTTATTTTGGTCTCTGCTGCTGCCTGATTGTGTACTTCTGGTTCCAAGTGAGGTGTGTGGTTGACTGGTCAGTTCGTAACTCTGAGGTTCTACTGGAGATATGCGTATGTAGAGGGGCAACTTTCTACATACTGGTAACTGCAGTATGTTTAGAGCTACATTGCTATGAAAGTGAAAATTGCTCACTGTTCAAGGAGCAAATAGTCACTGAAGGGCTAAGATCGTAGCCTCCAGAAGGGAAAGTCCAGCAGCCCATGGCACCTTTTAATAGGTGTGCATCCAACTCTTTCTGGCTTAATCTATAAAGGCAATCAGTTTCTTGTGATTAAAATTTGACCTTTGAATCCAATGACTCTTCCGGAGGCAGCTGAAGACCGATGAACTAACAATAAGGTGCTTAGGTAAAGTCTTTGCTCTGAACATCCTTAATCTGTAGTCTTTTGCTGTTCTAACTTGGTGTCACTCTGATCTGTGGAGATTGTCTGCATATTTTGTATTTCAGAGCCTGAGGTGCTGTGCCTCTGCCCTAGCTAGTTCACATTTCAGCTGACTACAGAACTCTTATTTTTAGGATTACTAAAATAAGAGGCTGTGTGATGTTTAACTCTGTGAAGGGGGTTCTTTATTTCCCCTTGGAGATCTAGGGGGGACTGGGCTAAGTGCAGAAACTACATCTTGGGTCTTGTTGGGAGTCCTCTGACTCCTAACAGGAAAGGCTTTAACCTGGGTCCTATAGGGATGACTGAAGGGCAGATCCATCACCATTCTACTGTTTTATCTCCCTGCAACCCACCCTGTACTTTTGTGTAGGGAGAGAAGTATGCTGTAGAGTAGACAAATGGTTCTCAGCCTCTTCACACCAAGCCTATTTGGCAATACTGGAAGGTCAAGCTGAAAATCTATGCTATAGATAGTTGCTTTTCGGTCCAGCTCCAAGGCCCTGTCTCCTTAAGATGACTAGTGTGTGCTTGTTTCTACTTCTTCATCTGGATGCTCTGTGCTGCGGTTTTACCCTTCAGTGAAGCAAGAGTTGTTCATCTAGTCCAGAGATGGGCTCCCGCTGGGGAGTGGGGTCTGGGGCTTGCCCTGCTCTGGTGCTCCAGCATGGCCCCTGGAAGCAGTGGCATGTCCCCCCTCCTGTTCCTACACTGCCCCAACCCCCTGTCCCAGCCCTGATCCCCTTCCCACCCTCCAAACCCCTCGGTCTCAGCCTGGAGCACCCTTCTGCACCTCAAACCCCTCAGCCTCAGCCCTACCCCAGAACCTGCACCCCTAGCTGGAGCGTGCGCACACACACACACCCTGTACCCCATCCTCCCTGTCCCAGCCAGGAGCCCCCTCCTGCACCCTGAACTCTTCTTTTCTGGCCCCACCTCAGCGCCCACACCCCTAGCCAGGGCCCTCTCCCCCTCCCGTACCTCAACCCCAAATTCATGAGCATTCATGGCCCACCATACAATTTCTATACCCAGATTTGGCCCCCAGGCCAAAAAGTTTGCCCACACCTGATCTAGTCACACACCATTTTCTTCTAATGCCCCACGCTAGCTCCCACCCCACCCCCACCCCCTACCCTGACTTGTTTACTATGCTCAGACCTGAAACTTCAGTTGATAGCCTCTCAGCTCCACAGAAGCTATGGAAGGTGGGTGTGTGGTCATCTAGATAAAGAAGGAAAGGTGGCTGAACCAATTCCTCCCATCAAGGAAGGCTCTTAGCTAGGTACCTAATGCAGCATAAAATCCGCTGCACTTGAATGAGCTTCCAAAGGGGAAAGGCTTCTTAGGAACTCTATACATGGGCTAGTTAAAGCGGCTTTTACCTTTTGGCTGCTTTGCTAAAAAGTGAGTTGAGGGTTCCTTACTATATTTCATCAGTGTACAAGAGAATACTGAGATCTGTTAAGGGCCACTAATTCTAGTATACATTAGTCTTGTATGTCACAGGCTTCCTGAAGAGCACTGTTAGAAGAACCTCTCAACCAGCATATTTGTCAGTTACATTGGTTTGCTTTGAAAGTTAAAATTCTCTCCTATCCCTACAGAGCTCGTCCCTTGACTCCAGATCCCACAGAAGATGGTGCATCCTCTGAAGATGAGCAAATATGATTCTGTCCTGCCTCTCTTTCTTACTGACTGTGCATGTCCTATACTTGAGTTGGGCTTTCTTGTACATTTTGTATATATCTTTTTTTACATTCCTGGTGGCTTTTTTGTTTAGTTATTGTACAGAACTTTAAATAAAGTAACATTAGGCTTTTTACTCAATCATCCTCAGAACTACATCAAAAGTTTGAGTGATTGCAAGGAAGTTTGGTAAAATTAATATAATATATATCTCTTGGAGCTTAGCATTCATTATAAAGCACTGTTTAAGTTGTCTTTTTTTTTTTTATCATCTTGCTTAAAATGGCTTTCTTGGCTTCCCGAATGATTCCACTATAGTGTGCTGCTTATGTTGTTGAAGACTGGTGCCATATTTGTGCTTTACTGTCTAAAAGGCAGTCTGTTTTTTTCTATTAAATGGAAGTATTCTACAAAGAAATCTGAATTGGTATCTTCATTGAAATCTGTTGAAGTGCCCGACCTTGCCCTCAGGATAGTGAGGGCAGAGGTTGAAAATACACTTGCACTGCTCTAAGAGGGGTCCAAAACACTTCATAGGAGAGAGGCACTTGAACAATCATGCTGAAATAACTCAGTAATTAGTAGATCGCAAACTACATATGTAAATGGAGATGGGTGAGCTGACTATTGTACTCCACAGAACCTAGCCCAGTGAGGCCCTCACCCAGTTGGAGCTGGTAGGTGCTGTTGTGTGGAGGCTTGTAGTCTGACTTTCCAAGATAAATCCAGCTCCGCTGGTAAATAAAAATTGTTCGTAAAAGTCAGCTACGGTTGGAGACAAATAGACTGGTATAAGCTAGATTGTTTTTTAAAGAGTGCTAAGGGGTCTTTGAGGTTCCTGGTAAAGTCATGTGTTACGACAAGCTGAAAGATCCTAGAAAGGGGAGGAAACAATTGAAATCAACAACATGTATTTTGAGTGGCTAATGGAGTAAGGCTGCCACCCCTTCCTGGATACATTATCTGAGAGACACTCAATGGAGGCAGAGGGTGCACTCACTGGAAGGATTAAGATTAACTACTATGGCTGCCACCCCCACTGTCTGAGACTCCAGGATCTATCATGACACTGGGTCTTCATTGTCCTGATCCTAAAAGGTGTCCTGGCTAGACCAGGCCAGAGAAGGAACCAGCGATATTGCCACCTCCACTGTCTTCAACAAATCCTAAACATGTGAGTCTGCTGTAATTCCCTCTCTCGTGTCACTTTTCTTCCATATCTTATTTTTTCACTTTCCTTTCCTTTTCTGTCTAACAAGTCTAGCATAGCTTGCCAAGCCTGTACCTTTTGCAACACTGCTGTGAGGCAGCTAAAAGTAATACCTTAAACAGATTGATACTGGTACAAGTGCCAGGTCTTAAAGTGACTAATCAGATTGTGTGCTGTGCCTGTGCCTCTTCAATAGTGAGGTTGCAAGTGAAGTGAGTCAGGACCAGAGGCAGTGTGTGTATTTTTAACTCTGCCATTCTTTTGTCCTCTTTGTGTGTGTCGTTCTTTTGAGTATAAAGGTAAACTACTCAGTTACTAGATCTTCAATTTAATCAAGTCAGAAGACTGCAGCATCAGTTGGAACTTATAACATCCTGGCAGCTTTTTGCTTCTGCTTGTGTGCTGCTGCGCACAGCCACTATACTTACCATTTCTCTAGCTATTATAAAGGGGTCCTTTCGGGTATGCTTATTTCTAGGGGTCTGGTGTAGGAATGTGTTGCTCCCTAATCATAAGCCTTGAAGAACGGCAAA
>NW_020664418.1:10822164-10838710 GCF_002925995.2 Terrapene triunguis | reverse complement strand
TCTATGTAAAGTCCATCAACGAAAGACTGCTTTGGCTCCATGCTGGAAAGGCCCTTTTCAAGTCCTGTTAACCACCAACACCGCTGTGAAGTGCCAAGGACTGACTGCCTGGACCCATGCTTTTCACTGCAAAAAGACCCCTCCACCTCGGGAGGACTTTCTGACTGATGATAAGCCTATTTCTCCTTCTAGTTCTGCTGTGCCGTCTGGACAGCAGGAAAAAGGAAAAAAAGACAAGGTGAAGTGCTAGTAACCTCTCCCTTGTCCACTGACAGACCTACTGTTGCTTTGAATTTCTCTAGAAGACACAAAACCACTACAGGGTGATGTGCTAGTAACCTCTCCCCTGTATGATGCTGAACCATGACTGTTTCAGAAAAAGAGAAGAAGGAACACTTGCTTATTGAAACCACAAAGTCCAGGAATTCCTGACTACAAGAGACATTAAGAACTGACCCTGGTGAAGAAACAAAGAATTATACACTAGCAGAAAGAAACTTGTGGGACCCATTCTTGGGAATGTGGTATTGATTGGATTTTGGGGTTTATTCTACAGGCTGCGCCCTGTGTTTTGGATAAGTCCTTCAGTATGTATTGCCTTCCCTAATTGGATTTTAAATGACAAGTACCAAAGGCACCTTGTTGCCATTGCCCCTGCCATTTCCTTCATTACACTATTACCCCTGTAATACATCCAAATACAGACAATGACCCAGAAGTTGCTGACAGAGATGGTATTGAATATCACTGAGGCTGGGAAGGCATTGCAGTGGGATCTAGCATGTTCAGGCTTGGCCCACTGCCCTTACAGACACATCAGGAGTACCATCTGATCTGTGGCCATGGAGACATACTTGAAAACTTTCTGGGTGGAAGTGCAGACGTTCTCAGTGCTCCTTCCAAGCATATGGACCGGTAAAGGGGGTGTGGGCTCCCACATACCAAATCCTGCCGGGTCCATGGGGAGGATGCATGTGGGATTGGGTAATTCACCAAGACATCTGGGAAATTAGACTATCTGGTATGCCCAGTTAATTTTAGTCAGTGCTCCTGGGATTACACCTGACAGGACACTTACTTTTTCAAGCTAATGACAGCTGTGTGTATGTTAATGACACCACACTACAAGACATTTGGGCCCACCTGGCAGAAGTATTAAATCAATCTGATTTCTGCCTGGCCGTTGCCCCAAACATGCAAGGTCTGTTAAGTACCTGCCTTGTTCCTGTCTGCAAATCACCCAGTAACATCTGGGGTGTGAGACAGTGAAAGCAATGTGTTGTTTTAAGCTTACTAATAATAGTAATTGTATGTAATAGCAAATTGATATGCTGAAATGTTATGCTTAAGCCATTTGCTAAGGATGTTTTTCCTCCTTGGTGGAATTACATTTAGTTATAGCCACCCTTAGAGTGGATAGAGACCCTTTTATGGTATGAGGTCTTAGTTTTGATTTTTGGCGTTTTACTTGGCTGCTTTGTTTAATGCTTACTTAATTTAGTGGCGTTGTGTATGCTATCCTGTAAAGGTGCTTTGTCTAAACACAGCATATAAAATAAAATAGGGGGGGATGTAGGAATGTGTTGCTCCCTAATCATAAGCCTTGAAGAACGGCAAACTGTTCCCTCGGAATTGAGGCGGGAGTGACCTTGTTCTAGCGCCTATGTTTGGAAAACATATTGGCTAGCCTGATAGTACCTTTGCAGCTGGCTGTTCACGCGCTTAATAGATGAGTTTGCTATCTTGTATAATTGCACACTGCGTGTATCCTGCCTGCCTTCTGAATGGGCAAAGATGTAACCACTAAGAAGAGTTGTAAACAAAGTAAGGAGAGAAATAAAAACCCCAGGAAAAGTTTTCCTGGGAGGCTTTTGGCTTGAGGCTTTTTGCAGGAGGCTTGTAAAGCCCTCTGGCTACCAACAAACCTGGCGTTCTGTTTCCTTTCCTGCGTCGTCACCACTGCAGTCTGGCAGTGTGGAACTCTATCCTGCCAGCGTGTACTCAAGTAGGTGAGGGAACATGCAGGCTAGATTGAAATTGTCCTCGCACTATGGCTAAATGTGGCCCTGTATGTGGGAGCCTGAAGTTGCAATAAGGAACAAAGTCACTTTTTAAAACAACTACAGAATTCCTAGACAAAAAAAAAAAGCTTTGTAAAGCTGTAGTTAGACTGAAGTTACTAAGTTTTCACAGAAACTTAAAACAACTTTGCATTTTAAAAATCTTTAAATGCCTGAAAATCCAGAGTTAAGGTTCTACTTGAAAGCCAATAAACCCAAGCATTCAAGGTATGGAAATACACAGGTAATGTTGCCTGGGCAACCCTAACACTGCCATCCACAGACCAATCAGAAGCTTAGATACAATCTTATCCACCAAACATATACAGCCGTAATGCCTCAGGGTTCTAAAGTATAAAGAATACAATTTACCAGAATACTCTTAATCTTACAGGGTGAAATTCATTCTGTGCAGAGAGCCAGCAAAAGGCCTATGCACCACTTAAGCCAACAGACATAATAAATTTCACCCACTGTTTACATGCTGCAGTACAGTTGAAACTCAGCAGCACCCATTTACAGCACTCTAATCTCCTTTAGAGACATGCATACGCCACAGAAAAGAGACACTTTATTTTCTGAATCAAAATAAAGCAGACAGAGAACAATCATTTCTCATTTCCCAAAAGGTGCTGCTGCCACCACCAAGTATATTAGTATCGCTCAGAGGTGAAAGTAAGCCGGTATGGTATGGTACGGCGTACCAGCAATAGCCAGTACACAGCCGACCATACTTGCAGAGGGCAGCTTCCCCAGACTGGCAATTTAAAAGGGCCCTGGGCTCCGGGCAGCGGCAGGAACACCTGGCCCTTTAAATCGCCACCAGAGCCCTGCTGCCGGAGCCCTGGGGTAGCGGCAGCGGCCAGGAGCCCCGGACTAGCAGTGGTGGCCAAGAGCCCCACTGCTCCGACAGCGATGTAAAGGGCCTGGGGATTTAAAGGTCCCGCCCCTTCTGGTTGAGGCCCCGTGCTCTGCTCAGGACCCCAGCCCTGCATACCAGTAAGTCACTTTAAGTTACTTTCACACCTGGTATCACTGGACACAGATTTATATCTATAGATACAAACCTCCTTGATCCAGAGCCTTAAATTATGTTATTGTATGGTGGTGAAAGGTCGAGTGTTATAGACAAGTATGTATAAAGCCAAGTACCTGTTGTACAGTTTGCATATTGAGTATAATGAATGTGGACAAGTAAAAAGGTTGCCTTTGTACCTACAATATAAATTTTTAAAGACCATAGGGAAGAATACATTCTTGAAAACTTCTTAAAAGGAATTATCAATTTGAAATCTAGTAAATAATTATCATAATAATTAAAAAAAGTCAAAATGTAGTTTCAGGTTTTACCTGACCTTGAGTTCCTCTGCCAATTTTTGTGGTTTTACAATTTTTTAAAAATGTTTCTTCTCTATTGCTTTGTGTAAATCCACACAGTGAAACTACTAACAGTCTCGTTGCTTCACCTGTAGAGTCAAACAATACACAAAGTTTTGTCAAATTCACAAAGTAAAGAAACAGACATTAGAATGTCACTCTAATTTCATTCATTTATAGCATAGCCATAACCAGTAACATTTTCGGAGAGATGTGTTATTGTTTTAGTTGCAGGTGTCCATTTAAAATAAAATTTGAACTGAAAATAAGAATGGTGCAAAGATTTAAAACCAGAGAAAGGGATATACTAGTTAGGAAATATGAAGGCAGCAAAAATGCTGCCCCTGATAATGCTGCCTATAGGTATTACACACTACAAGAAAAACAACAAGGAGTCTGGTTGCACCTTAAAGACTAACAGAGTTATTTGGGCATAAGCTTTCGTGGGTAAAAAAACCCACTTCTTCAGATGCATGGGCTGACAATGCATCTGAAGAAGTGGGTTTTTTACCCATGAAAGCTTATGCCCAAATAAATCTGTTAGTCTTTAAGGTGCCACCGGACTCCTTGTTGTTTTTGTGGATACAGACTAACACAGCTACCCCTCTGATACTTGGTACACTACAAGAAAGGATTTTTAAAAAAATGAACATAAGAACGGCCATATTGGGGCAGACCAATGGTCCATCTAGCACAATATCCTGTCTTCCAACAGTGTCCCATGCCAGATGCTTCAGAGGGAATGAACAGAACAGAGCAATTATGGAGTGATCCACCCCTGTCATGCACTCCCAGCTTCTAGCAGTCAGAGGCTTAGGGACACCCAGAGCATGGGGTTGTATCCCTACCCATCCTGGCTAATAGCCATTGATGACTTATCTTCCATGAATGTATCTAATTCTTTTTTGAACCCAGTTATACTTTTGACCTTCACAACATCCTCTGGCAATGAGTTCCACAGGTTGACTGTGCATTGAGTGAAGAAGTATTTCCTTTTGTTTGTTTTAAACCTGCTGCCTATTAATTTAATAAGGTGACCCCTAGTTCTTGTGTTATGTGAAGGGATAAATAACACTTCTGTATTCACTTTCTCCAGGCCATTCATGATTTTATAGAACTCTTATGATATTCCCCCTTAGTTGTCTCTTTTCCAAGCTGAACAGTCCCAGGCTCTTTAATCTCTCCTCATATGGAAGCTGTTCTATATCCCTAATCATTTTTTGTTGCCTTTCTCTGGTATCTTTTCCAATTCTAATATATCTTTTTTGAAATGGGGTGACCAGAATGCACATAATAGTGAAGATATGGGTGTAGCATGCATTTATATAGTGGCATTATGATATTTACTGTCATTATCTAGCCCTTTCCTAATAGTTCCCAACATTCTGTTAGCTTTTTTGACTGCCACTGCACATTAAGCGGATGTTTTCAGAGAACTATCCATAATGACTCTGAGATCTTTCTTGAGTGGTTACAGCTAATTTAGACTCCATCATTTTCTATGTATTGTTGGGATTGTTTTCCAATGTGCATTACTTTGCATTTATCAACACTGAGTTTAATTTGCCATTTTCTTGCCCAGTGAACCAGTTTTGTGAGATCCCTTACTCTTCACAGTCTGCTTTGGACTTAAATATTTTGAATAATTTTGTATCATCTGCAAATCTTGCTACCTCACTGTTTACCCATTTTTCAGATAATTTATAAATAATATGTTAAACAGCACTGGTCCCAGCACAGACTCATGGTGGGGGGACACTACTATTTACCTCTCTTCATTCTGAAAACTGACCATTTTTTCCTGCCCTTTAACCAATTACTGAACCATGAGAGGACCTTCCCTCTTATTCCATTACTGCCTACTTTGCTTCAGAGCCTTCGCTGAGGAACTTTGTCAAGGTTTTCTGAAAGTCCAAGTACACTGTATCCACTAAATCACCCTTGTCCATGTTTGGTGACCCCATCGAAGAACCCTAATAGATTGGTGAGGCACGATTTCCCTTTACAAAAGCCATAGTGACTCTTCCCCAACAAATCATGTTCATCTGTGTGTTTGATCATTATGTTCTTTACTATAGTTTCAACCAATTTGCCTGGTACTGAAGTTAGGCTTATTAGCCTATAATTTGCAGGATCTCCTCTGAAAACTTAAAAAAAAAAGTTTTATCATATTAGCTCTCCTCCAGTCATCTGGTATAGAAGCTACTTTAAGTGATAGATTACATACCACAGTCAGTAGTTCTGCAGTTTCATGTTTGAGTTTCTTTAGAACTCTTGTGTGAATACCAGCGGCTTCTGGTGAATTGTTACTGTTTAATTTGTCAATTTGTTCCAAAACCACCTCTGTTCATGAAAATGGCATGAAAAGAAGAAACAATTCATTATGACTTAAGATTGACCAAGATGTTAACTTCTTGTTTAAAACTCTTTAGTATTATCTACATTTAAAAAAAAAAAAAAAACTAGTGCTGATAACAGGTGTCAGCAACAGGGCCATGTTATCCTATGCCAACTGCAGTAGTTGCCAGCATAGACCAAGCAAACCTTATTCTGTACCTTTTCAGTAACTGTGGGTAAAAGAGCTGATCACAGTTTGCCCTTAGCTACCCTTGCAACTAAACTACTCTCAGTTATGCCCATTTTTAGCAATAGATTATTTTTGGAGATGGATCAAACAACCTAAACGTTCCTCCCCATTAACCTTAGCTAGCCTTAGAAGCTTCCCGCTAATGCAAGAAAACACACCCATTCCCTTTATAGCCTGGTTGGAGCTAACTGGACTCACCTGCTAGTATGACTCAGCTGCGATTACCCTGACTTGTCTTAATGCAGAGTTTTAATATCTGAGCCAGGATGATTCAGTAGAAGAGCCTGGAATTTCTCTGCCCTCACTCCCCATATATAATGGTTTATTCCCACAATGGGATTATGCCCACTTTACAAAGGGAAACAGAGATTTAGCCCCTGATCCATAAAGGTACGTAAGTGCCTAAACCCCAGTTTTGATTTCCATGGCAATCCACAAAACTCCCACTCAACCCTGTAAGTGCCTAAACTCACTTGGTGCCTGTTTTCAGGGTAAAGTTCCCTCCTGCCTTGTTTTCTGCTTCTGAGCATGCCCACTGCCACATCACTCAAGGCATCTGTAGCCCTACCTCCTGCCTAAACCCCAGAGCTACCCATGAAAATACCCATGGGTGAGTAGTCACTCACCTCTCTCACGTGCAGGGCCTGCTCCTGTAGGCATGCTCAGAGGCTGCGTACTGGTTAGGGTCTCATTCAAAATCCAGCTGGAGATGGGGGGTGCCTACCTTACAACTTCAGCTGTAAGTCCCAGGTTCAACTCCCCCTTCTGCTTCATGGGGAGAAATGATTGGACCAGGGATCTCCCACCTCTTAGGTGATTGCTTTAACCACTGGGCTAAAAGTTATAACGTGAGCACTCCCATCTGGGTCTCCTTCCATCTCTGCTGTTCTACTGGGATAACTAATGAAAGATGGATTGGAGCAGGGGGACTGGATCATGGGTTTCTCACCTCCCAAAGGGGTACCCTCATAGGCGCCGACTTCCCCTCTGCCCCATGGGTGCTCGACACCCCCCCCGCCCCTTCACCACCCTCACCCTGCCCCAATTCCACCCCCTTCCCCCAAGTCCCCACCACTGCCCCGCCTCTTTACCACCTCCTCCCCCCGAGCATGCCATGTCCCCACTCCTCCTCCTCCCTCCCTGAAAGTCCTAAGCACCGCCAAACAGCTGTGAGGTGGTGGGTGGGAAGCGCTGGGAGGGGGAAGAGCAGGGATGCGTCACACTCGGGAGAGGAGGCGGCGAGGAAGGGATGGGGGAAGCTTCGCTGCTGGTGGGGGCGGAGCACCTGCTAATTTTTCCCAGTGGGTGCTTCAGCCCTGCAGTACCCATGGAGTCGTCACCTATCGGTACCCTAACCACTGGATTATAGAGACTCTTTCTATCTCTTGTTGTTGTTCTGTCTCTCCCCCGCCCCACACCCAGTGTGTATGAGTAATTATAAATAGTCATTGGGAGAGAGAAGGCAGAGTAAACAAGAGCATGAGTGAGAATTGTTGTAGGAGCACCAGTGATTTGTATGCTATGTATAACCTGTATGCTCAAAAGGTCTGTTATACTTCCCCACCCCCCCCCCTTTTGTCTCCTCTCCCTCTGTGAATACCTGTGAAGTGGCTTTCTCCTTCCCCCTCCTTCCTGGAATGCTTGTGGAATGAATGGGCTGCTTAAACAGCTGGAAGATCAGAAGAGCTCCCAAGTAGACCAAGTGTCTGGGACTCTAATTAGACAGTGCTCACACACCCAGTGCATGGACACGGCATCGAGGTGGAGTGTGACCAACCAGACGCGGCCAAGTCATCTCTAGTCGCAGGCCATGAGGAGCAGGTCCTTAAAAGGGGAAGGGGTCATGTGCTCAGCAGTGCACTCACAAGATTGTACCTCCCGTGAAGGCCCTTCGCCCGGACTATCTGGCCAATGGTTCGCCGCGTTGCATTCCATCATGCCTCGGGAATACTTACCTTCATCGCACCGTCCATCGCTGTGCTGTGGGACACTTACCTTGAAGAATCCTGACATCTCCAGTGCCGTGCCTGTCCTGGGAGCGTGAGTATGCAAGTGTGAGTGTGACCTCCCCCTTCTTTTGAGCTTAGCTATCAGTATAATAAAAGTGCTGCTTTCTGCCAATCTCTGGTGGGTCATTAGTCCTCCCTAAGCTTACTAACTAGCCCAATTTCGGGTAACATGACTGACTATAGGGCACCCATGTGAGGGACCCAGGTTCTAGTCCCTCTGCTGCAATCTTTCATTATTTAGCCACAGTGGAACAACATCAACAGGAGAGATTGAGGAAGTTTCACATCAGAATATTCCATAGCTCAGTGGTTAGTACCAGCTGCTGTGAGATAAAAGACCCCAAATCCTTTCTCCTCCTCTGCGTGAAAGGGGGAATTGAATCTGGGTCTTACACCTCTCAGGTGTGTGCACTAACAAGTGGGAGGAGATGGGCGGAGGCACCACACCTCCTTTGGTTGTTTTGTGTGGAGTGAGGCAGGCACTTAACTCATTCCCACAAGTAACTACTTGACACCTAAACGGCCCACTTCCAGGAGAGGGGTTCCCATTCATGGATCACTAACAGAGATAGGCACCTTCCTGCAACCCAGCTTTAGCCATCTATCTCAGAGAGGGGAGGGGCTTAGGATACACCCCTGTTGCTAACATCTCCCATTGGCTAGATTAGGTAGCTCCTTGCCTAGTGTTCTGGCTTTTGTGAATCGCATTCTAAGGGGTCTGTCTCTCCCCATTCATTGCATAGGGAGCCTGGGCACCTAATTCAGGCTTTGTGGATTGCTTTTTCATTCCTGTGATTTTCTAGGCGCTGAAAAGTTAGGTGCTGCTACACTGAGGGTTGCAGCTCCTAGGTCCCTTTGTGGATCTGGCCCTAAGTAACTTGACCGATTCACGCCAGAAGTCTGTGACGGAACTGGTAATTTAATCAGGATTTCATCATTTCCAGCTGAGTACGTTAGCCACCAATTCACCCTTCCTCCTAGAGGCTCTACAACATCACATTAAGCAGTTGTATATCTAGAGGAGGAATGTGGATGTGCCCCTCTCTTATGACTATGGAGGAGCAGGATCAATGGCCTATTGCAAAGGTGGGGCACTTAGGGGTAATGTGTATGGGGTATGGTGTATTTTGTTGGGAATGTATGCAATCCTGCAATATAACACTAGGAGGTAAATGATGATAAAGTGATGCACCAATGGATCAGTGGACTTAATTGTTGTAAACAATTGAACCAGCACCTACTACCCCATGCCATACCAAGTAGTTGAATTGGTTTGAACAATACCAAATTTCACTGTGGATATTCAATGGACACACAATATGGACAAGAGTACACAAAGATTACAAGAACAACTTGCTGCAAGCGCCAACAGTTGGACACACTTACAATACACGCTACAGGATGGTGCTGACAAAATTTTAACCCTATCAAAGGAGGAGAAATAGTGTTTTTGGTGGTGGCCAGGATGCTGGGCCATACTGCAGTGGTCAGGACTCTCGGTGTTGCTGTGGATTATCATAGCAGCCGGTGTATTGTTAACTGTATTTGTGTTATGTTGCATATGGAAACGATCAAGGGGGGGGGCACAACCCCCTAGAGAACAGCCAATAATTATAACCTATAAGTAATGTAGGAAGCCCCTCCCCCCCAGTGTACTAGACAACCCGGACCCAACCTTCTCGGGCCCACTATAATGGGAAGTCTGGAACACTAATTGGAATAGGTGTGGTATGCCCATATGAGAGAAGGTGCAGGGCATGGTACTACACAAGAGTCAGTGGGACAAATGGAATATAGACACCTTCCACCTTGATGTCTGGCCCTATCAGGAAGTGTGTCGCCATATGTCCGATGCTTTTCCAGGGATACCTGGGCAGGAGGATCCCAAAAGAAAAAGAAAAAAAAAAGGGTGGGGTGGAGTGTTAGGATATAGATATTCAGGCCTGTCTGTAAAGGCCTATACTTTAAGAATTTAGGTATACATTTATCATTTAGCTAATTAGAGGTATAAAAGAAAGAATCAAAACCACAGTCTGCCAGTGTAAGGGCCTTCTCTCACTGTGACAGTCTGAGGCCCTGTTCTTAGGCTAAGGCCTTTGGGTAAGCAGCAGAGGTAGCCATAAGCTGGAAAGCATATGGTCACATCCTCACATTCCAAACTAGTCATATTGAAATAAGGCAATCTGGGGCTGTTAGAAAGGTGATCCGATCTATCACCTCCAGAGAAAGGGAAGAGCCTAGAAGATGTAAAAGGAAATTTAGTTTGATAGTTTTCTGTTTGGTAAGAACTCACTTATCAATAGACATACACCGCTACCTCGATATAACGCGACCTGACATAACATGAATTCGGATATAACGCGGTAAAGCAGTGCTCGGGTGGAGCGGGGCTGCGCACTCCGGTGGATCAAAGCAAGTTCAATATAACACGGTTTCACCTATAACGCAGTAAGATTTTTTGGCTCCCGAGGACAGCGTTATATCGAGGTAGAGGTGTAGTTGGAAAACCATTATAGTTCCCACTTTGCTATTGTTTATTTGCATGGTCTCTGTCTGGTTCTGTGATTGTTTCTGTCTGCTGTATAATTAATTTTGCTGGGTGTAAACTAATTAAGGTGGTGGGATATAATTGGCTAGCTAATCATGTTACAATAGGTTAGTATTGGTTAAGTAAATTTCGGTAAAATGATTGTTTAAGGTATAGCTGAGACTATTGCTATATAAATTAGGGGCAAACAGGAAGTAAGTTGGGATTCGAAAATAAGGAAAAGGGAACTTGGATTTAAGCTTGCTGGAAGTTCACCCCAATAAACATCGAATTGTTTGAGCCTTCAGACTTTGGGTATTGTTGCTCTCTCTTCACGCGAGAAGGACCAGGGAAGAGGGAGGGTGAAGGAATAAGCCCTCTAACACCCCAGCCTTGAAGAGACAGTTATCTTTTACAAGGGTAGCAGGAACAACATTCTTTAATGGAGTGCTTTGGATTGGTAAGATCCCCTCGGTCACCCCACTCTGTTCCCAACAGGTCAGCTGGGTGGACTCTCCCCTCCAGGAGCTATGTCCCCCAGTCTTCCCTCAAAACCTGATCCATAAGTGAGGAGTCCGGCATTTTAGATGCAGATCCTTCACCCTTCTCCTGGGGAAAAGCCTTCCTACAAAAGGTGGGAAGACCCTCCTGTCCCCCCATACCTTCCATCTGGACTTCCCTTTCTGGGTTCCCCTAAAAGGGAAGGTGACCCTGATCCAGCTGTGGGCTCACAGCTACCAGCTTTGACAGACTTTTCACTGGCCAGCAAACCCCCCAGATTGGGCTTGCTTCCAACTACAGAGCCCTTGGGGTCTGTTCCCACTGCAGCGGTGTGACAGGGTTGGGACTCACCCCCTGGCGCCTCCTACTGGTGGTCTCGGGAATTAGCTCTGTCCAGTGGAGCGCCCCCTCCTGGTGGTGTCCCGTCTGTTGTCTCGCCCTCGGTTGGCGTGTGGACCCGCGTTGCTCTCCGGCTTGCGGCGTCCTCTTCCGGACCACGGCCCTCTGGCAGTGCCCCTTAGTCCATCCACACCCTCTTCCGGGGGCGGGGGTTAACAGGAGTCTTTGCACTGGCCTCAGCGGCCTGCCACAACCCTCAAGTCTAGCCCCTCTTATGTCAGGGGGCAGGTTGCAGCCTGACTCGGCCACTGCTCCACGACCTGGTGCAGTACAAGGGGGGGAACCCAGGCCTGCCCGCTACTCTGGGTCCCAACCCAGGGACCCTCTAGCAGCAGCCTCTCGGTCCTCCTTCTCTCCCCTTGCCTTCAGCCTTCCCTGTGTCACTTCCCCTCTGACCCCATTGCACCCTCTAGGCCCTTCTACTCAAGGCCGGCAGTCTGGCAGGTATCAGGCTGAAGCTCCACCCTGCTTCTCTGAGCCTGCCTAGCACTGCGCTGTCCTGGGTGTTGGTCTCCTGCTCAGCAGACAGACGTTACTTCCTGAAGGTCTGGGACAGACTGACTCGTCTTGCTCAGAGCAGCCTTTTTATAGGGCTGCGCCTGGCCCTGATTGGCTGTCTCCAATCCGGGCCCTGATTGGCTCCCAATAAGCCCGTCTTGCACCTTAGCTAAAGGTGCAAGGACTTTGTAACCTCCCACCAATTCTAATTCTGCCATTTTTTCCTGGTAACAAATCCTTCTTCTGGACCAGGTCCCTTCTGACATCAGAAATTTCTGCACCAGTGTCTCTCCATCCTTGGAGTACTTTGCCATTAAGTTGAACAGCATGCATATGCTTACTGCTTGGTTGTGTAAAAGCAACCTTTACAAATCCTATGTGGAAAGAAGCAGTAGCCTGGGATACCCCTGTGCTCTGAGAAGCAGCAGCTTCATGTGTTACCTGCTGCCTGTTTCCACTCAGCCCAGGACATTTATTCCTCAGGTGCTCAGTAGATTTACAATGATAACACCTTCTGGGCTCCTCTGCTTCTACAGGAGACTTGGGACAAGTAACAGGGGAATGGGGAGGTGAACGCCCAGCCTCCTTTTTCCCAGGGGTAAAACGGTGATTCTGCTTTCCACCAACTCTGCACCCCTCTGCCAGTGGTTTATGTTTAATTGCAGCTTGTGACTGCTCGTAAGAGTCTGCAAACCTAGCTAATTTCCCCACTGAATTCACCTTTTTGTCCCACAAATACTGTTTTACGTCATCACTACACATATTCAGGAACTGTTCCTGAGTAACCAAATCACACATTTCTTCCAAGCTTGTAATGCCTTTTCCCTTCACCCACTTGTCTAACAAATCTCTCATTTCATTTACATAAACCACATTCCTCAATCCAGATCCCCTCTGAAGACTCCTGAATTTAACCCTGTAGGTTTCAGGTGTAATCTGAAACTGTTTCAAAACCAGTTCCTTAAATTTACCATAGTTTGAGGAATCAGTGATAGATATCTTATTAAATATGTCCAGAGCTCTCCCAGTCATTTTTGCCATCAACATTGTCATTTTTTGGTCCTCAGGAATTGCATGCAGAGTGCACAGTCTCTCAAAGGTGATGAAATATTCAGCAATATCACTAGATTCATCACACTGCAGGCATAACCGCTCCCATTTATGGATTTTTGGGGACGTGGAGCTAACTGCTGAAGGGTTTTGTCTCTTCCACTCCATTACAGCCAGTTCATGCTCTGGGTCTCAATCTGGGCCTGTATTTCTCTGTCTTTTAACTCCAGAGCAGCTTTTTGTGCTTCAATTTCTTTGTCTTCTAAGACCAGGGCTTGCTGGTGGGCAGCTTTTTATGCTTCAATTTGAGCCTTTTCTGGGCCTCCATGGTTTCCCTGGCCGCAGCTGCTTCCTTGAGCCTCATTTCTGCCTGCAACATTTGAAACTCACAGTCCTTTGCTTTTCTTCTGCTTCCAGTCTGGCCAGCTCTAGTTTTGTAGATGCCTCACTGGTAGTCATTTTCCTGCTTTCTTGTGCTAATTACCCTCACCCGAAAAAAACAAACTGAAAATAACAAACCAGTAACCACTTTGTCTGTTTTCCAGCCACCACACCTAAAACTCACTTAAAATCACTACCAGTGTCTCAAAGCAATCAGCTGTGCACAGATCCTGTTCGACTACGCCATTGTGAAGGGTTCGGTCACAGAGACCCCCTTGGGACTGTCACCAGATGTGATGAGACTACCTCTGAACCCGTTTTCTCTGCCAGTTTGGGCCTCCAGAACCCTGCCTTGTTCAGCCAGACACACAAGCCTGCTGCAAGACAGACCAAGGGTCTGAACCACGCCCCCAAAGCTGCAGACTTAACTGAAAACAGCTTAAGAAGTGCTCCTGTCTCCAGCACCCAGACTCCCAGCTCCCAATGGGATCCAAACCCCAAATAAATTAGTTTTACTCTGTATAAAACTTATACAGGGTAAACTCATAAATTGTTCACCCTCTATAACACTGATAGAAAGATATGCACAGCTGTTTGCTCCCCCCAGGATTAATCACTTACTCTGGGTTTATTAATAAACAAAAGTGATTTTATTAAGTATAAAAAGTAGGGTTTAAGTGGTTTCAAGTAATAACAGACAGAACAAAGTAAGTTACCAAGGAAAATAAAACAAAACACGCAAGTCTAAGCCAAATACATTAAGAAATTGAATACAGGTAAATCTCACCCTTAGAGATGTTCCAATAAGCTTCTTTCACAGAAGACGTGAGGTTTTTACCCACGAAAGCTTATGCCCAAATAAATCTCTTAGTCTTTAAGGTGCCACCTGACTCCTTGTTGTTTTCACAGACTAGATTCCTTCCTAGTCTGGGCCCAATCCTTCCCCTGGTACAGACCTTGTTAGTTCCAGAAGCCATCTTAGGTGAAAAGCAGGGGATTCCACATGACTGGGACCCTCTTTGTTCTGTTCCACCCCCTTTAATATCTTTGGCACAAGGCAGGAATCCTTTGTCTCTCTCTGGGTTCCCACCCCTCCATTTAAATGGAAAAGCACCAGGTTAAAGATGAATTCCAGTTCAGGTGACATGATCACATGTCCTGTGAGACTTCATTACCCACTCGCTGGCACCCATGTATACAGGAAGTCTTCGAAGCAAGCAGAGCCATTTACAACCAGTTGTCCTGGATAATGGGAGCCATCAAGATTTCAAACCACCATTAATGGCTCACACTTGGCATAATTACAATAGGACCTCAGAGTTATATTTCATATTCCTAGTTTTAGATACAAATATGATACATTCATACAAATAGGATGACCACACTCAGTAGATTATAAATTTTGTAATGATACCTTACAAGAGACCTTTTGCATAAAGCATATTCCAGTTATATAATATCCACTTATAAACATATTTTTATAAAAATATGGAGTGCAATGTCACAGTACCAATGTGAGATTTCTAAAGATAGCTATAGCACTCGACCCAAGGTTTAAGAATTTGAAGTGCTTTCCAAAATCTGAAAGGGATGAGGTGTGGAGCATGCTTTCAGAAGTCTTAAAAGAGCAACACTCCAATGTGGAAACTACAGAACCCAAACTACCAGAAAAGAAAATCAACCTTGGTGGCATCTGACTTAGATAATGAAAATGAACATGCGTCAGTCCGCACTGGTTTGGATTGTTATCAAGCAGAACTTGTCATCAGCATGGAAGCATGTCCTCTGGAATGGTGGTTGAAGCATGAAGGGACATATGAATCTTTAGCGCATCTGGCACGTAAATATCTTGCGACGCCGGCTACAACAGTGCCATGAGAACTCCTGTTCTCACTTTCAGGTGACATTGTAAACAAGAAGCGGGCAGCATTATCTCCTGCAAATATAAATAAACTTGTTTGTCTGAGCGATTGGCAGAACAAGATGTAGGACTGATTGGACTTGTAGGCGCTAAAGTTTTACATTGTTTTATTGAATGCAGGTTTTTTTGTACATAATTCTACATTTATAAGTTCAACTTTCATGATAAAGAGATTGCACTACAGTACTTGTATTTGGTTAAATTGAAAATACAATTTATTTTGTTTTTTACACTGCAAATATTTAAAATAAAAATAAATATAAAGTGAGCACTGTACACTTTGTATCCTGTGTTGTAATTGAAATCAATTTATTTGAAAATGTAGAAAACACCCAAAAATATTTAAATCAATGGTATTCTGTTATTTAACAAATTAATTTTTTTAATCGTGAAATTAATCACAATTTTTTAATAATCCAAATCAATACTCAACTCACTTACACTGTAAGCAAATATCAGCTTTAGGTTAGGTTAGTGGTTAGGGCTAATAGTTAGCTAATAATTTATATATTTGAAATAGTAGAACTTACAGAATAAAACTAATCATGCTATGTTGTATGATATTTGTATAATGCACAGCTGTGCATTTAACTCTTTCACATATCAAAAATACCTGACAAGTAGTTAGTTTACTTAATTTTAAATGTTATCCTTACTTAGGGTGACCAGATGTCCCGATATTATCGGGACAGTCCTGATTTTAGGGGACTTGTCCCGCGTCCCGACCTTACCTTGGTCGGGACGTCTGGTCACCCTATATGAGGGGGACCACGGCAAGCCGGCGCCACCGGCGCCACTCACCTTCCCTCCCTGGGCCCTGGAGCAGCGCGCAGCTGAGCTCCCAGCGCGGCGGCGCCAGCCCACGAGGCCCCCCGCCTGGCCGGCAGGAGCCTGCAGAGCACAGCCCTGCCCCTGCCCCTGCCCCGGCACACAGAGAGGCAGGGAGGTCTCGCTCCGCTGCGTGCTGCAGCGGGGCGGGGCCTGTAGACTCCGGCAGCAGGCAGCGGCCACCGGGCAGAGAGCCCCCCCCCCCGCCCCTGCCCTCCTCCCCTCGACCCAACCCTAGGAAGGGGCCAGAGGGACTGGGAGGGACCTGCCTGCTGGATGCTTCCTGGGAGCCGCTCCAGGTAAGCACTGCTGGGCTCACATGGCCCCGTGGCAGGTCCCTCTGGGGGGGCTCCCCTCAGATCCACTGCCCTCAGGCCCCACCCTGACCCTGTTCCCTCAGCCTCCCCC